>NC_134066.1:2105410-2421573 GCF_965140245.1 Athene noctua | reverse complement strand
CACCCTGCATTCCATGTAGGACGAGAAAATCCCTTTAAAAATCTTGTCATGCAAAACCAAGAGAAGTGAAGGGAAAAAAAAAAAAATCACAAATCAAAGAGGGAGTAATGGTATTTGCATGATCAGAGCGTGCGAGAACAAGAAAAGTGCCTGAAGAGTGAGCTCCGACCCAGACATAATTTCAAAACTGGATTCAAACCGACGCTTGGGCTCCCACGTAGATGGAAAGTTCATGGAGAACCTTCTGGCTAATTCCTCCCCATAATTTATTCTGATGATGAAATACAGAACTCCACTCGGTTCCTTTCTTCACTGTATTTCTACTCCAGCAGGAGCTTCCCTGCCCCTAAAGCAACCAGAAGAACCCTGCCCTGATTGGGATTTTCTTTAATTTACCACACTAACAGAAAATGAAACGCTCACAGCGTTAAACACCCAACAGAAGCACAGTTCTACCATTTTTACTCTTGATTTTACCAAAGCAAAACAGCAGAAATAGTGGGAGGTGAGTTTGTGGTCACGCACTTTACCTTTCTGGAATCTACTGCTGCGTACATGATGTCCATCCAGCCCTTGAAAGTAGCCTGGCAGAGAAAAACACACGTCCTCTTAGAGAGAATTCACCCAAAGTCAAAGAACTAAGGCTGCTCTGGGCAGCCCTATCGAGGTGGGACACAGCAGGGACTGGACTGGGTGAGCTCCAAAGGTCCCTTCCAACCCAAACTGGTCTCTGATTCTGTGGTGAAGGAATCTAAACAGCTTTACCGCTGTCTCCTGGAGGGTTTGGTAGACCCTTTGAGGAGCAGAGCTGGGGCCATTTGCTGTGCTGGGCCCCACACTCGGCAAAGGGATGAAAGATAAAACGGAAATTTTATTCCAGACCCAAACCCAAGTGGGGTTAAGGGGATGCTGGGTTTCATGGGGAGAGGGAAGCAGTCAAAGCACGTTAGAAGCAGCTTGTATTTACCACTACTAGGGAGATGGTGAAAGCAAAACTTACAACTTGCAGAAGAGCCAGATATCCTGCCCCAACGTTGTCAAAGTTAATTTTCACATTCTTCCATCGAATCTCAGTGGAGTTGGGCGGCATCAGTGCTTCGCAGTCTGTCTTGTTGTTAACAATTTCTATCTCAAAGCGCTCCTCAGCTGTTTCATTAAAGCAGTAATGATATTTCCCGGCAAACAGGTTAACCCCCATAATGCTGAAAATCAGCCAGAAGATAAGGCAGACCAACAACACATTCATAATGGAAGGGATAGCGCCAACCAAGGCGTTGACAACCACCTGTGTTGGAAGGGGTGGGAAAAAGTTTCAGTATAAAACACAAGGCAGGAAACAGCAAGCATCAGTACAGCTGTTTTTGGGGGGGGAATAGGAGGTAAGGCCACTGACAGATCTGTGGCGTTTACTCCACGCAGAAGTTGGCAGTGAACTTATTCCAAGCGGTGAAAAAATCTGCTTAAAAGCCACCTAGTGAAGCTCTGTTTTTAAAATAAAACAGGCCAGGTTGTTAGATTTACTGGGTTTGATTCGGATTGTGACTTCTTTAGTGAAACAACAATTATTTTGAATCGTTTTAGTTGCCCAAAGGGAGAGGGGGGCATTACTTGAGTGAGGCTCAGACTCTCTTCTCGGTAACAAACAGGCTCCTAGCTAAAATTTTCTCAGAGCCGAGTTTGAGGACACTTTTGCTCGTGGATTTGATGGGTCTCATCAGCCAGTGGCCCTCACGGCCATTCCCCACTTTCAAACAAGGCTGTTATCACTTGGAAGCCTGCCTCCTGCTCCCACCGAGGTCACCAGCAAAACCGCGTGGCGCCGACGTCGCTGGGGACAGGACCAAGCCCAGCATTGCTCTGTCAAGACTAAGCAGTGAGTCGCCGTAAACATCAAAAATCATATTTGTGACTAAGCAAGGCCAATCATGTTGTCTCAGGCAGACAGCTGAGCATGCAGCTAGGCAGGCTCAAGAAGACAGAAAAGCCATGTTCCTTCCTCCAAACTGCAGCAAACACGGCGGGAAGCGATAACGGGTTTTGTCCGAGCTCGTATCTTCCACCAACTCCTAATTTTAGCCTTTCACAGTTTGGGAGCAGCACGTCCCTAAGCATCCCTGCCCAACACGTGACAAAATGTAAGCTCTCGGGCTTTTAATAGAGTTAGGTCAGCAGGATATTAAATCTTTTATTACGATCTCCTAATTTAGATTCCTTTAATAGATTAACAAGGATCTAAACTGTTTTTACCCCTCTGCCTTAGTTTTGAAAGGCTCCTCAATCACACGGGGGTTCGGGGGTCCTCAAGCCGTAGCACCTGAGCCACAGCTGGTCCTGGCCACCACCAAGTGTCCCCTGTCCTCCCTACAACCTCTCTTTGCTGGATGCAACCACCACACACACGGTCAGCTCTGCAGCAAGCCCCTGTCCTCCAGCAGAGCAGGCGTGAAGGAAAACTGAAGCCAACTGTGATCCAGACAGCAGGTAGCAGCACTACAAGGGCTGTTAAATGACGTCAGGAATCGGTCACTGTGCACCCCAGGGAGGGATAAAGACAAGAGGTTAGAGCCAGGCCTTTGCTTTCACCCTCCCTTCACCCACACAGGACGTTCTGGAGTCCTTCTGCCTTAAGATCCTTCCGATAGCAATAGGCTGGGGGATTCCAGTTCATCGCGGGAAGCGAAATAAAAAAAAACAAAAAGAAAAAAAAAAAGTGTCATATCCTCCTGAAATACGGTCACTGACAGTACGATGAATTTATACAGCATTCAAAAAAGATCTGAGAGAAGGAACATGGCTTTTGTGTGCAGACTGACAAAAACGCATGCACGTTTCATAGCATTACTGTCAAACCTCCTGAATAATTTAAGAGCAGAGCAAGCTCTTGAAAATGCAGATTACTATGGAGTAGAGAAAAGCAAAGAACTACATTTTATGTTTCCTTTGCAAAGGCATTTCAGATCTCTGTTCTCTGGCTCGGAAGAATTGTTCTGGTTGTATGGGGCAGCAACACTTGTCTTCAAGTCAAAACAAAGGAAAAATAATTTGGTTGAGGTAACTAGCAGGGCTGCCGTCATAATTCTCGATCAGTTTTGCCGTGGTGAGAATCTCCCACTTTAAGCACGAGAACTTCCTGACTGTGCATTAGAAATCACAGCTTCCCTCCTGCAGGGCTTAAAACCAGCTTTTAATAGCTCCAGGTTGAGCGCTAGGCCTTTTCCTTTGAGATCATACTCTTAGGTGGGACCTGAGCCCAGCCTAGCAAAAGCTCTGCCTTTCTGTCGATGGAAAAATTTTCATCCTTTGTGCCTGTATTATAGGATAAAGTTTAGAATTAAGCTCACTGACACAAAGAAGTAATAGCAGGATAACATATTCAGGAAGAAGCAATCCTCTTTGGATTTGTTACGGTATTTATTTCTCTCACTTCCTCTGGAATTTGAGGGTTCCTGATCAGCTCGTTGCCTCTCGTGCTGTATTTTGTGCTACAGCGAATTCAAAGGAGATCAGAAGGATCCAGGTGGAATTGCTCCAGTCAGACCCTGAAGTAAAACTCTGACTGCTATTCCCTTCCCCGTTTATTTAACAGACGTAATTTTATCTCTTGTAATATCTCTAATTGTGAGCTACCTGGGATTTAGCACGGAAGACCTACGTTATTGTTCTAAGAGCAACTGGGAAACCCATTAAATACAACATACCCTTTACTTAAGAGAAACATACAATTTTTTTGCATGTTCTTATAAGACTATTTCAATCCCAAATGGGAAAAAAAGCATCAAAATAGAGAATATTAGTGGCAAAGCAGCGAGACACTGCAATAATTTCCAATCCCCAAGACAGTGGTGCTGTCTAACAATTTGAGGAAAGCTTGTTAAGTTCAATGCTTTGCTTGTGCTTCGTTGCTAATTCCACAGTGACAGGACAGGGGACCATAAAGCATGGTAAAAGGGAGGGAGTGGAAAGGAAAAGCTTCACTATCAGACAAGGCTTCCAGTCACCACCAGACTGGACCGAGAACAACAAGGTGCAACAAGAGGAATTAAACCAAAGCCTTTTTTTCAAACGGCTGAGCTCCCCCGCCAGTCCCTTCCTGAAGGCCTGAGTGATCCAAGAAAGGAAGCAGCCTTTTACCCCCTTGCAGGCAGATTGCGTTTTTAAAAACCCCTCAGATATCATCTTTCAATCCAATTCCACCAGCGGCCAACACCTAGAGGGGCTGGAGACACTGAGGTGGTTCAAATTCTGCTTCTTTGCACCTGGTGATTCTCCCTAGGTCAAAAAAAGTTACAGCTGAGAAGCCCCCTCGGATGCTAGAGGTAAAAGCCAGGCTAAATGAGAACAGCCAAGTGTTAACATCGTCTACAAATGGCATGTGGTTGGGGCCAGTAATTAATGTAATGAGGCAGCTTAATGCATCTCCCTTTTTTAAGAGGGGAGGGTGCAGCGGTGGGCAGGGTGAGGGGACATCCACGGTAGAGGTGATCGAGTCAGCAGCTGCATCATGATTCTGTTTGGAATTTTTCTTTCCACCAGTTTTGATCAGTTCTAGCATGCTTAAAAAAAACCGCTCCACAGGCATGCAGAAGGATCAGCTGCTAATGGCATCTTACCCTCATCCCCTCAAATCGGGACAACGCTCTTAAAGGCCTCAAAGCTCTTAGTGTCCTAAGGGACTTTATGGCACCTAGTTCCGAGTAGCCCAGGGCATTAGCTATAAGGCTGACTAAAGAGACCTACACAGAAAATAGAAAGAAAGAAAGAAAAAAAAAAAAAAAAAAAAAAAAAAAGAAAGAAAGAAAAAAAAAAAAGGAAAAAGAAAAAAAAAAAAGGTTCCAGACTGTTAGAATGAATCCCCTAGCACTGATTGCCCAGCCCAGACTGCCAGCCTGGGCGGCCCCCATGATAGATACCGAAGACATGACACCAGCTGCCTACTTCACTTGACTGAAACGACCTGGAAGGAAATAATGCGGTTGAGAAAGGCATAAGAAAAGAACAAAGGGGAAAGATAAGTGAGAGAGAGGCAGAGACACACAGACGGAGAAGGGGTCTGTCGGAAGGAAGAGCCCAAACGATGACAAAAACCTTACCCTCGCCCTTTACTGTCTGCAGGATCCCAGCGGCTCCCATTAAACTTAAGCCAGAGAAATTTTAAAGGTACCTATGAGAAAGAATACAGATAAATACACACACTGCACAAACCGCACTCAACCTGTACAGCAAGCCACCGTGCTCACGCTGAGTGGTGGTGCTTCGTCCGTGGCAATGGCCTTCGGGGACGGGGCGTGCGCCTCAGCTGGCTTCTGCCAAAATAATTCTGAACAACGTGAACGCTGGCCCCGCCACACGCGGTGCCGAGGCGGCCGATCCCAACTTTTACTGCCTGAAAACCCAAGGATGGGTGTGGTTTTGGTTTGTTCTTTTTTTTTTTTTTCTGCAGAGCAACTGCCGTGCACTTTTTTTTTTTTTGCCTGCTTGAAGTCGCAGCGACATTTGTGAGCGTCTCTGAGGGGAAGATGAGCCTGGGTTAAGCCCGACCTAGAGATGGGCAAACCGAGGGGCGCAGCACCTGCGTGGCTGGAACCGTGGCCCAGCCGGGGACGCTTGCTTATAGCCACTTGGCAACACCATAACCACGGAGACAACCTATTTTCTTTAGCAGTCTGGAATTATTTAGGCTCTACACCAAATATCCTTAACCAGCCGGGCTTGAGGGCAGCTCAGGGTCCCGCAGGATTAAGCCCTGTGTTACAAAAGCCTGAAAGCACGGGACCATCTCCTTTTGGACCTGGCACGTGCGTTTAAGGCAGCAGTCTACTTCCCAGGTGAGCCAACGGAAAACTCTTTAGATTAGATCAGACATGACTTGTAAAAAGTATCTACAGACACCATCAGCATCCCACTGTCTTCCACTTTTGGCCAGTATCACATTACAGACACAGATAAGAAACAGATATGTCAACCTTTTTGAAGGAAAAAAAAAAAAAAAAAAAAAAAAAAAAAGAAGACATCAATATACAGAAGAAACGATGGAAAAACATGAGACCTCCTCCTATAAGAGGGTTAGTTCTTGGAACAGCACACTTCCTATTTATCATTCTTTTTTAAAAAAGGGATATAATGTGAAATTAATTATAAGGACGATTTTACTCCACGCATATTCCAGGGTAATTTCAGGACCGCGTTGCAAATGCATGAACGTGCGGGAAAACGTAGAGATTTCATCTTATTTTACTGTTTTGTGCACGTGCTTCACACTTTTTCTTCGTATCTGCCCCAGAATCATTGGCCACAATATACAGCAACGTGTCGCTCTGGTTTTTCCACCTGGTTTTCTGATTTTAAAAATGACACCGATTAAAACAGCGTCCCAAAGGTTTACAGCAAAGCCCTCGTGAAGCAAAAGCAGCCTACCCAGGAAGGGACCAAGCCCACAGGAACGACGTTCAAGTCCTGGCCCCGTATTTCAAAGCACAGATGGGATTTGGAGCGATGGGCTGAAAGGTCCTTGGGGGCACAACTACGGCGTTTTACCCCCTAAATACGATCGAGGGGGCTGTTCACTGAAGCCCCACTTTTTGAGCTTCTTCCCCCTGGGATAACGGCTTGCTCCCGAGGAGGAAGCTAACACAAAGGCACCGAACCCACTAAAGGCTGGTTTAGCTTTCATGGGGTCTTTTCAGTATTATTCTCTGGGGACACTCGGACAGAAGACACAGCAGGCACCGATGTCAGACAAAAGGAATTGCAGATTGACTGAAAAGCAGAAGCCTTCATTATTACCCAGAAAAAGACTTTGTCTTCACAAATACACCCAGCAAGCTTTGGGAATCAGAGGAGGAGGGTTATTTGACAATGCTATCAAACCTGAAAAATAACATTCAAGAGGGTCGTTATGATGCAAAGGCTTATTCTCTATTAGTTACGGCTGCCATCCTGACTTCGCTCAAACCCCATCTACGTCACGTTGGAAAATCCGTTTAAAAAATGTGATTTAACAGATACAGGACACGATGCATAGCCGAGATTTTGTCGAGTAATATTTTGGCATCTCAAATTCACATTTCAGATTTTTTTTTTTTTTTTGGTAGAGAAAAACGTGCAACTCTCCTGTCTACAACACCAAGTGGAAAGAGAATTTCTCCTTAAGCTCTGGGAATTCGGGACCCTTGTACATATGCACTTGTTCACGCCCTGTAAATGTGTTACCTGACTGGGAAGTTCTTTATCTTTACTCCATCAGCAGCCAGATACTTGGGAAGAAAATGAAACGTGTAACACATCTGTCAGTTAAACTGCACTTCGTTCCCAACAACTGGAATCCAACTCACAACATGAAGCATGAGGACTGTGAACGCTATTTTTGTGCTCAGCTGCTGGTCGTCTTTTTAATTCAATACCCCAAAGAATTTGCTGAAACACTCAAAGCGCTACAGAAGAATAGATGGTAGCTCGCATTAGTTTCCATGTCAGCACTTGTGCTTCATCTCAAGGCAGTGAAAGAGATTATTAACAGGGTTATTTTCAGAAAAGAAGAGTTACTACTTCAAGATGTGTGTTAAAAGGAAAGGTGTTAAGGGGATCAGAGAGGACTTTGGGAAAAAAAAAAAAATTAAAAATTCATTTTTCCACAGGAAATGTAGACATCTTGAGTCACTTCTGCCCCTGAATTCCAAGCATAGTTCCTCCACCTACTCAGAAATATTTCCAGAGTGATAATGTCACTGAACAGCAACTTGGCATCACTGAATCATATTCAAAATGTTCCAAATGAGAAGCTTGGAAAAAATTTTTTTTTTTTTTTTTTTTAGTATTTGCTCTTGGGGAATTCACAAGGACAGTGATTCACAACTGGATGTGGTGAAATGTTTTAAAAGAACCCCAGCACTTGGGATTCTAAAGCTCCTTTTTTTGCAATTCTTTGGACTTCAAGTCCTACTGAACTCCGTAATTTGACAGCATAAATTCCATTTATTTTAAACACCCTTGCTGTGCTTTGGCGTCGTATTTATTGCTAACACTTCTCTCTATTGTCTTTCTTCTTTTAATTCTCAAATTTATTCTCCCTACCAAGATGTTCTGCAGGGGAATTCCAGGGTGATCACGTGCTGATCTGTCCAGACCGACCGTTTCCCTAGTTCGTGCTACGATCTCTCATCAGCACGCTTTGTTCTTTGATACGGTCCTGCTTTTTCTCTCCTGGGGGCATCAGATCTTTTTAACAGAAGGAGGATGATGTTGAACTCCCATTTTGCATAATAAGCTTTCAGAGCGCTCGGATTTTCACACAAATAGACGTGCCCGATGTTCAGAACATCAGACCTCGTTAGGATGGGAAGATCTCGCCTGCCTCATCATCCCCCCATCGTTAACAACGCGAGCAAACGGTTACAGAAAGAGGGTGTCACCGAGGAATACCACGTCTGCACAAGTCCTCCCACTGCTAACACCTTCCAGGAGCTCAACATGCGGGCAGGCCTCTTAGAAACAGTATTTTCAGCAGAGCAAAAGAGCCAAGGGCTGGCAAACCCTCCTTTGTGTCCGCAGGCTCATTAGGACCTGCAGGGCAGAAATTCCACAGTCGCACAGGAAACGCCAGCAACACGCCAAGGGCTCGGGGGGTTTATCCTCATTTTGGAAACCTACAGATATCTGGGATTGAATCCTCATTAAATAGATGATTCAGTTAGGACACTTCTGAGGAGAAAACATTACGCCCGCATTCTTCTAACCGACATTTTTTTTTCCAACCAGAAGTAAGAGGAGAGGATACATACAGCCACAATGAGGAAATCCAGCCAGCACCAGGCGTTAGTGAAGAACTTGACGAATCCATAAGCACACCATTTCAGCAACATCTCCAGGATGAAAATGTAAGTGAAGACCTTGTCCGCGTACTCCAGGATGGTCCGGATGGTTTTTCTCTGCTCTATGTAAATATCCTCAAAAGCCTGAGAAATAAGCAGGTACTTGTGTCATTATATCGGATTTATTCCCTAGCTCAGTGCTGTTATCCAGCTTCTTCGAGCGATACCGAGACGAGCAGTGGAATTACATTTCTTATACACAGCACCTTATCGGCTCGAGTAATTGAAGCACTGCAACACCAAACCAAAAAAAAAAAAAACAACCACCAAAAAAAAAAAAAAAAAAAGGAAAGTCCTGAATAAATCACACAAGAACTTCTCTACTTTTTAGGGATCGGAGCACAAGCTTTTCTATCAAAATGTTCAGCAGCTGCTACCACTACAGGAACACACAGAGGTTTTCCCTGCAGCTCAGCGCATCCGAAAGGGCCAAGTTCATTGGCAATCAGATTGCTAATTACTACGAAAGCCGTGCACGGCTGCTGCTGTGGGACAGGAATTGTTGTGGCCTTCTGTCCTAAAACCTGCGAGCAACGTGTGCTCGAAGCTGTCTGTGCTCTAACCCTACCTAGGGAACAGCGTACTGTGCGAAAACAGACAGGGGTTATTTGAGTCTGGGTAACACCACGAGGTCAAGAAGCTCTGCAAACGCGGAGAAGGGAAGAAAGGGAAACAGAAATATTCTTGTTTGGGGATGTAAAGTGAGACCTAGATACAGGCTGACTTAGTCCAAAATCCTCACGTTTCTAGTCAAGCTACGGTCAGAACCCAGATTTGCCGGCTTTCAGTCTTCATTCTTAATTTAAACACAACAAAAATCATTACTAAAGGCTTTTGTACAGTACCTACCACAATGGAGCTGGGTTGTTTTTCCCGGTAAGAAACATCCTAACTTGTTTTCTCACCAGATTTCCCCCACACAGCCTTCCCAATTACACGTCCCCCAGTTTACCACCACTGGGCTACGCAGATTTCTGTATTTTACTCACCAGAGCACCACTGCTCAGTAGGATCATAAAGATGATGAAAGTCTCAAACCAATTATGTTCCACGATCAGAAAACAAGTCTTCCTCAAGGTCCACCAAGACTTGCCCATCCCTTCCTCAATATTGACCTGACAACATTTACAGCGCTGCATACAACCTGGAATGGGGATAGTGCACAAAGGAGTGTGAGCCCAAATTCTGTTAGGTAACAGATGATTTACTGCAAGAACATAAAACTGTCGTTGTCGAGAAGCAGTTTTGATGCCAACAATATTAAATTTTAGTTGAAACTCTTCCGTTCCTGAGGATTTTATGATTTCTTTTGCCACTTCTTTATCCGGGCACCTGAATTAACATCAATTTGTGAACAGATTAAGCTCGTTATATTTGGTGAAGAATCCATGAACTTGACAGAAGAGGAATGGAAAAGTTGCTGATAAAATAACCTTGAACCATTTAAAATATCTTTGCCATGGGAATACCTGTAATGGAGCAGTTGCTGAAAGACATTGAGGCCAGCAACTTGAAGAGGAAAAAAGAAAAAAAACCCGACCAGAAGGCAGATTCTTCTGCTTCTAAGCACTCAAGGCATCAGTTGTACAAAAGATCACCTTGCTCTGCCTATAGGCCATCTACATCCTTGCAGGGATCTACATCTCCAAGACCTTCACTTTGCAAATTCCTCTGAGCTAGTTCACCCGTGATCCAAGAAGGGTCTCAGAAGAAGCTGGCAGCCAGCCCTGATCCAGAGCAAGACCTAACCTTAAGCTTAGAGTAGAGACAGGTCCCCAGAACACTCGGAGGCCTCCTTCCCCCCTCGCAGTCTGCTCACCCTCAGTGAAGCAGGCGTCGGGGTCCAGGTACTCCTCTGGGGCCTCCACCGGGACTTCTTCCACTTCAGGCTTGATATCAATGGTGCTGCCTTCGGAGGAGCTGGTATCATCAAGTTTCTGGAACACAAAATCAAACCCAATCCAACCTGTAATTAGTTCCCAACAAAGATGAAACTTCATGACGACTCAGCAGTTTGTTCACCAGATTTACTGTAACAAAAGTTGTTTCCTCACTTCCCCTCATTAAGGTCCCGACCCAGCTTATATCTCACGTTAAGAGCACAGACAGCACTAAGCATTTACATCCCGTGTATTTACGAGTGTGTCTGGTTCTCCACAGAGCAACCAGCACAAGAAACTTCTGTCTTGTGTGCAAAGGCAGAATCGTAACACACACACACAAGTTCTGTGCTGCAACTATCTAGTTCTCCCTCCCAAGATGCTTCCAGGCACTCACACGAGGGTCAAACGGCTAGAATCCATTTTTAGCATTTCATCCTACCTCCTTGCTGCCATCAGGGTCTGTATCGCTGCTGAAATCTTCCGTGTTGAGATTTTCAAAATCTGATTCACCCACAGCAATAGGAACCCGGACAGTGAGGTTGGGGTTATTGATGAAGGACATGTGATCTTCGTCTATGATGTACTTCTCCACGCTGCTCCCAATGCCACTCGTCGTGCCGTTGCCGTTCTTCTGATAATCAATGTCTCTGTTGATGTCAGCCCCTGTATGGTTGGCGATGCAGTTCACCTTCTTGTCGTACAGTTCATCCAAGGGTTTGACCTCATCCGCCTCTCTCTGCTTGAAATGAGCCTGCATGAACTCCCGCACTTTTGCCTTGGTCCAGGCAATGCCCTTCTTGATGCGAATAACAGAAATCTGCAGGTTGTTCATCTCCCCATCGTCATCCGTGGCTGCCAAGTTGTCTGCGCTGAAGGAGCTCAGCAGCAAGGCCAAGAACAGGTTCAGCACCTGGAAGAGAAGGCAGAGGTCAGAGCTGACACAGGGGTTCTGCTTCCGAAGCTGAAGGTGAGTGTTCAGCCACAGGGGCTGCAGAGCTACGGCTCCCAGCACCGCGCCGAGAACCAGCTCTGGTGTCCCACAGACCCCCCCGAGGTACCCAGGGCTCCAGGAACGAGACGCTGACCCCGGGGGAGCCCTGGGCAGCCGTGACTCCCCCGGGGGCCCCGGGGCAGGGAAAAGGCTCCCAGAGCCCCTTGCAGGATCCGGACTGCAGACGTCAGGGAGGGATTTAAGGAGCTGCCAGCCAAGGGATTGACATTCAGCGTTCCTGGTTTAGCCCCATCTCTGGCTCAAAGGACACGGGCTCAATCTAAGCACTTTGAGCGATCGCTCCCAGATCTATTTCTTTGCCCACATCTAGTGAGAGACCCCAAGACTTATTTTGTCAAAACCCCTTGGCGAGAGAAGTCCCCTCAGACAGAGCTCACAACGCAGCTTTGAAGTCATGCAACTGTTCACACTACTTCAGTCTTGCTTACATTTTCCTCCATAGACTTTTCCTCACAAAATTTAAGACCAGAAGGAAACACCATGATCTAGTCTAACCTCCCACACAACAGGCCGTGCAATTTCACCAGCAGATTCTTGCACACAACTATACCTCATGATTGAGCCAGTGGGCAGATTTCAGAAGAAACTTCCAATCTGATTTTAACACACCAGGACCTTCCCCTGTCTACCAAATTATTTCCTCTCCCGGCATTTGAAAACTCAGGTTTTGCTTCTTTTCAACTTCGTCTACCCGCCCAGGCAAGGTGTGGGTCTGTCCCCTTTGACTGAGGGTTTCGTACCTCCAGCTTTTATGGCAAAGTGGTTGGATGCTTTATCTGTGGGCAACTGTTTAAGGCCTTAATTGAGCAAGGCACATCCTTAATATTGAGCTACCAAAGCCAACGGGACTGTTCATGTGTCAAAGGCCCTAAAGGACCCCAACAGAGCTGGAAGAGACTCACAAATCATTACTCCCTAGTCCTGTGGGCTCCCCATGTCCTACCCCACCCGGAGGCAACCAAAGCCCATCAGTAACCATTTACTGACCACTAAATTTCCGATGACCATGACCATCATGAAGACAATCAAGCACATGGCCTGTCCTGCTACTTCCATACAATCCCACATGGTCTCAATCCATTCCCCACACAACACACGGAAGACAATGAGGAAGGAGTGGAAGAAATCGTTCATGTGCCAGCGGGGTAGCTCACACTCCGGATTGATCTTGCAGACACACTCCTTGTAGCTTTTGCCGAAGAGCTGCATGCCCACCACAGCAAAGATGAACACGATGATGGCTAGCACCAAGGTCAAGTTCCCCAGAGCACCCACTGAGTTACCGATGATTTTTATCAGCATGTTCAGAGTGGGCCAGGACTTGGCCAGTTTGAAGACTCTCAGCTACAAAAAAAAAAAAAAACAAACAACAAAAAAAACAAAACACAAAAGACAATTTAATTTCATCTTAAATGAAGAGGAAAATGAGGCAGAACTTTCTAAAGAGCAGCCATCTTGTATTTTTTGTAAACTTAAGCCTATACTTCTGCTACTGAAGTCAGTGGGAGGGGGGGATGCTCGACTTCTCTTGGAATTTGGCCTTCTGCATTCTGTACCTGTCAGCCCCCACGGGGTGATCTCCTTTTACAAAGGAAACGTAGGGAGCTTCCATCTCGCTTCGCAAACTTTGCAACATTAAGGAAGTCAGGAGATTTATATGAAGGGATGTGTGTCACAAAAAATGACTTTTTTTTCTTTCCTGAATGCTTCTCATCTTCCCCTGGAAACAAGGACTTGTTTTCCTGGCGTATCCAGAACACACAACCAAAGTTTAATTTCCAAATAATCTCATTTGGAGACAGACTTTCTGAAGCTGGATATAAGCAGGAGCTTCCAAGTCCTGTGCTCCTTGGAAAATCTGACCTCAGTTGTGGTTCTCTGCGCCCAACAATCTAACCTTGAGGTTTTCATAATTTAATTTTCAAAAAGCTTAACCGCTGACAGCGCAATGACTGTAGGTATTCAGCACTTTTATTATACTACCAGATCTGACCACATGAAATAAGAGGGGCATTCTAACCTGGTCCATACTAAGTACTCTACACCAAGCCACCTCCCAAGTCATCCTTCACCGCCTAAAAACAATGAAGCTGTTGCTCAGATCTTGTAAACGACAGTTGTGAAGTAAGAAGAGACCACAGAAATGACACTGCCCCAACTCTGTCCTCCCCAACACCAGAAAAAAGTGGGGTTTGCCTTTTCTTATGTAAAAAGCTTTCTAGTAGCTCCAAGATGGTAACATTCAAAAAGAACTGGAACATGAAATACCAATCGGAAAGATCGCAGCACAGAAAGTCCTTCCACATCTGCTAGACTCAGTTCCATTAAACTGAGGGAGACAATAAACCCGTCAAAGATGTTCCAGCCTTCTTGGAAATAATAGTAAGGATCCATGGCAATGAGCTTCAGGAACATTTCCGCTGTGAAAATTCCCGTGAAAACCTGGAGGGGTGAGGAGAGAGAGAGAGACAAAGAACAGACAAAGATTCGCTTTTGTTCATTTTCTGATCTTCAGGCCAAATATCAAACAAGGTGATTTTGTCCTGCCAGTTTAAAGACGCAGCCTGGGTGATGCCACGTGCTCTCTTCTCCTCCAGTGCAGCACAAATATCAGCGACCTACTCAGGCAGAGCAGGAATTAACAGATGGATTTTTCAGGAGTAACAATTTCTGAGCAGAGAAGCGCACCCTTAGCAAACATCTCCGAGCTGTCACAGACTGCAGCGAGGGCAAGCTCACGCCGCTCAGCGTCCTCTAGTCAGGGTGGAACAGCAGCTCTTTCAGTCTAAGTCTAGATTAACAAGCCACGTATCCCAGCAGGAGCGGATCTGTAAGGAAGGTTTACCAACACTTACCAGATTTCCTACGGAGAGCACGTGTTCGAACTCGGGGGTCATAGGATGGTGCTCCATGGCCATGAACAAAGTGTTCAGCACAATACAGATGGTGATGGCCAAGTCAACAAAAGGATCCATGACAATTAAGTTCACAATCTCCTTCAGCTTGATCCAGTACGGGTGGCATTCCCAGATCAAGAACGTGTTGGCAAATTTGTACCAGCAAGGGGGACACTTCCTCTGGGACTCTTCCAGCTCTACGATTACAAAACAAAACGGCAGCAGGGTTCAGTCTCCAGCCCTAAGGCTGCTGGATCTCTCTGAGGCTCAGCACGGCTCAAACACCGTCTGGTCTCGCCTCTCACCAACCCCTCTCGTGTCGCCCTGCTTGCACAACAGTTTAATACCCGTAGGCCAAAGACCCGTTTTGCCATATGTACATACCACACTCAGACCAAAAGCACTCCAGGATGCTTGGCAACAGTTTAAGACAAAGCCTTACTAAGCCGTGAACCTTTTGGCCGAGGCCAATCACGCAGGTGGCCACGACAGAAGAGTCAGGCCAAGGCTTGTGCTGAGCTTCGCGGGCTTCTCCTCTGTCCCTACACAAGAGCTACACCCCACCTGCACGGGGCAGTTCGACACCTGTGCAACAGCCCCACGTGGATCTTATGATTAAATCCAAATTATTTTAAATGAAGGGATATATTTAACTCGGAATCGATCAAGGTAAAACCGTTTAAATCGAAGTTACAGATTCTAAACTGCCTTTGGTGCCAGTTTTTAAATAACTTAAATGAATTCTGCGCTGAATGCAGACACGGTCTAAAAGAGGAAATACATGACATAATGCTGCAAAGGATTTTAAACAGGAATAACCTGATTAAGACTAACCACATCCTTCTACAGGAATCAAATATGATGCTGTGTCCGTTTTTTTTGGGTTTTTTTGATTTTTTTTTTTTACACTGGCTCATTTCAAGTGCTTAGGGGAAAAAAATAAAAGTCAGGAGTTCCCTCCCTCTATTCTTTGACTTGCAATGGTTCCATTCAGGCTATACAGCTGTTCGTGCTGAAGTTTTATTTTTTATGGGTAGGGAAAGGACCACTGCGCTCTCTTTCTCATTGGTTCTTTGGTTGCTTAGTATTTAGTTGCCTTGGAATTTCTAAAGTTAAAAGAGAGGACCGTAGCACTGTAGCCTGTAGGCGTTTGCGCAGGAGGGAAGCAGCAGCAGAACCTTGCTCTGTTTCTAAGTATATTTAGTTTTCATACAATTTTATTGCAGGAGACAGCAGGAATTTGAGATCATCAACCTCATATGGCTGCTGTTCATAAATTCTTGCTGGCTCCTGCATAACATATTTGGAAATCTCAGCTCCGTGTGCTGTCCGTTTCAGAATTTCCGTCATCCAGAAGTCCCTTTCTCTTTCGACAGCTGTCACATTGCAGCTCTGAGCGGAGCTCAAATCTTCTTCTCCCCCAGACTGTAAGCAAAGGAGGGTCTCTCCAGTCCTTGGGAGATGGCAGGAGACAGAACATCTGCATTAAACGTTCTCTTACTCCCATGATCTCCACGCTGCATATTCATTGTTGTAAAATTACAACTCTTTGTTGTCTTTACCTCTGTATCTATAAAATTCAGGCGCAAATCTGAGTAAAATAAAGTCTAATAAATACTTCTGCATCAACAATGACCCAAAGGAAGCAGGTTTAGGCAAAATCAATGCATGAACACGTATTACCTGCAAGCAGGGCTGGCTAAATCCTGTATAGCCAAGGGCAGGGTCCTGTGCCCCCCACCTCCGCCCCACCAGCTCCCCGCGGCCCCCACACCCGCCGCCAGGGCACCTCCTGAGGCCTCCCCCGTGCCGTGGGGCCGCGCAGAGGGACAGCCAGCACGGCTCCGGGGCAGACGTGGGGCCAGGGACCCACCTCCCAGCCACACCTACCCTCGACAAGGGTGTTGGTCAAGCCCGTCATCACGCTGTTGGTCCGATCCTTTCGGCCATAGGATGCGTTCACCTGATCCATCGAGACCAAAAGAGACCCCCCAGGTTTCTTTCTGATTTCGATCTCAGTAGTACCCTGCAAAATTCATGCCATGATTAATACCAACTCCCTGTATTTTACATACTCTCAGCCTAGAAATACGCCACGCACGCCCAAGAAGAGAGAAAAACATCTTTGTTCCTGCCACCCCTCTCATTTCCGACGCTATGCAAATGGTCAAACCCAAACTCAAGCCCTCATTTCTGCCAGCACCGGTGCTCTGCAGCTTCAGACAAATGAAGGACTGTATTTTGAAGAACGTTTCTAACGAAGACTCCTGTGGTACCAAGCATTTTACACTCTGTGCAGCAAAGAGCAGAGACGGGCAGTGACTCCTTTCACCAGGCCACTCCACAAGCATTCTGGTCCGAGCGTGAACTCCACCCCAGCCCCATCCGAGCCACCCAGATTAAGAAGGTTTAGGAGCTGAGCATTCGACAGTATCAACATCTATTTCGAACTCTGCATCTGAAAATGACAATAAAAGCAGCTCAGGCACATCACTGTCCGAGAGCTAGCGGGGGTTTCCCCCACTGGAGCCCACTGCGAAGTGATTTTCTAACACAACAGGGCTACGGATCCACGTCCTGGGAAGGGTCACCTCGTCCCCCGCCAGCCAAAGGGCTCACACTTCCACAGGCACCTCACAAGATCGCTCAGGAAATGCCAGTCTGTCAGGCACAGACAACCTTGTGTACTAACGGATAATTGTTTGGGGTTTTTTTTTTTCCCCTCTTTACAGGAATTTGTCCCTGTCTGCTTGTGAACCGGGGCTCCGCGCAGCCCCTGCGGCTCTCCCACCACAACTGCCTGTTGCACGTCGCACTCTCTCTACGTACAGAGGCAGCAAAGTAACTGCCAAGTAATACTTTCTCTTTTAGGCACGCATCATGCAGATGACTGCTCCTACCACACTCACGCTGTGTTAGAAAGGGAATTAAATATCGAAGCAAAACATTGTATTAACACGCTAATTAGGGAAGAAAGAAAACAGACAGCAACTGGTACTTAATGTAACTAATTATGGTCAAACAGGCTGCAAGGATTGAAGTAACTTAAAAAAAAAAAAAAAGCTTGGAATTTATAGGCACGGTAACCAGTCTTTTCTCAGAAACAACTGATTTAGGTATCTCTCAAATGATGTTTCAATCTTACACAGGTTTTTTTTTTTTACACCCCACTGAATAACATTCTGGTTTTTAAGCTTTGTTTCTTTCCTGCGTTCTGGAATGTTGACCCACTGAAAAGGTTACTCAGTGCAAATTCAGTCAATCAATTAGAAAAAGTCACAGTCAGGAAAATTCAAAAATCACAAAAATAATAGTTTAAAAAAAAATCGTTATTTTACTAACAGCTTCCCTTGCAAAAATTTAGTGAGTGCTCCAATAAAAGACTGTTTGTATTTCCCTTTAAATCCCCAAATATTTTATCTTATTGTGGAGAACATCTGCAACAAACTTTGGTTGGTTTTCCCATTCCCATGCTTTAAATAGCTCCTTAGGAATTGCCCGGACGTACACCAAGCGTTCCTACTATCCTCAGTCCTTTAATTAAGGATCCATTCCAAGTTTTTTTTTTGCCCAGGAAGCCAGGGGGAGAAGGAGGTGGGTCGCCGAGCTCGAGAAGGAAAGAAAGGGCAAGTTAAAGCAGAGGGTGTTCCGTCCAGCACAGGCTGTGCTGGCTCTGGGCGCCGGGTCTCTCGCGGGGAGGAACCCCCCGGGCGCCCGCGCGGCCTCCTCGCGCCCTCCCGACACCCCCACCCCACCCGGAGGTGCTTTATCTGGTTTCACCTCAGGCAGGAGGCGTCCCCCGGGCATGCTGGAGGGTGGGCCGCCGATCAGGGACACCACGCCGTTACAGTCCACCGTGCTGTTCCTCTTGACGTTCCGGCGGAGGTTGGGGAAGATGCGCGAGGAGCGGCTGCCCTGGCTGTACCCGCTGTAGCCGCTGTAGCTGCTCCGGCGGTCGCGGCCGCGGATGGGGATGAAGAGGGAATCTCTCCTGCCCTCGCTCTCCTCCACTGTGCTGTGCTCGTCATCGGCAAACTCGTTCTCTGAACCCGGGTCACGAAATCGCCCTTTGTAGCTGAAGATGCTGCTCTTGCTATTGTGTCGGGAGAGAAAAGGGGAGCCTGGGATACTGAGGAGAGACTAGGAGGGAGAGAAGAAAGAACAACAGCGTGAATAGCGTGGAAAAAAGCACTGCAGTGCCCTCAAGGGCTGCTACGGGGGTTTCGCTCCCTCTCCGGGTCTACACAACCATCACCACTTAGTCACTGGCTGCACTTTCTACTTGTTATTTTAAGAGCTGCTCACTCCTGGCTGGCCGAGTTACGCTGGTGAAGAAGTTACCTGGTTAGAGTCACTACTCTCGGCAACAATTTACACCAGGGGTAAGTGGGTGCAAGGGCCGTGAACTTGGGCTGTAAGCGTCCTCCTGATCCACTGCCAGATCAAGAGGATGGGTAGATTCCTTTGACACGCTAATCAGGAGCTAAACTAAAATAGTATCCTGACATAAACATTAGCAAAGGAAATAAAAACTACCTGGTTCATGATGGAAAATTTCCTTCCTAGCCTGTTATCTGGTAGCCTGAACGCTTTCCTCCTCATGCCATCCTCGGATTCAGACTTGAACACCTTTTCATTGTCACACTTCTCGTCTCCTTCTGACAGTTCTTTGTCCTTTCGTTTTTTCCTCCTGTTTCGACGCTCCTTGGCGCTCTTGGAACTGAGTTTGGAAATCTCAGAGGAGCTCCGAGACATCCTCCCCCCACCATCATCTTCCACAGCATCTTCAGAGACCGTCCCTGCTGAAGTGACCATAGCAGCAGCCTGAGGGCGTAGGCAAGAGAAGGGAAAAATAAATCAGATCTTACCACGATGAATGCTCCATTTTCTGCTTTAAGAATGTGGCTTAATGCGTGTAAGTACAAGTCTTCGGGGCAGGATTGAGATGGTTATTATTTTTCTTGGAAGAAACTTGCAGCCAGGACTTGTAAAAATTTTTATAGTCTACTTCTGCAGGTAGTAAAATCTCTCCCAGTCCCTCAGCTTTGTTTACAAGCATTTGATAAAGGACCAACGAAGACGTACTTGTCCGCCTTGCAAAGATATTCCCACACTTAACAAGGAACTCTGGGAACATTTAAAATTTTCTGAACTGAAGCGAGTTTTCAGTACAAAATAAACGCAGCAAGCTTGCATATAATTCAGAAAAAAACAGCAGCAGTGAAGAGACAGGGCACGACATCAAGCCCAGTCAACGGAGGACGTGATGCCAAAGCAAGCCACGGCTTTTTTGATTATACATCGCTGCTCTGTAATAACAGCCAAATAAATCTTAAAACATGTAAATGCATCAAAAAAAACAACCCAAAACCCAATCAAAACACTCACCTGTGCTTCCTCCTGCTGCTTTTTCAATTGTTCTAACATGGCCTTAAATTCGGCCTCCTTCTGCTCTGCCTCCTCCAGCGTGGCCTGGTTCTGCTCTTCATAAGCCATAGCCACCACCGCCAGAATGAGATTCACCAGATAGAACGAGCCCACAAAGATCACCAAGACAAAGAAGATCATGTAGGTTTTTCCTGCTGCTCGTAAGGTCTGGAAGCAGAAAAGAAATGTAGAGGGAAGAGAAAAGGAAAGGGGAAAGCAGCGATTTCAGAGGGACACCCGATAGCTGGACCGATCCCAAGCTTCTTGACCTAAGAAAATATCACGGTGCTGAATATTTAAGGTCTCAGCACTTCCACTGCAAAGCACTAAGACACTGCACATTCATTAGCCATAAACACAAAAGGTGACATCCCTCTTCTTCTCTTAAGGGAACATCCAACCGATGCAAACGGAAAATGATTCACAAGTACAGCGTGAAACTCAATGCTCAGACTCCCTTAAAACCAAACAAAACAGAAGAAAAGCCATTTCAGCAAGGTCCCCAAACCATCCTCGGGTTACAAGGAAACACTCTGCCCTCCAAAGCACCCGAGCACCTTCTGCGGGCAGAGCTCAACTGCTCACAGTCTTCTGCAGCAGCCGGTCGGGTTCTTCCAGAATGAATTCACGGCCCAGGTGTAGGCACCCTGAGGACCCCCCAGCCCTTCTGGACTCAGAAGTACAACACCCACCTACGGGTAAGGTCCCCTTCCTCCTCCTCACACAATATCTCCTCGTGCAGCTTTACTTGTGGTTACTTTCCAGGTAGGAGGAATAAAATAAAGCTTGTCATGTTTTCCTTTCCTGTATTGTCCCCAAATTCTCATCTTGCATAACACTGAAGCAAAGTGTTTACTTACTAATTGATACAAGTTTTCCCAAAAGTCCTGAGTCATAAGGCGAAATAAAGCCAGAAAAGCCCAGCTGAAAGTGTCAAAGCTTGTGTAACCATAGTTTGGGTTCCGTCCTGCTTTCATGCACGTGTAACCCTCCGGACATTGACTGTGAAGAAGACAACAGCCATGTCAGGGACTGAGGCAGTAGAAGGGATAGAGCAAGCTGACAACACACACGTTATCCGCGCTCACGGAGGTTTTCACAACTCTCAGAATGATAAATGACACGCGTTTTGCGTTCCGTGTCAAGTGAGAATAGCAGACAAGGCGAGTGGCAGACAGGATTTCAGACAAGCCCTGTTATCTCTGTCCTGTGGAAACCATTTTCACCCAACGTGAGCTGGAAGGACCAGCTTTCGCCCATCGGTGTCTTTAGAACGGAAGGACTTGGGTGAAAAACTGACTGGAGGCAACAGCACATGGGACGTTTCCATTTCTGAACCTCCATCCCCTGCTCCTCTGATGAGTCTTATGACTGGATTCAGAGGGAAATAACGTCTCTAGTAATCATCACTAGAGGTACCTGCCTCCTGAGATGACACGAAAAACGTCAGCTCACATTATATTAGCCAAACAGATAGTAACGATGGGTTAATAATTAGATTAAGGAACACGAAACCTTTCACACGTGAAATAACACCAGAACCAACAAAGGAGGCAGCAGGAGATATTCCAAAGGTTTTGCTATTGTTAGCCAACATCAATGGTAATTAGAGTCTCTGTTTCTAATAAAGCTCAACACTCACCCTGCATCTGAGCTGTTACCACAGAGCAAAGGATCAGGGGCGCCAGGAATTATGTAAAAATTTGCTGAAGAAGATGAAAAAGAAAAGATTACATGCACACACCGATGGAGTTAGAGGATTTAACATACTACAGCACTATAAAAACCTTCACTTAAGAGCCCTCTAGACCCCGTACCGTTAAATTCATCAGTAAACTAACTCAGCTTTAAATAACATTAGCCCCGGTGCCTGAGTTGAAGCACCGTTCTGGAAGTCAGTACAGCGTTTTGAATAAATATTTAAAACCAGCTGACTGCAGAGTAGAGAAGCTCAAAGTGAGAAGGGAGGAAGAAATTAAGTTACAAAAACTTGGAAGCTGGTTCCTTGATCATCCGCAGCATCATTTACAGCTCTGAAATCCTGCCAGCCTGGAAGGATGCTGCAAAGCAGAAACAGGTACCGACAACTTCATGTGCATTCTCGGAAGAACTCAGCCCAACTCAGTGAAGGGCCTGACATTCAGTTCAGGGATTGCAGTGGGCAGAGTTACTTCCCATTTACCATATTTAAACAGTTTTTAATTGGAAACAAACCAGAAAAAAATATATACATGTTGGACAAAATATTTAGCTAAGAGAACACAGCCAAGACCTAAAGGATCAACCCGACTAGAAACATCTCAACTGGAAAAAAACCTGAGCAAGGGGTTTTTACTGCCCAAAGCCAGGCACACCACGTTAAAGCCAGGTCAGAAATCCTGGTTAGCAGCATTAGGTCAAATTAAGAAGGTTTTAGGGAGTGTCACTGCAGAAATACCTACACACATTGTTGGTGTATTCCTCCCAGTCAAAGCCCTTAGAGCCGTTATCCAGGAAAGTCTCATTCACATTAATTGGCCATATCACACACTTGTTCCTTAAATTGCCCATGAACAGCTGCAGCCCGATCAGAGCAAAGACACTGAGGCAAAACACTGTCAAGATCATTACATCTGACAGCTTCTTCACAGACTGAATTAGGGCACCCACAATGGTCTTCAAGCCTGCAGAGAAGAAAACAAGACTAGAAATCACTCCTGTAGAATGAAAAGAGATTAAAAAATTCAAATACATACAGCACCTTACAACCACTACACGGTGGCAAAAGGTTGTGGCTATAAACTGGGCTCCCACTCAGGGTTTTCCACAAAGGACAATAGAGGTGGTGAACGAACCAGGCTCACCGGTTTCGGTGGTGCAACTGCTGAGAGTCAGAACGAAACACAACGGAAGGCCAACATTCATCCCCGAGAATTCTGAGCCTTGCAGCAGAGGATGCAAAGCGTACTCAGGATTCGCTGCCATGAAAGCAGGGTTTGTCTCAACAAAGATGTTTAATTAAGATACACCGCTACAAACCTCTCCACGGACACCTTTAGTTGTGTTTAAGCCTGGCTTATTGGCACAAACGACAACAACTTACAAAGATCAAATACCTTTCGGACTGTCTACATCTTAAGTTTCTACCGCTTAACTAAACTGTTTTAGCACTTCCCTTTTCCTTGCGGAAGCTGAATCTTTCATTTAGATCACGGGTTTTGTTACGGGCAGGGCAGGGTTTCACCCACAGTGCTGGCTCTTCAGGTTTACCAAGGCCGTCAGGATCATTAATGGGCAAGGCTCGATAATAAAAGTTGCTCAGGCACAAGGCAAGAATCCTGCTGGTTCTCCAACCCATTCTGGTCTGTAAGAGGAGCCACCCGTGAACTGGGGGAAGAACTCCAGCACTGACACTTTTAGGAGATAGATCTAAACAAGCGAGAATTTGGGGTGCAAAAATTCAGTATTAAGGCCTTTTAATCGGCCTTTCTGACACTGAGTAGAGTGATCTTGCGTTTATAAATGAGTAGTGAAGGAGGCTGAAGGGAGGAAGAAGGGAAGAGGAAAAAAAAAAATAAAATCACAGATCCAGCTGAATTTGGAGCTGGTCAGATCCAAGTGTCTGGTTTGATTCATATCAGGAGGACAAATTCAAAAATACATAAATAAAAAGCAATTCTTATGGAGGAATAATTCAAATGCCTTTTATTTCCATCTTCAAAACTTCTAATGAAGGCCCCAGCCCTCCTCCAAGAGGCAGCAGCTCTCTGCCGTCGGCTGTGGGGGGCAGGTCGGGGGGCAGCACGCGCATCGCGCCCAGGCAGGCACCACCGGGCAGATGCAGCCCCGCGCCCTGCTCCCGGGTCGTGCTGCTCCCTCAGAGGCTTAGCGGGAGAAAGGGGGTTGGAACCGAGCCAGCAAGAGCGTTCCCAGTCCAGTCCCAGGACAAACACGACTGCAGCACCTTCCAGCTGCACCTTCCTGCGCTGCGGGTCCACACTGACCCCAACTCCCCGTCGGCGCGCCCAGGCTGGCACTGCACGGACACCGAGGGCAGCGGTTGGTTGGAATACAAATTACTCCTGTGTCAATTAAAAAATTTAGACCACCACGGAGTTTAATATGGTCTGTGGATGAGAGCAATATTGAAATGTTTTAGCTCACAGGTGCCACAGTCCACCCCTGTCAGGCAGACCCTGCACTGCAGGGAACTCTGTCCAGCAGCGTGTCATATTCTGGTAAAATTTCCCATTTTCATCTTGTCTAAAAACCACACTGAGGATAATTCCAATTATTGATAGAAGATGTAGTTAGCACTCATCCTCACACTAAGGTTAAGTTTCTCGTTAGCTCAGCACAGAGTTAAAATTCCCATTCCGTGCGCTGAAGCAGAAGGGAAACCCCTTTATATTTTAATATTAAGTGAATTCTAAAAATTACTTCTTCCCTGAGACATGATAGCACTAAAACCCCATAATGAGTGCTCTGTGCCTAAGTTCATACTAAATAACCCAAAAAGCTCATTACACAAATGTTTTACGTCCCTCTCATTAGTCACAAACCCAAGAGGGGAACCAGGTTTGTCCCAGCACCGACGTGCTGCAGAACCACAGGAGGGGCGATCCCATCCCAGAGCCCAGCTGAGACAAAACGCCAAAGCTCCGCCATTCCCAGTTCCAGCCACGGATGTGCCCAGCGCTCAGACAGGATCCCCTCAGCTGCGTGCAGCAAATCAGCCCTTTAGTAAAAAAGTACTGATGTGCTCAGCTTAGAAGGGCTCAGATCCACACACCCCCCATCTTGCAGTCATTTGAAATAAAGGGAAAACTATTAAATTTTGAGTAAATGATCCAAAACTGAGCTGCTCCTTTCCACAGGAAGACAAGGCATGCTGTCACACATTTAGTAACCAGCTCACTAAAGTTGCATCACCTGCGCTTTGCTACGATTATGAAAGCAAAACACATACGAAACTTAAATTTTAACATCGATGCTTTTCTTTGAGCAAGCCAGTTAATACCTGTAGCAGGCTGATAGAATCGCAACTGCACTTCAGATCCGTCCAGTGCACTGCTACCAGCAATTACCAAATAGCTTTTGCTCTTTGTATGTGCACTGCCAAACATTAAGGACGGCTAAGGAAGAACATTATTCTATCACACTCTCATTCGGTGCAAGGAAAGCGGGTGCCACTTAAGAACATCATGCACAACAGCCATGTACATCTGATGGGTTTAGCAGTCTGGAATGGGGACAAAAGTGATGGGCCCCTACAATTCCATAGTCTCTTTTCTGGCAAACGTATATGCAAGTGTAGCCTGAGAAAGCAAAAGAACCATTATCAGTTAATGCATCAGGAAACAAAACACAAAGAAACAGAAGATCAAACTCATCAAGCGGTTGCTCAGGGTGCCCACCTCGAGACAGGCCACGCACCTGAGAGCTGGAAAACTACGGATGCTTCAGCGCCTGTGAAGACTGAGTCTTAGGCTTGACCTTAAAATTAGGGACACTTTTGAGAAGCCATCTGCACGAGACTTTTCTATCCACGAATTCAGGATCAGAATCATACTCTCGGTCCATAACATCTCCACGGTCCCTTACAATAAAGGAAGGGCCGTTGCTTTCCCTTTGACACCCAGACTGAGGTAAGGGCTTTGTAAGCGAGGGTCCTGCGAAGTCCAGCTCAGAGGGTGGCACGCGAGATGGGCAGGTCTGTGAACCAGGACTTCCTGGAAGTGCAGTCAGTACTCTGGGCCACACGCTGCCGCGTTAACAGCTGTCAGCCAGTTCCACGACAACCGACAAATGCAAAAGCTGGGAATGCCAGAGCTCCGCTTAGCTGAGTCTACCTCAGCACGGCAGCATCAGCCCTCTCTGAAGGCGGGGAGGCAAGCTTGTTGTCGTTACCTAGAAGACAACCTGCCCCAGAGCCCAGCTGACTCCAAGCAGCTGAAGTAGCCTCACGCAGAAAGGTTTTAATCTTGGTTGGGTTTTATTCACTTGCTTTACAAACTTATTCCTAAAACAACTCTCGAAACACTGGCAGTAGTGGGATGAGTCACTGAGCAAGAAACCGTTTAGCCTGAGGAGGAAGGGAGTGCCTGATCCTTCATTGATCTGGAACTAAATTTTAGGTCGGGCTTTCATTTCAGAGATCTGATAGCCACGTGTGTACACGGGGATAAAGAAGCACGGAACAGCAGACTGTTCATCACGTAATTTGATGGCCCAGAAGCCTTAATTTCAAACTACTCTGTTTATACAGACTGCAAAGCCCATCAAAAATATCCCAGTGCCATTTCTGAGAAATAAGCAATGCAGGACAGGAGGGGAGATACGAAGAGAGGTACACGCAAGGCCAGCCTTTAATGCTTAATGGTTCTCACCTGGAATAACAGAGATAGTTTTCAAAGCTCGGAGAACTCTGAAAGTTCTCAATGCTGAGACATTCCCAAGGTCCACAAACTCTGTGACATATCTGCAATGAGGGAGGTCACACACAAAAAACACAATGACAATACACACACCAAAAATAAAACAACAACTACAGACAAAGCAATACATCACTCACAGGGGCCTGTACCCAACAGCTAACACCAACCGGAGGCCGCCTTACCTGGAATTACAGAAATAGTTTTCAAAGCTCTCAGAACCCTGAAAGTGCGCAGAGCTGAAACATTGCCTAGGTTTACAAACTCTGTTATATACCTGCAGAATTAAACCAGAGTTAATGGCACTGTTGGGGTCACCTTCCTTTTCATATAGCTGTCTGTCTGTAGGAAACAGCTCGTAATTTAAAAACGCTTTAGAACTGGCATTTAAATGAGAGTGAGAGACAGAAAATTGCAGAGCCAAACCCCAGTTTAAGTCTCTCCACACCTCAACCAGCTTGTCCAGGCGCACGGTTAGACCCGTGCGCTCTCGCCTATACAGGACTCAAAAATTTAATGCTATCTCTACAGAAGCGGGTGACTGTAAAACTGCCAAATATGCGGAGAGAGTTGGTGACATCACTTCAGTGGTTTCAGGTATATTCGCTTCACTTTGTGTTTTTAATAAACCACGATCATCTTTTGCTTTGATTAGCATCCTTCATTTAATCCTTTATGCTCTGCCACCTGCCTGTGAGCCACAGGTGGGTGTGACCGTCCCTATTTCACACGGGGAAAAACCTGAGACGCACAGAGGATCGGAGGCTGAGTGAAAGGTTAACGGAGTTAAATTTTATCACCACTTAGAGTATTTCCTCTGTGCTGTCTGGGGAGAAACAGGGTATGAAAAAGCAAAGAAATGCACAATATTCACGGTTCTTCCCGGTGCTGAGAGGCCACCGCAAGCGCTTCATAAAACTTAGACCCTATTAGCGGGATTTAAATAATGCACAGGGTTGCTCTAGCCCTTGACACAAGAAGGGATTGTATGTGAAGCCTAGAGGCAACCTCACTGGAAATGAGGTGGCCGGCTAGAGATTTAGCACATCTCTTTAAGAGCAATGCATTTGGCCTTTTAAAGCTGGCGTGCTGTTACTTGTTGATTTATCAAAGGAAATAACCAACGGACAGCTTGAATCCGATCTGCGTGCCCAGAACCCAGAGCCTCACCCCCCTCCCAAGGTGTGTTACACTGTGCACAGCAGAGCCCAGCTCTTCTGAAGTAAAACTCAAGTGTCCAGTGAGCTACTGGCTGCTTGCCTTTGTGTACAATGTCCAGCTCTTTGCATGGAATTTAAATACAAAACGAAAAGGCAAGTAGAAAAAAAGCAGAGACTTGGGAAAAATCAGCAACCTCGGGTGAGGAATCCAGACAAAAAAAAAAAAAAAAAAAAAAAAGGCATTTTATATGATTAGTGCATTTAACTACAATTAAATTCAAGTGCTCCGAACCCTTGAAAATTAGGCTCCTGAGCATGCCTACACGATCCCTCAGTTTTCATCAGCTGTTGTTGACTACGGGAGCCCAAACATGCACATGTGCAATATTCCAAAACCAAATGTAAAAGAGAAAAAAATAAAAATCTCTTCCACCGGCGACTCAGGCTACCAGACTACACCTGGTTTTCATCAGTGGTACTAAGCCTAAACAAGGATCAGCGCAGGCCAATAAGGCAAAAACCAGAAATCTAGCGTGCATCTCCTGGTTGAGCTGCGAGTTCAGACTTCCCCATGAATCCTCATTATCAGACCAATGTAAGCTGATCTGGCACAAGAGAAAAGAATGAGGAAGGAAAAATAAAGCGTCTCCTTTGCTGACACTGAACCTCCATCGAAACGGGTGAGGAACTGTTCAACCTGAAGTCGCATCCCAGGGAGTTTCAACATGCAAGCCCAAGGAGGGAAGGGGTGGTAGAGGCTAGAATTTAAAGACGTTTCACTCCTAGTCCTATGCTCAACAGAACAAGCTGCCACTCCAGCATGTGAAGAATCTAAAATGCTTAGGCCCTGTTATAAAGTCTCACATTAATAAAGGCAGTTTTTAGAAAATCATATTTTTTGCAGCAGCAACTCCACTAACTCCATGGGGTTGCATTTTAGCTCTGTGACTCCGTGTCAGGGTAAAGCTTTCTTTTGAAAAATCAAGACAGAAATCTTTCGGGGATACGCTTAAATTTTCCTTGATTTATTTTGTTTTTTCCCCTTACACACCCACCCTCTTCCTAAGGTCTCACCCCCTCCCATACACCACAAATACCTGAAATAATCTGAAAACACAACTTACGCCATCATGATCACACTGAAATCTAGCCAGTTCCATGGATCCCGGAGGAAAGTAAAGCCATCTATACAGAAACCTCTTGCAATAATTTTCACAAGTGATTCAAATGTATAAATACCAGTGAATGTATACCTGTTAATGAGGAAGAAAGAGAGCTGCACTGAGAAGTTTGTAGAAACGGCATTTCGGTCATGAAAAAAGATGAATGACAAACGCTTTCGTGTGAACAAAGTGAATATGAAAGGCGACTTGTATTCCTGCTAACTTAAATCCGTAGGAACGGATTTCTCAACGGAAGAAAAACAACATTCCGTGAGATTCTGAAAAACACAAGAAGCGTTACTTACTCCACATTCTTCGACCATTCAGGTGGGTTACTAAAAGTCATGAATACACAGTTGGTCAAAATAGTGCACATAATGATCATGCTAAATACTGTGGAACGAAGTCAAGGATCAAAGGGACACCGGTGTGGCTCTTTACATCACCTTAAGGCTCCCTGGGCTGCAACACAACCACAATTCCCAGTCTGTTCTCTGTGGACCACAAATTAGAGCCAAAATGCTTCCAGCAGTCACAGGAAATAAGACTGGGGTGACTATATATCAGTAGTATTTTTTATGTCACCATTCAATTTATTTTGTATTTTCTGATATGTCTGAGCGATTTAAAAAAATCACGTGCCTAAATGAAAATGTCTCCCCAAATAATTCCATCTATTCCCTAACATCCAAATATATTGTTTGCTAATATATCCAACGGGAAAGCAGCGCTGCAATCCACGGGCACCGAGGACTCAGCTTGGAGAAAATCTTACGGATCTTTCCAAGTATCTCTGCTCCCTCTGCGTGCTCAGGACCCTGCGTGTCACGTTGGCAGATGGAAGGTGCTGGACTGACTGACTGGAGGAGCGTTGCAGGGACAGCACAGTTTCAGGATGAGATGTCTGAGTGGGTTTTAACTACTGAATTATTAGCAGAATGGTGAAATTCGGGGTGAGATCCAAAGCTGTTCGACTTCCAAAACTGTTTAAGCGGACACTAACGGATCTCAGCTCAAGGCCCAAGACCCACTGGCAGCATCTCGGTCTCAACCTGACAGATCTGCATCTCTCAGCTGCGTCCCAGCACATCCAGAGGGGAGGAAAGTCGACGAGAAATAACACAGAAGCCCAAGAAAACGTTCCCAGCCTCAGATCTCAAGTCGACTTTGGAAAGCTGGAGCAGCTTTTTCTTCATACGAGATGCAGGAAGTCAGCACACAGAAGCCTCTAAAACAACGTGTTTCCGTTTTAGAGTCACTTTGTAAAAATAAATAAATAAACAGGGCAAAGCAGCTCATTCAATATACTGCTTTTTTTTTTTTTTTTTCTCCCCTTCTCCTAATAACACATGCAGATGATGTTTCTGAAGCTCTCGGAGCTGTCTGAAGCCCTGTGGTGGAACATTTTGGAATAGCCTTGCCATTAGAAGGAAGGTTGAGAGATGCCAAAAGAGCAAGAAATTAATCAGCGTCTAATCATATCTAAGGTATCTTTGGCTCCTTCTCCAGATACTAATTCTATTTAACCATTTCAGCAGCTAGTTAAAGCTCAACTGCTCTTCACGTGAAGCACACCCTTAAGTCATATCTGTTCCAAAAGTTATCACAGTCTGTGCACTGATGGAATGATGGACAGAGATAGGGACAATTTAGCCGGGAAAGTAAATGAAAAGTTGACTTGACTGGATGCATCTAAAGGACCACGCTTTTTCATTCCAAAAAAGCCCATTTCTGTGCACGCTCTAAGGCCAACCCACCCTCACCCGGTGCAGAACTGTAATTCACATACACTGTCTGAACTGAGCAATAAGACAACAGGGAAGAGATTTTTGCAGGGAACATACAAACGCAAAAATAACTCAGCAATAAAAAGGATATGAATGTATCAAAATTTTAATAGCTATTCTTCTAAACAGATTAAAAGGACTTAAAATGTACAAGGCAGGTGTGGCACTAAATCGGAAGAGTGTTTTCCCTCTGTTTAGTACTACAAAGGTCTGTAGAGAAACAAAGAAAGAAAGAAAAACAGAGAGAGAGAGAGAGAGAGAGTTAATGCATGAAAATCAAAGCATGACTTGTACAAAAAAAAGACAAACAACTTCCGTGGTTAAAAACGGCATTTTCTGCTTTTTTTTAAAGAATAATGTCCTTTGTGAAGCTCCCATTAGGGGAAATCATACCTACCCGTACATCATGAATAATTCTACTCCAAGCCATCCATTTCACCAGGCACCTCAGCCAGAGCAGAAGCACAATCTCCCATCGAGGAGCGCGCGTTTTCACCGCGCGAGGGCAGAAGCACTGTCCCCCTTATCTAACAGATAAGAACAGAGGCCCAAAGCAAACCAAGGGCCACAAATTCAGGGGCAGAACTGGCAGCTGAACCCGGCCTTCGCCCAGTGCCCAGCGCACCAGATCAGCCTGTGCCTCCTTCCCAAACCGCGCTACGAGCTACCACAACAAATCGTGTTTTTACAAGACAGCACTTCACCTGCGAAGAGAGATTGACAGGTAAGGAGGCAGAAAAACTCACGGTGGAGTCCCCCACCCCAGCAGACAGGAGTCAGATACCCATCGTCCCCACTCATGGGCAATTCTGAGCACGTTCCACGTCGGTGCACCAACTCCGGGCAGAGTCACGTGCTCTCGTTGCCTTTAATTAGCAAGATGTTAAGGTTCGCTACTTTATAGGGAACCTGTGGAATGAATCATGTAAACGTGAGGCAGAATCGATCTCATCTCTCCATCACCAGCCCTTAAAATACAGACCCGCGATTTCTTCTCCCCGCTGGCGAACACGCATCTCAAAAACCCACCGGGAGAATCACACGCAGCCATCTGGAGAGGCAAAATTAGAACTGTGGTTGCTTAATACCAGCACACCCAACGCACCTACCGCTTGACTTGAAGGAAGAAAAAGAAAAAAAGCAAAAAAGCAATTTGTGTGCACTGAAAAGCCAGAGCCCTTCCCGCAGCACCGTTTCCCCGTTTTCCGCCCCCTCCGGGATGCTGCAGCCTCGGTGAGGTGGGATGAGCCCCGGGGGGGGGACAGAGCGGAGCCGGACGCGCTGCGGGCTCACTCCCCGGCACCAGCCCCCCGTTTGGCACAGCCCCGAGCCTCCCGGAGTCCAACACGAGGGAATCCACAAGGGCTTTCTGCCAACGCAGTCGCTGTGCTTCCCCAGGAGACTCACTCTTATGAAATTTGTCATTTCCCTCCTAGTAAGTGAAACAACGTATTTTAGCTCATTTGGCGAAATTAGACCATTGAGCAGTAAATTATTTGAAAAGGAAATCAAAATCAGGTTGTGGTTCAGCACGGAGTGAGAAAGATTAGTTAGCATAACCACTAATGCACCTCCCAACAAAAGCACTTTAAAGACAACCCTGGACAGCTCTTAAATTGCAGCATCAAGAATTAATGAACAGATTACCCTGGCATGTAACAATATTCTGAAAGGCCGCGAGTTTTTCAGAATTGCTGATTACAGAGCGGTCAAGGGACACGCGATTTTTAAGAACCAGCTGTCTCTCCTTCCCTGACACCATAAACTTTCCAAGACTCACACACCATCTGGTTTTAAATCTTCTTTCACTGTCTGCTGCAGAGGCTTCCGAGCAGGACATCCCCCCCCCTTGGGATGCTCCCGGGCTTCGCTTGTGTCCTTGGCACCACACTGAGCTCCCAACTCTGCCGCATCTTTTTAGCGATGAAATCTCCGACGTGACCGTACTGAACATCACGTGGGCTCAAGGCGAGCTGGGCAAAGGCAGAACTGCCCCCAAAGCCGGGGCGCTCTGTGAGGTGGCTCCGTTTCATTCCGCCTCCATCCCTCCACGGGAAAAAACCCCTGTGCAGGAGCCCTGCGATCCGGCTCAGCGAGCCAGAGGTAAAACCGTGCTGCTTCCGACGCAAACCAACCCAGAGACTTTAGACCTGCGCTAGCAGGGCAAGCCAGGCTCGGGCGGGGACGGTGGCTGTCAGCTGCTCCCTCCGAGGGTCAGACCCTGTTGGCCTCGGCACGCTGCAGTGGTTACGCGGGGATGTGTATTTTCGGTAGCTGTTTCACAGAGGATTGACCCAGAAATTTGGCGTCCCCTGTCGTAACACAAGCTGTTCCATCCAACGGTCAGGCAATCACCTACCGAACATGAGCTCCACATGCTGCTCGCCAGCTGAGTCCTTCATCTATCACAAAACCTTACACAAGGCAGCTCCTTGTTTTCTCTTCCCAGCTTTCTCTTTTTAGACCATAACGTTTGTTGAAATTATTCCTGTCTATAAAACCCATCTCATAACTGGGCCTCTCAGTACAACCGTAACACAAATAAGGTGCTTGCGTTCCAGTCTGCTCGTCGTTTTCGATGGTTCCAAGATCTGCTGCTCCACTTCCCTGGGTATCTTCTAAAATCCTGGGTAAATCTCTGCTTGGCCTTGTCAACGGAAAGAAGAGCTCAAAAGCCAAAAAGTGTTTGGCAATTTAAAACCTTATCTTAGTTTTTCTTTACGCTGCTGACATATTAAAACTCAATTTCAAAATGGCTGCGTGCTCTTAAAATGTTTGCTGGTTCAGGTCCAAGAACATCCTTAAGCCCTTTTAAGATCTGCTGAGGCAAAGCTCAGAACTGAGAGAAAGGCGATACCTAGAGGAAGGCATTTTGCAGTCGTCTTCTAAGAGATGAAGTCTGGTTGAACTTTCAAAAGTCTCAGCTTGTTGTTAAGAGAGTTGTGAAAAAGGCTCTGTCCAGTTTTCTTCAAGTTGGCTGGGAATCTACACTTTAATAGTTCTCATCTAAAAAGAAGTAAGATCCCAAAAGATAAGTCTTCTCGAAATCAATTTGCAAAATAGCGTCTTAAAGAAGCTACGCTGGAGCACGACAGAACCGATCAAGGGATGGCAAAAAGCATTCCAGTTACATGAAGATTTAAAATACTCTTGCTTCATGCAGGTTTTTACATTAAGCATTTCTGCAATGGCTGAGGAGGAGTGGGCAGAAGATTTAAGAAGAAAACAGCTTTATGAACAGCCTAAGAACATATGGAACCACATTCCTACAGCGGTAGCACGGGGACTGCCTTACTCTCCACGTTAAGCAAGAGAGAACAACGACTTGCTGACGACACCCTGAGCGAGTCACTTTAACACTGCTATTTTCAAAATTCATTTACAGGGAACTCTGGCACCCTGTAGGTTGATGAAGTATATAAAGAAGTAAATGCCGATGCAAAATATTTTTCAGGTCTGTTTTGGCTCATAGAGGTACACTTCCTCATACTGAAACCACATTATTTAATATTTATTTCTCCATCCCCACCAAAAGGGGACCGATTTATTCCTTCTTAGTAACTTACTCTTCATCACTGAAAAGCTTACGGGGGAAAAAAAGGTATCTGCCACGCTTTGCTCTTGCTTTCATCTCTTATTTCAAGCCCAACACAGGAAAAACCCTTGACATCTTTGGAAATTTATAAAATATTTCCAAAAGATACGTTTAAAAAAAATAAATACCGCTCAACACGCGATACAGAGGAAGGGATCCGGATCCATGTTTTAACGACATCACAATCTGCCCAGGTAAGGAAATCCATTCTGCATCAGAAGGGGAAATGCTTCTCCCTCCTTCCCCTCCTCCCCAGGGGGTTGCAGCTCTTCAGGCCAGGGCAGCGGAGCCTCTCTCCTCCCGGCACCCCAGAAAGGGCTGGAGAAGACGCCTGGCAGGGATGACGCTCCCCCCTCTTCGTTCCACCGTGGCAGACGGGAGGACAGCGAGGAAGTGCACACTTACTCTTCCTGCTGCTTCTAAGCCTACTGGAGGGAGGGAGTGGAAGAAAAAATAACATTAAAGACAAAAGACCCAGAAAAGGTGATTAGCTCCTGGAAATAAGGATGAAAGGCTGGTTTTTGAGATGGTCCCGATTCTCGCCTCTGTTTCAGTGTCTTCACTGAAATGCAAAACCCACGAGTGGTATCGTGACCTTGTAGGGTCATCTCCGTGCCCTACCAAAGCTCGCTGGAGCACAGACCCCCAAGCTGGTCTCTCCCATCCCTGTCATCTTCCCAGGCCCACGCAGTCAAGGTGACATTCCGGACCCGAGGGCCCATTTCCAAACCGTGCGTGTGACCTGACAAAGTTGCAAGTCACTCCATTGGCACAAACGCACCAGGAGGATCCTCAGGTGCTCAGCTGCAAGCTATAGGGGACCTCAGACAATCCCACCCCAGCCTCGGGTGTTCCCAGAGGTACAGACAATCTTCTACCACGGCAGGGCTGATTTTTCCATTGAAATCAATCCATTGAAGCTGGATTCGAATCCAGGGGCTTTCTACTGTCTTGTAAATGGAGCCGCTGCAGGAGCATCAGCACCTTCCCCGTGTTCAGCAGCAAGTACGAGATTCATCCTGAGTGAGATGGAAGTTACGCGAGGAAAACGATCACAACCTGGCAAAAGTCAAGTCCAATGGGAAAGGACGGGGTGAGGAGTTATTTAGTGGGAGAGATGGCCTAGGTCATAAACGGAAGAGAAGGAAAGAGAGGTCTAAAAGATGGAAAACCAGTTTAAAAAAAAGAAATACTAAGAAGGTTGCGGAAATAAAAGAGGATGATTGTCCTTATCTCTCACTTAAGCAAACACTGAAGTAATCCCCTGCCCTGCTTTCATTGCTAGGGATGCTGACACGGGTACCTTTCCTCAATTTTGTTTGCACATGTAAACAAGGAAGTTCCCGTACCTGCCTTTTGGGGTTTTTTAATTGAAATGTTTCAGGTTTCCACAACAAATATCATGGGCAAGTATTGCTTCTGCCACGTGCTTCGGGCCAGGAACTGGAAGGTGATTACTATTTGTAAAACAAAGAATCATTAAAAAATTCTCTCTGGTACTTACATAAAGACAAAAAGGAGCTAAATTAGCTCCCAAATCTGCTACCTGTGAGCAAAGGGACTTGCGTGATTCTCCTAAGAGTCCTTATTGCAAAATGAAACTGAAGAGAGAAAAGAGAAGTAGCTTGGACAAAACCATCACTTGCAGGGCCGAACCCAGGAGCTTTGACTGTACATGGTTCTGTTTCTAGGTCACATTGTTTCTCCTTTAAATATCAGTTAACAGGCCACTGGAAAGTTCAGCTTCTCAGTTAAAATGCAGTTTCAGTTTCCTTAGATAAACCAAGATCACTGTGTCCTACTGCAAGGAAAAGCAACCAGCTGATTTGTTCCTATGCATGCTGCATGTCTAGCTTTAAAAGAAAAGACCTATGATGCAAAGCCTTCTGGCAAATGCTGGAGAGGGAAAAAAAAAAAAAAAAAAAATCTTGGAAAACTTCCCATGATTCAAGCAGATTCGCAATTCCTGATGATTCAGAGAAGGGCCTTTTTTAATGGCCTTAAAAAAAATTCCTTGTGGGAAGTCACTGACTATTTGAAGCAGCAAAGAAGCAGCACGCACCTAAGCTCTCGCCATGCTGAAGTGGATGCAGAAGAAACGGAGGCAGTGAAATGTTAATCCGGCGTTCAGGGGAAGCGTGAGGCTCCTGTCACAGAACAGCCACGGGGCTCTGCGAGTGTCACCCGTCTCCAGACCCTTCCCCTGCACCTGCAGCCGCTCCAGCTCCGCCGAGAGCTCGTGTCTCTGCCCACAGAAACTGCCCGGCTCCCCTCTGGAGATGCCTTCAAAGTTGGGAACGTGGCTTATTTTTCTCTAAAAATTAAAGATTTGTTAACAGCATTGTGCTGGGAGGCAAACAGGGACTGATAAAGCGTGAGGGCTGACGGCGTTCCCCTCTGCTCCTACTTCTGGTGGAACGCTGAGACAACCAAGAAGCCTTTGCCCGATGCTCCAGGACACGGCAGTGCCCACTGCTCTCCTATTTTAGCCCAAAAGAACATGGCCCAGTTCACCATCAGGAACACAAAGAGGGCACAAACCCCTCCTGCCTGGATTTGCAGCGACATTTCGTAACACCGACTCTGGCTGGGTGCAAGTGGTCACACACAACCAGAGATCCTGGGAACTGCTCTTCAGCTACATCTCTTTTTCACGGCCTGCCCACACCAAAACCAGGCAACACGCGATTTGTTGAATAGAGAGAAAATATTTCCGAGGGGTAACGTAAGCTACCCTCTGGCCAGCACCAGCAGGTGCCAATCCATCTCCTTCGGTGCAACACCCACCCGAACGCCAGTCTGCCTGGCGTCCGACACACACACACAAACCACCAGATGTCGAAGCTCTGTTCTGAGCCGGTACCTGCCCTCCACAACAAATAGGCTTCAAATTCACCGGTGTCAATGCAGAAAACAACGACCGGTTCTACCCAACGTTAGCAGCAAGTTCAGTTCTTTCGTGTGAATAACGCCCTGCCAGCCACAAAACCACTTCTGAGTGTGGCAAGAAATGTCTGCCCCAACACAAAGTCCTAAAACATTTTGTTACCCATGACAAGTTACTGGTTTTACCTGACAGCTGTTTTACCCAAGTTTTAAACAGTCACATCACAACTGTTGTCACATACGTGGTCAAACCTCCAGCTTCGAAAGTGGCACAGCTAAGCCCGACTTATTGATGGTAATTATCTCAGCTTGTTCAAATTTAATTTCTATCAAAGAGAGCAATAAAATCAAACAGCAGAGAACCTCAGTTTTAAGTCATCCAGCCTTCTAAGGAAATTGGTGATCGTGTTCTTCCTTATTTCACCAGTAGAAGATCCCTCCCCTCCATTTCCAGCAGCTTACTCACCACCTCCCTCACGACACCACTTCATTCCTTAACACCTCTGGGCACCCATAAATGCCTCCTGCCATATCACCTTAATTCCACAGACAAATATTTCAAAGATAAAAATTATAAAGATGAAAGCAAGTTAATGAGTTTATCTCATTCTTTTTTTGTCATTATTTTACATCCCACTGCTTCATAACGATCAAATTCAGACTGAATTCCATGCAAGTAATGAAATAGACACTTAACACCGTTACCATTACCCCTCAATTAAATTCTTCTTATTGCCCTCATGGTTAAAATTGGCACATTAGCACAACTTTATCTATTTTTAGTTTCCAGACCTTGTTCTCCTAACTCCATCCAAGCAGGTGTTTAAAGGTTGATTGTATAATCCCATTAAACCTCAAAGAAAAATAGGTAACAAAACAAACAAGCCCATCCAAAGACTCCGTTCTTTGTCTTCTACTCAAACCATACCCAAACCTGAAATTTCCTAAGAAGAAAAAGGTGGTTTAGCGACTTCTTTCTTGCAGACTCACTTTCTGGGTCATATAATAAGGGTCAAAGTCCTCCAGTGGTACAGCAACCAGGCCTTTTGGGATGTCCCCGTAGATGAAAGGCAAATTCTTCCCCGCCTCAAGGTCACTGTTTGGTTTTGGTTTGCTGTCTTCATCGTCATCCCGGTGGCTGCTGTCTTGCTTTGGACGCTGCTTCTTTTTTAATTCTGCAATGTGTTTCTCGATGTTAGCCAGAGACTCCGGCGTGAAGGGTTTAAAACTATCAGGGCCTGGCGGTGCGAGCAGCCGTGCTGCCATCTTTTCATCCTGCAGCTGCTTCTTTAGTTATGTTGCACCCCGGACAGGTCAGCTCTGCAGGGGAGCAAAGAGCACAGCAGGTCAGTCACTGCACAGACAGACAGACAGACAGACAACACACAGCACCCAGCGCCCCAAGGCAGCTCCGGTCAAGGCCTCACAGAGCGAGGCAGGCAGACCTGCTGCTTCTCAGCCCCCAGACAAGCTACAGGCAGGTGGACGCCAAGTGCTGACACTGGGTGAACCTGCCCATCCCTGCTCGTCCTTGCCCATCCCTGCTCGTCCTTGCCCATCCCTGCCCGTCCTTGCCCATCCCTGCCCGTTCCTTGCCCATCCCTGCCCGTTCCTTGCCCATCCCTGCCCGTTCCTTGCCCATCCCTGCCCGTCCTTGCCCATCCCTGCCCGTTCCTTGCCCGTCCCTGCCTGTCCTTGCCCATCCCTGCCCGTTCCTTGCCCATCCCTGCCCGTTCCTTGCCCGTCCCTGCCTGTCCCTGCCCATCCCTGCCCGTTCCTTGCCCGTCCCACACTGCCTCACCAGGTTTCCCAGCGCACAGACCGGGATCCCCAGCACCCATGCTGAGGGCTCCCCTGGTCTGGGCAGCTCCTGAACCCAGACTCGGTTCTAGACTACAGAAACTGTCCTGAAAAGGAACTTCATCAAAACCAGTCTTTTCCCACGAAAACGATTTGACCAGGCACTGCTCTCTAGCAAGCTGCATCGTTAGTCTAAAATTCCAAGTCAGCTCCATTCCCAGAGTGGGGACGAGGTGTTCGGCCTTGTCTAGACAGGGCTGGGCATTAGCACACCCCTGCCCTGCGGACCAGGGGTTTAGCAAAGCTTCCCCTCAACACACCACGGAGGAGGAGTAACTTGGGGCTGGGCCTATGAGAGCGACCAGTAGATGACACGCACCGGACATGCTGGGCTCTTTTGAAAAAACCGCTCCTTTGTGCCCTACCAGATATTACTGCAGTTAAGGAGAAGTTTCCTGGAGGACGTGAGCAGGCGCTGGGCCGGGTGTGCCAGGGAGGACTCTGAACCGTCCTCGTGTAGGACCAAGACCAGAGCGGGGTCCCCTCTGCCTGCCCCGGAGCACAGCACATCGCTACGACGCAAAGTCAAATCCCACCCTTTCATTTTACATATATATATATATATATATAATTAGCAGGGTTTCTATTCACTCCAGGCCCTAAGAATGAAATAATTTAAGAATACTCTCACCAACTACAATAGTAATTTCTGAAAGTTAAATTTCTGTGACACGTGGGTTAGATAGATACAGTCTTCCTTGCATCAGATGCAACGCAAACGAGCCCTTCTCCACGACAAAAGGAGAAGCGAAGCGGCCACGATACAAAAACGCAAGATCTCGCAGAGCTTCCAACCTGCAAAGGAGCACAGACCTCTGACAGGATTTTACCCTGTCCCTACACAGAGCCCCTCGCTCGCTCCCCCCCACTCCTACGAAAGAGGAGAGCTGTGAGGAAGTTCGTTTATCTGAATCCAGCCGCCTACAAACCCTCTGCAGCTTTGCACCTTTTGCCAAGCTCTCGCTCAAGAACCAGCAACCAGAATATATTGCATTTCTGAGCTCCTGGTACCTCTTCAAGCTTTTCACACTCCAGGAGGAGGCCAAGAGAGAAGAGGAATTACAGAAACCCTGCACTGATGCAACAGCACTGCAGTACTGCAGGCTGGAATACAACCCAGCCCTGACATGGCTTGGCACTTCAGGGAGGAACCCAAACACCCAAGTGGCAACAAATTCAAGAGGAAGGGCAAAATAACTACGAGTATACGGCACAGAAAGAACCTAAAAGCTGTGTGGGAAAAGGTCCCTTAAGTAAGGAGAAAAGATCATCAGTAAGGTCACATCTTTTAAGCTAACAGGCGCAGAGCATCAAAATATAAATGAAAGATTTGGCATGTCTGAGAGCAGAATGACTTTCAAATTCCTTGAAAACGATGATATAGGGCTGAATCGTTAAAATTCAGCTATTTGAGCATGATGTTAGCCACTGCTGGTCTTTACAGCCCTTGGCATTGAAGACCGGACTGTATTCACGTGGGAGGAGTTCACAGAGGCCGGAGACATCACCGAAACGGAGGCAGGCTCCCACGCCCGAGGCCGAGTCTGCCCAGTCTCAGCACCAGGCACGCTCTGAAACAGAGAATCACAACTTTCTGTGGACTGCAGTGGGCTTCCTGAATAAATACAGCATAGAAATAATGGAGTCCTTTTTTTAAAAAAAAAAACCACCTGGAGATCCCAGCCTTTACTGGGGTACTTCCAAAAGCCGGAACATCCACTGCAAAGTATCCTTCAGGCGATGCCAGGTTATTCCTTGCAACCCTTTCACTCCGATTCACATGCAAATCTAAAGCTGCACCACACTTGTAGAACTTAATCAAATGCTGTTTCCGTCTCAGTTTTTATTTGGAGATCCAAAAGTACAGATCTGCCTCCTTACGTAACTACCCAGCGTAGCCTGGGCTGGGATTCTTTTCGTATGAACTTGACCAGGTATTTGTAGAATAATAACACCACAGACTCAAGAAAGATGGCAAGAGGGGAGAGAAAAGCCGGTATCTTGGTCACGTTACCTCCAGAAACATCACAGAATAGCTTGCTGATATTAAGGAAAAATTAATTTATTCTATTCTTGCAGCATTTGCATGCATTTAATTACCAAATTTCCCACATACTGTGAAACTATATAGCAGCATTGGGGATGTGGTCTAATTGAATGGCACAGATAAATATGTAAGGCCTGAATTTAGAAACCAAAGTAGCTCAGGGACACAGCATAAAAAAGGGAAAAAATGAAGGCACAAATGAATGCCTGATTTGTATGCACAATTACACAACCGGCAACTGGAAGCAACCAACTAATCTGCTAAGTGGCCATTTAAAAAACCCAAACCAAACCAACAAAAAACCCAACCACCACCACCTGCCCCCCGCTCTGGTACGCAACTGCCCATCACGGAGGTTTTGCAGAGGCCCCGTCCATCAACAAATCAAGAGACACCCCGATGCTACCCTGAGAAACCAGGTTACAAGTTTGCCTCGTGCTTCCTGCTCTCCTTGCGTTCCCCGACGCTGCAGACGTTCTGCTGCTGAAGTTACAAGGAGCAATTCCTTTCGTTTGAGCATTTGGTACTCAAAGGGCTGTTGCTTGCTTGATAGCAACCCGTAACGGTGACCTGGGGCTTCCACTTCTTGGGATGTTCTTGCCTGTCCTGACTTCATTTGTTTCCCCAGTAAATTATCCCACATTAAGATAACGGACAAAATCAGGATGTAAACTGAAAGGCTGGGAATGGAAAGTTGATTTAATTCCTTAAATCAGACCCGTAGAGCAGTTTTAAAATTTTTGATAGCACAGCACTACGTGTTCTTACAATGAGGAGCCATGCCTTGCAGCTCCCACAGCCAACCCCTAATGGTTACCTTTACTCAGCGCAGAGAGACAAAACCGCCCAGGATATTTTAGAGAGCTAGTTTTACCAAAAAAAACCCCAAAAAACAACACAACAGACAGACAAATAGCTTGGAATGCCTCAGTTACACAAGCCCCAGGCTCAAGCGAAAGAGCAGAGCCAGGTCTACAGTCACCAACAGCCCCTTCTCCCAGCAAGGAGCAGCAGTCAAATCTGGGTGGCTGGAGCACTCCAGTCATTACTGAAGCAAAAAAGGTGAGTATCAAGGATTTCCACTTTCAAGATTTACCATCTTTCTCAGTAGAAAACCTCAATAACAACAAAAAATTGTCATGAGAGGATACAATAATATTTCTTAAACATCCGTCAGCATTCACCAAGGAGGGGGTTTTTCAGTATTCAGTGGAAGAACACAATGAGAGTGCAGGAACAACCGCAAAAAAACAAACAAAAACCACCCCCCAGACCAGCCACACAGAACGAGGGTGTCAGCACATCTGCTCCTGGGGTGAAGTCAGGCTCCAGCCTGCCCGTTTCAGGAAAACCTCCCGCTGTAGGGACCTGTGGGGGAGTCAGGACCAAGAGGGTGAGCTGGTTTTCATTCCTTTCCCTTTTTGTGTATCTCGATTAGTTACCGGAAGGGATTTGAAAAACATCAGGCATTGTCTAATGATTCGATTTTTAAAAATAAAACTACTCCTTAAAGATCTTTACCAAAATTAGTCCTTAGCCACGTGTTGACTGAATGAAAAAATAGTCAACTATTTTCATTCTGAAGACCTCAGGATTTAAGTAGAAAAGTTTCTCTCAGAGAGAAACACAGAAAGGGAAAATAATTTGTCCGAGGTCACCTGTGCCTCACCCTCATCTTCCCCAGTAAAGACCCTCCCACACCAGCACACCCGGTGTGCTGAAGCCCAGCGGCGCCGCTCTGCACATCTTCCTCGGACTGTACATCTCGTTTTACAGCTGAGGATGGTCTTGCTGGGACATACAGGAATCAGTAAGAATAAACGCTAGAATTTATTTTGGCACTTTCCACATGTGGTTCTTCAACCTCCAACAAGAGAAAGATGTTGAAAATTGTGACAGAGAGGCACCGTCCGGGGAGAGTGGGAGCAGAGGGTTTGTGCTTTACCAAGCCCCAGGTAAATGCTTCGGGACCAGGCCCAGAGACTTGGGGGAGGCTGGAATTTGGAGTTCGGTGCACAGACTGGGGCCAGACGGCATATTTACACACACATTTGTCAAAGATCAAAGATTTTACACCAGAAAAAATGCCGTACTGAGGTGCCCAGTTGCTAAGACTTAATTATTTTTTCTAAATGTTCCCAGCAGTCCATTTACCGCTACATTATGAAATATTCTAATCAATTATTCAAGCTGATTGTCAAAATAAATTAAAAAAACCACTTTTGAGGCAGTATCTTTGCTTTAATACATTTCTCCATTTATTAATTTGCGAGATGCAGTCACCCCCAGCACGTCTTTCAGTGCCTTCGAGAGAGAGCCCGGCTACATGAGTGTTTATATAACCCGCACAGACACACGTGGCTTTTGATTTGAACATGCAGGGTTGGGGCAGAAAGGAAAACAGTCCTCCGAAATTCTGCTGCACGAGAGCCTGAAAAACTCCAAGTCAAACCAAAAATACCCACGGATGAGAAAATCCATGGCTGGTAACGGCCTTCAGAAGAACTCACCGATCTGCTCCATCCGCAGTAAATTCTGGGTGTCGGGGACAGGCCAATTTTATCAGTGAAAAGGTTCAGCGATAGAACCGCCCGAGACGCGGGAGGAACGATCCCCTTAGAAAAGCTCTCACCTCAGTTTGAAGCTATGAGGTGGAAGGATGAGGAAGTATTTTCACTTTCAAGCAATATTTATTGGTTTGTTGCTGGTTGTTTTCCCCGCCCTATGTAAAATGTTGCAGAAGTTTCTTGTCTCTGAGCAGAGCTCAAGGGCAGGCTCTGGACAGGGCAAGAAAGCGCTTATGCTCTTGAAACAGCAGTGGCAGAACTGAACTTGAATACGCACCTCTAAAGGTAAAAAAATGAACAGAAATACAGGGAGGAGAGAGAAGCACAGAAGCCAGCAAAAGCCACAGAAAACTATTAGAAAACGTTAATATTTAAAGATGCTTTAATAAAAACCGGAGAAACTAAAGATCTAGTACTGGGGGCTTTCTCAATCCCTCCCAGTAGCAGTATGACTCCTGCAGCATCACTAAGTTACAAGAACTAAACCAGGTAACCCTGGCTCTCCAGCTCCGTTAGCTGCTGCTCAGAGCTGACTTGCACTTACCCCCAGTCTCGCACAGGAGTGTGGAGATTCAGACAGACTAAACAAGCTGAAGAGCAGCACTTCAACTTCCCTTCTTAAAGCCAAACTTCTGGACAAAGAGTTGAACAACTCGGTTATTGGGTAATAGTTAAGACACTCACCCAAATCCAGTTCCTCCTTCAGCTCACTCAGCCTATCAGTGACCCATAAAACAGGAGCAAGGTAACAGTTATTCTACACAATGTTTTTGGAGGAATTCATTTGATGTGGAGCACTCAAATGGTATATTACAAATGGTACATTTAATAAATAATGGATAAGATACAGGATAAGATAAAGGATAAATAACCCCCCTTCTAGCTCTCAGCTCCTGCCCAACACGGAGCTCAGAATTTCTGCAACGTTCTGGAATACAGCCCATGCAGGCCTGGTGCTTCCCGAGTGACGCTGCCTTTGTCTTTTCTTATCACCCCGTGTGTATCTCATCTGATTAGATAAAAATCACCGTCACCTACTCCCAGTTGTCTTAACGTTACCATCCTGCCACTGATTTCTCCAGCCAGTCAACAGAAAGTTCATCTCCTGCTGGAAACGCCACTGCAAGAGCAGCGTTTGTGTTCAGCCTCGTGTCTCTGGAGCACTCCCCTACTCAGGTGAAACAGGGAAGGGCCAGGGCATCGCCTCAGTGTTGATTAAATCCACAAATGGCCTAAGGACCAGGCGTCCGACTCCACAACTTCATAACGATAATGCCAAGCTCCTTTAGGTCTGATTTTTAACAGCATTAAGCATTGACACCTCTTAGATTTCCACAGAACTGCTGGGAAGTCAACCGGCCTGGAAATAAAGACAACTTTTTATTGGTCCTGTTCTTCAGAATAACAATATTCTTGTCTAGCATTAATTATCGAAACAATTCAGTTCAGGCCTGGGCATGCCCTCAGCCACGCAAAGACAATCAGGTAAGTCGAAGCGCTGGGGACATACAGAGGCTGTTTGCGATAAGCTTCAACCGCTTTGGTTTTCCTTCCTCAACACCCAACGCCAGGAACATCACCCCAAGGGCCAGAGAGCGCTGGGCAGCGCTGAGTTGGCCCCAACAAGCTGTCGGAGCTCCTGATCCCGAGCAAGCACCAGCTCCTCCCTCCGGAGCCAAGCGGAAGGTTTCGACGCACGCCCAAACACGCGGGGAGGACGAACTGCGTGCACGTAGGCTTTAGTCGGTCTTAAAATTCAGTTCTAGTGACAATAAGGAATGGCCGCGTACCAGGAGAAAAAGAGGAGATGACTTTTACTCATTTTCGGTATCTTCTGCTCCCTACTTCTCTAGCACTGAAAGTTTTACTTATGCAACTTTAAGACCACTACCTGTAAAGTTCACAGGGGGTTTATATGCCGTTCAACAATGACAAACATTACTGCTTTTTCGTTTGTTTAAATCCTCCCGGAATGAATTGCTCAGAAGACTTGATTTACAAACGCCTCACGCCTTTCTGCTAGCACAGGAGCAGTATGAGTGACATGGAATGGGAGTTTTAGGCCTCAGACACCAAGATTTCCGCGTTTTGCCAGGGCTGTTTTCGGAAAGGAGCAATTTCACAGTTTTACTACAGTCCCGGCTCTGCTGGCTACTTTTTCTACTGAAAATATCCTGTATGATGATGTGCTGCATTAGGAGGGAATAACACTTTGTTACAGGACAGAACTGAGGGAGGAGAAGGCAGAAGTTACTCTAACTTTGTGTTTAGCAGTCCTTCAAGACAGAAGTTGATGCGAAGTGTTAAAGCTGGTCTGGAATCTGAGCTGAAATCAAGGAGGATTTTGAACCCACCTCCACAGCAGTACACCACCTCTCCTCTACTTGTATCCTCCAGCTTTGCAACCGCCCCCTCCACACAGAAGTGGAATAACAGAGCACAAGGGGGCAAGTCCGAGCATTCTGAACCCCACCAGATTCAAACCAACAGCCCAAGGACGCCAAGCTCTCTGCCCTACCACCACGTCACCTCCTCTGTGGTTTCTCAGATTATTTCCCCCCCCCACGCTTGTTCTCAGCTCCACCGCTTTTGTTTTGTTATTTTACCGCACCTTCTTTAATCCAATCCAAACCATTTCTTTGAACACCACAATAAATTATTGATTCCAGTGTATCTGTCGGTGTCAATGGCAGTGGCAGCCGCTTCGGGAGGAAGAATCGATAGTGAATGGGCACCATGTGACCGCAGGAACACGGCATGTCCCGGAGTCACATACGGCCTCGGGCCGGCCGCCGCTCCGGCCATTGAAAAATCAAAACTCGTGAGGATCAGTTGGTATGTAGAGCCCTGACAGCAAACAGAACCCTGACAGAACCCTAACGGCAAAGCGCGCTAAACAAGCCAAGCAAACCCCCAAACGAATGCAGACACCACAGCAAAAAGGAGGAAGACGATACCATGACTTAGATTTTCAAGCTACTTCATTTTCACTCCCGCTGACTTTGTTTCCGTTTTATTTCGCCTCCTTTAACCGAGAATGAGGGTACATCCATGCTCCACTTCCCACAACATGCAACCGCTCTCTCTTCCGTTTATTAGGACGCTGGCTTTCCACCGCTGTTCACTAAATATTCACGGAATGATTCTCGTTCCACTGAGCAGCACAGCATCTATACCACGATCTAGACACAAGCCACGCGTATGAGCTTATATAACTGGTTAAATTACTTGTAATAGGGTCCAGGTCCTTCCACCCAGGACGAACAACACCGTCCAAGTGTAAAAAAGGATCAAGCAGCCCTTCGGACATTTTATTTAAACATCCCCGCAGCCGAGAGCGGGGACTTTCTAACCACACGGCGGATGGCAAACACAACCGGGCAAGGCGAGAGGCCTCACCGTGAACCTGCCGGGGGGGGGCCGCCTGGTGGGGCACCCCGCGAGCGCTGTCCCCACGGACCCTTGTCCCGTCGCTATTGACACATGACAAACAGCTCCCCTCTGGGTAACGGCACCGGCCAGCCGGCCCGGGGGGCGGCGGGGGGGCCCCGGGAACTCAACGCTGCAGCACCCGCCGCCGCCGCGCGTCCACCGGCACCGCGTCCGTGGGAAAACACCGGGAAAAAGCGAGAGGCAGCCACCCACACCCCCACCCCCCCCCCGGCGTGGGTCCCCCCCTGGGAGGCCGAACTCGAGGCGGCCCCACGGGGGTTCCCCCCCGCACACCGCCAGGCCCGGGGTCTCCGTTTGGAAGCGCATCCATCGCCGACACGGAGAATAAAACACTTCGGTGCACGAACACCTGCGGGCCCCCTCCCTCCCCAAGAGGCAGCACCCCCGAGAAAACCACTGATGTCACGCTGCCCCCCCTCCTGCCTCTGAAGGCACCAGTAAGGGGGCAACCGGCCCCCAGCAACACCCTCGTTCCTCGCCATCAAACCTTCCCCGGTGTGAAACGAGGCCGTTGGGGTCACGGGTTCCCGGGGGGGGGGGATGCTGCAGCGGAACGGGGCGCGGGTTCTGTGTGTGCACATGGCAGGAACGCGACCAGCGCCCCGTGAACCGGCCCCGAGGGGGTCTCAGGCCTCCCCCCGCGCCCCGGCACGCAGGGAGAGCCGGCGGTGGGTGATGCTGCCACGCCGGGATCCCTCGCCGGCAGGCGGCTGCGGCCCCAGGGAAGCCCCGCTCCAGCGGCGCCCGCCCGCTGCCCGCCCCGGCAGACTTTCCGGCTTCACCCCGGATCATCTGCAGCTCCTGCCGGAGCGTCTCCTCCAGCATCCCCACCCCCACATCGCCTGGGCATCATTTGCACCAGAAAGGAGCGGGAGGAGGGGAAGAAGACACCCAGATTTTTCATAGAAAAAAAAAAAGCTTGGGAAGGTGCGATTCCTTCTCCCCGGGATGGAGGAGGAAAAAAAAAAAAAAAAAAAAAAAAATCTGCCCTCATCGTTCCTCCTAAAGCTGTGCGGTGGAAGGAAGCAAAACCCCGAACCACGGTACCAACATCTGGGGCACCTCAGGGCCGCCCCATCAACCTCCCCCACAAAACTCTGTCCTCCGAGTTCCCCCCCCGGCAGCAGGAGAATGGGGGGGGATGTACCGGCTCTGCAGCTCGGGCTGGGGGGGAAGGGACCCCGAGAGAACTCCAGTGTCCCTCCTCTCTCCCTCCCCACAATGCAGACAAAGAGCAGAGCCCCGAATTGAGGGGCGCGGGAAAGGGCCCCCCGGGTTGCGGGATGGACGGGGAGGGGGCCCCGCAGCTCCGGGCTGAGGAGGGGGGGGGGGACAGGGGCAGGTCGCCCCCTCCCAGCACCAGCCTCCCCGCCGGGCGAGGGCTGACCCCGAGGCCGCAGAGGCGGCGGGCGGGCGAGTCGTGTGTGTCCCCCCCCCATTCCCCTCGGGGCTCGGGGACCTCGGGCCGGGGGGAGAGGGCGGAGGGACCTGCCCCCGCCGGGGGCTGCGCCGGGAGCCCGAGGGCTCCTGCCGGGGCGCGGAGGGCGGCGTTGGGTGCGGAGAGAAGCGGGGGCACCCCGGTAGCACCCCCCCGAGTGCGGAGGGAAGGAGCATCCACCGGGGTGGGGAGGGGAGAGGCTCCCCAGGCCCCCGAGGTGGATTTGGGGCAGGGGGCTCCCCCCGGCCCCCCCCGATCGCTCCCCCTGCGAGCCAAGAGCTGCCGGAAAATCGCTCTGCGGCAAAGCCCCCGCCCGGGGTGGGGGCAGGGGGAAGAGCGTGTGCTGCTGGGGAGGGCAGGCGGATGGGGAAGGGGGAATTTAAAAAAAAAAACAAAAAAAAATTTTTTTTTTTTTAAAATCCGGGGAGCAAAAGGCTGTGGGACCCCGGGCGCCCCCCGCACGGCTCCCCCTCGCCGGGGCTGCAACTTACTGTGGCCGCTGCACTACCGCGTCTCCCGCAAGGCGTTGCTGGACTGCGGAGGTGGGGGAGCTGCAGGAGGAACTGCGGTTGTCGCCATCTTGGTGCGCTGCCTGCGCTGCCCCCCCGCGCCGCCCCCCGCCCCGCCGGCCCCGCGCGCAGGGAGCGTCGCAAAACTCCCGCGCCCGCGCCGAGCAGGGAGGGATGGGGGGGCTGCCGGGGAACACCCCCCCCCCCCCCTCCTCCTCCTCCTCCTCCTCCTCCTCCTCCTCCTCTCCCCGGTGGGAGCTGGGCCCTACCTGGGGGGCGAGGCCGGAGCAGCGCTCGGCTAGGTTAAGCCGGGCTTTAGGGTTAAGCGCGGGGCCTGGCCCAGGCGGTACCGCTGAGCCCCGCTCTCAGCATCAGCCCCCACCGGGACACCGGGAACCGTCGGGCGGCGCCGGTGGAAAAACCCCGCGGTGCTGCCGGAGGTGCTCGGCTCGTCCCAGCAGCCGGTTCCAAGGCTGGGAGCCCAACTTGGCTTAGGCCGGCCTTACATCTCAAGTCTAAAGCGCTGCCCACGCAGGACGGACTTCGGGAAGAAGCGCAAAAAAATCCCGCAACGAACACCCAGCGCGACCTGTGGCTGATGTCACCAAGAGAGCAAGAAGAAAACTTTCTATCAGCCAAATGCTTTTTTTTTTTTTTTTTCCCCCTTGCAGTTTCAGGATAAGCCAAAACTTCACATGGCCACACACATTTTCCATCACCAAGAGCTCCGCGTGGCCTCATCCCCTGGACGATCTGGAAACAGTACGATTTTACAGAAAAAAAAGTGCCAAAATGATATTTGTGTCATGTGAGCAGTGGGGTTCTCTGGCTGGTAGATCTCAGCACTCTACCGGCTTCTTCCTTCTAACCAGGACCTGGGCTATTAGATTTTTTTCTCAAGATCCTTCCCCGGGACCTGGCAGGTCTCTCGGGGAGCAGTGGAGCTCCCCAACACCCAGCAGCTCCCCAGAGAGGTGCAAGTCTACTACAGAATAGAGTTCCCAGCTACAACCCCATCGTACGGGCAATTTCTGTTTTTTTCCAGTAATACAGTGAATAAGAGAGTACTAATAACTGACCAAGTTATCCCTCTTCATTCAAGAGAGAAAACTCCTTTATACTCAGAATTTACACCTATAATGTTACACCTCTAGCTTGTGACTGCAATTTTAGGATCAATTTTTATTGTTATATATAACAATATCTTATTCTCGGTAAGACTGTGCCTGTGTTGCTCTAAGAACAACTCAAAACACTGTATTAGGTTGATGTTTTAAGAAAAAAAAAATAAATATATCCACCTTGCGGAGTGTCCTCTTCACAGAATTTTAAGTCTCTGTCCTCTGTGCAGAGCTGTAGGAGTTGTGTGCTGAGCAGACAAGCTCGCAGGACACGGCACTGTGCGGGAGAACTCATTTATCTTGCTTTGGAAATGACACAGGGACTAAATCTGCCTTGGCTTTACACTGCTGCCTTTGACGGGACTACCCTACTGTAACGCAAGGGCAGAGGCAACCGAAAATATGTACCTAGCTCAAGCCACAACTAATGAAAGCACTTACACATAAATAAGCTGCTACAGAAAGCTGCAGATTCTGAGAAATTTTCAGTCCAAACGGGATCTTCCGTAGCTCGGTTCTCACTAAGGCTTAAATTTCCAGCAGAAATAAGTGGAAATAAACACACTGAAAGATAGGAAAAAATCCACTGATAACTGCTGAGGAACAGGATAGCATCTCCCCCATACGGAGTGTTCACGTGTCCAAACATGAGAGTTAGGTCCCATAACATAAGAAAAAAATCACTTGCTCTCAGAGGTAACAGTGCCGGGGGCTTCAAGCACACGGCGCTCGCAGGCAGAGAGGCAAACTGACCCCCCACCTCCAACTAGGGCACCCCCGAGCTGGCGGCGACGGGGGGCACACGGGTCCCTCTGGGCCGGGCCACGCACCAGAAATACTTCAAGGACACTCCGGGGCCCCCAGGGTGTTATTACGGTTTGTAGAAGATCTTTAAGCAAGGCACCTAAAGAAATAAATGGGTCAACGCCCTCAGAGGTTGAACAGTGATAACAAATGTAAAAAAAAAAAATAAAATCCTGATTGACCTAAGTGATCCCGGCACAGCCTGGGAGAGAGTCTACCCCGGGTAAGAGGCTCCGCACAATCCGTACGCAGGGTGGGATTGTCACAGGCTGCTGCACCCACCGTCCCGCTCAGCCCTCGGAGCCACCAGGTCGTTATCTGCGCCCAGGTGGAAAGGGAATCCTCAGACTATGCTCACGCTCCGAGTTCGCAGGTTATTTCCAAACTAATGCTGCCTTGTGAAGCCGGTCAGCATTGCAACTCCGGTTAATGCTTTTGCTTGCCTGTAATCGGAACAGAAAAGCTAATAAAAACCATAAAAGCCCTCCTTGGGTTAAAAGAGAACGAAATCACCCAGAACTCAGGCAACAGAACTAAGATAATTCTGTAATTCCGGATCTGAACAATTAACTACCTGGCACTGTGCTGTCTCTTTAAGGAGCACACAGCTGCTCAGTACCAAAAAAAAAAAAAAAAACCGCTTGATAAGGATACTGCTTTTTCCTTATTTCATCGTTAGAGCCCTCACTTCTCCCTCCACCTTCAGTGCAGTGCCCTCGGCATCGCCTGGTCCGTGGCTTCGGGGACAGGGATGTCACACCCGCCTCGGACACGCACCCGGAGTGAGAGCCGCCGGGTGACCGGTCCCGCTGCCCGGACAGAGCCGCAAACCCCTGCCGCTGAGCTCAGCTGGGGGCTGGAATGCCGCGGGAACGGGACCGGGCTGCTGCGTGGGGCAGGCAGGGAGATGGTGGTTGTCTCTGAGCCCTCTCGGGTACCGCGGCCGCCATCCCCCCGTTACACGAGCCCTGGGGATCCTGCAGCGAGCTCGGCAGCGCCCCGCAGCACCCAAACCCGCGGGGGGGATGCTCCGGCAGACACGGGACCGAGAGGCGAAACGCTCGGGGGGGGGGGGGGGGGTAGGACTGGAAGGGTTGGTTCTCCCAGCTAACAGACTCAGAGCAGGCAGGATCCCAGCTTCCAGGTTGAATCCAGCGAAGCGTTTCCCTCCGGGCGAGCCAGCGGCGAGGAGGGACGCGGGGTCCCCTCCCGCACACCGCCGCGCTGCCGCTTTAAGAGGGCGCGGGGACAGACAGACGGGACAGACAGACGTACACATCCGGTTCAGAGGTGGCCGAGCAGCCCGCGGGCAGGGCAAGAAGCTCCTCGCCTGCTCCCAGGCACCCGCGAGGATGGTGCTGGTCTCCTTCCTCCAGCGATGCGTCCACCTCCTCCTCTTGCCCATCCACGTTCTCGCCTGCCTGGGCTTGTGGGACTCCTTCTACAAGAAAGTTTTCCCGTACATCATGGCCAAGGTGGCGTCCATCTACAACCAGAAGGTCCACAAGCAGAAACAAGAGCTCTTCAGCAACTTGAGACAATTCACGAGTCCTTCGGGCCAGCTCACGCTGGTGGAGATCGGCACGGGCACTGGCACCAACTTCCAGTTCTACCCCCCAGGCTGCCGGCTGACCTGCACCGACCCTAATCCCAACTTCAGAAAGTTCCTCCTCAAGAGCCTCTCGGAGAATCAACACCTTCAGCTTGAACGTTCGGTGGTTGCTTCTGGCGAGGATCTGCACCAAATCCCGGACGGCGCCGCGGACGTGGTGGTGTGCACCTTGGTGCTGTGCTCGGTGACCGACGTCCCGCGGGTCCTGAGGGAGGTCCTGCGGGTGCTCAGGCTGGTAAGCTGGGGCAGCGTGAGGGCCACCACGAGGGCCAGCGGGGCTCCCGTCTCTGTCCTGATAAGCCAAGCTGTGTGGACTGACCCACATTTAGGATAAACGCAATCACCTGTGCCAGGCGAAGAAAGAGATTAAAATCAACCATCATATCCACTTATCCACTCACAAACAATTTTCTTTTGGGCTGCTTCACTTGTAGACAAAAGAACCAGCTCAGCCTGCTTCCCCCCTCCCTCCCCAGCACGCAGAAGCTCTGGGGCACCAGCACAGTGGGGTGGGTGAGAGACATGGCTACTCAATCTGGGCAACCTGACGCTTGCAGCTGGGCAACCTGCAAAAACTCCAAGGCCAAAGCTGTTTCAGAAACAAAAAGGAAAGAAATAAAAACAAACACCCCCCCAAACACAACCCAGGAGGTGCTGGGAGCGAGGAGGAGGAGCGGAGCTGGACTGGATAAACAAGATTAGTGCAGTACAGGGTGGAGAACGGGGAGGGAAAAGAAAGGAATGTGCTTTGTAACACAGGTAGATTATTAACAACAGTTTCAGTTGGTAGTTGCCCTGTGTATTCTCTAGCAGTTCTCTCTCTCGTCTCTAAAACCTGTCCACCCAAGCAGGTATTTCCATTACAATCTAAGGTGACACTTGTAAAATCCCACATTTACATAATACCCTTCCAATACTTTTTTTTCCACTTATCTCAGAATAACTGGGAAGAGTTGAAATGAAACTAAACCCAAACCCTACCCACACAGATGAGCTAAATCTGTGTAACGGGCCAGAGCCTCCAGGTGTAGATGAGACCAGCCCTGCATGTGGCTGAAAACCTCATTAATTCCTCGAGGCGATCTCGCACACTCTTACAAAGCCAAACTAGGGAACAAGGAGTAAGATCCTACTCAACACACTCCGGTCAGGAGGGGAAGGAAACATCAGCTCTAAACCCCTGACTTCTTTGGCTCCACTGAAAAAGTTTCCCAGGCAAGGTTTGCTTACAATAGTAGATTCGCTTTTTACCTGTTATTTATAAACACAGACGTGGAACAGATGTGGGCAAAAATACAATTAAACATCGGGGAGGGTTCGCAAGACTGACGCTGACAAAACTGTTCTGCACTAGGTGTACTGGGTGTAGCCTGGGACACCAGATTTCTGCTCGCTGAGGCTGTCTCACATGTTTCAGAAACAGGAAGAAATAAACTCTTGTCCCTGCTGGCAAATTGTTTAGTCACATTTCTCAGATGAGAAAAACTGAAACACAAGGAAGTTAGAAGTGGTTTGTCCCCAGATCATCCAAGGCAGAGACAAGAACCCACCCGGTAATAACCATCTTCAACAAAAACTGAATGGGAGGCACTTTCAGAGACTTCAGGGTTCAAAACAAACATGACTCCAGCCAGGTGATAAAAGGCAGCGTGTTTACAAATACACTTTTATCTGAGATAAAAGTCTGCCTCCAGAGGGGAACAGCCCTGAGACCTTTTAATTACTTTTTTTTATGGCACTGTTTTCCAGGGTGGAGCTTTCTACTTCTTGGAGCACGTGGCTGCAGATCATTCCAGCTGGACCTACTTTTGGCAAAAGGTTTGTGACCCAGCCTGGAAGTATTTTGGAGATGGGTGTTCCCTGAGCAGAGAGACACAGAAGGAGCTGGAGAAAATGAATTTCTCAGAACTGAATTTGAGGCGCATTCACGTCACACCTTACTGGATTCCTACTAGCCCCCATATCATTGGGTATGCAGTAAAATAAACGACCACAAACGAGCACTGCGGGACACGGGACCTCCCTTCAGTGCTCCCGTCACGCTTTGCAGGAGGTTTTTCACCCTTCCAGTCAGCTCAAATACAGCAGCTGGCCACCAAAATAAAAGTATGGAAAACGTCCTGAGCTCACGCAATCACATTCTTCCATTTCTTAGGCAGGTTTTCTGGACAGAGCTCTGAACTAGAGCTGCTGCATAGGGACCAGGCAAGCTGGAAACAAGTCTGCACAACACATTTCAGTCCAGTACAAAATAAAGGAGGCGTCGGCATCTTAGAGAGGTGAGACGGGGGAGAAGGGAACAGAAGATACATGTAAGCGAGTACAGAGGGCGAAGGTTTTTCTAGGGCCAGAGAATAATTCCCAACCTCTAACGTTTCCGATACAGGCCACATGCATAATAGATAGAGCATCAGGAGGAGTGTTTTCATTTCAGTCTTCCCATTATGGACTGTATTTACGAGCAGACGTTCCCTCGCCCGTGCCAGCAGAGCCCTCCCTGACAGGACTGCTCTTTCTTCAGGGAAGTGCTCCTTACAACACCGCTTCTCTAGGTGTAATTCTCACTGGCCAGGAGATGCTAATGCTGTCAGTGCAGATTTCACTTGAAACAGCCACCTACAAAGCAAAAAAAACCCAGAACTTTTCTTTACACGGGGAGAAAATGGGCATTTGTTAAATCGGGTGGTAGAAATCTCACCTCTGCTGTAAAACGCTGTTACTAGAGCAGCCGTGTCCTTAGAGCCCTTTTGTCACGCTCTACTAACGTGTTTTACCTGTGCTTCAACTCTTCATTTTCTGCTCTCGCTCCAATCTAGATCACACCTTAAAGAGGCCTCTTCAAAAAGCCAGGACTTTCATTAGAAATGTTTTCCAGTTAAACTCCCCTAGGACACCAAGAGAAGGCGCTGCTCTCTTGGCCACTGTTCGACCTTTTCTACGATTTCCTGCAGCATAGGAGAAAGGTATTAAAACCTGGTAGAGATTTTATTTATAACAAAATAATGCATTAATGTCTCTTATTCTGTGCTCCACACACATCCAACTGGTCTACACCGAAAGTAATTCCCACAGTTCAAACCCGTTTCTCTAACGTGGTTGCCACAAGGTGGAGGTATGAAGGTACAACGGTTTGTTAATGAAGTGTCTAATAACGACACTGGATTTTCTATTTGCTTTATTACCACTAGAGGGAGGAGGTAACTCATCGGACAGCGGGACTACCAATCGCTCACCAGCAAAACAAAATTCCCCAATGCAATTCACGTTAGAACTGCCTTGATTAGGGCCCTTAAGGCCTCCTTTCCCTCCAGGAGGCTCACCTGGAGCACAGCAATTAAATGCTGGCGGTTAATCTACACACCTGCCAAGCCCTTTGAAAACGCACTGGCGACGCAGAGTTGAAGACGTTTTACAGAATGTGTTTAGCATAGAACAGGCTGTTCATGGTTGGCTCAAGCTTATGGAGGCAGTAAACCCAAGCCATGCGCCATATGCAGCGATTACCCAATTAATAAGTTGTTTTATCTCTGTTCCACAATTCCCATCAGAGATCTGGAAGATAACTGAGAAAAGCAAGCTCATTCCCTGCAAAGGAGCCCGTACGCACACATTGTGCAACTGGGATGCAACTTACGTAGGACTCGTGTAGCTTTAGTAGCTAAATGTGCTGACGCCTCAGGCCACAAGCTGTGAACTTTCACCTCGTCAAGTAAAAGAATGCCCCAGAGCTGGTCCAAGACAGGAGATAAAGCAGTCAGTCATCAACGGAACCTTCAACCTTAGAGATAAGAAACTGCTTGCCTACAGACAATGGGAGGACCCAACGAAGAATGGGAAGACCCCAGACCCTAATATTACTACTGGTCTGAACTGTCGCGTGAGGAGTGGGGAATTTAGACTGTAAGGGTATAATTGCCCTGGGATTTCTTTGTTCAAGGTCCCTCTTCAGAGGCATCCAGCTCAAACCGTAGCACTATTAATAAAAAGGACGGTATAGAAGAATCTCCTTTTGGCTTATTGATTCAGTGGAAACCTAGAGTGGAACCCTGTTCCGGTGGCTGGCACGTGTGATTTCCATAACACACATACCAAAGTATTTCAGGCATCCACGAAGTGGAAAGACTGCAAACTGCTGTTGCAGAGAGAGCACAGAGCAAGTAGCCGACTAGCTCATGCAGCTACTTACAACGGGGTGGTAAATTAACTCTTAAACAAACGCCTTTTAACTGAAATGTTAATCAGACTCCTAATGAAACGCCTACAGCACGTGAAGAGTTCAGATTAAGTTCCCTGAGCTCACTAAAGACAACACAGAGTTGTTCTGAGAGATAGGACCTGCAATCGGACACCACACGTCTGCTGAGCACCAAATCAGGGCGACTGGTGACATTTTGCCAGCAGTTCCGTACAAAGTTGTACTGCCCAGTTTGTGCTGGTTACGTAAGAGACTGGCAGCTCCTCTTCTGCCAGAGCTGGGATGCCCGGGTAACCGTCTGGTACGCAGTCCTGCTTCTCCCCTCCTGTGACGGGACTTGAAACTCAGCTGTAGGGAAAAGTCCACCAGCTCAACCCAGGGAGCTGAATGTACTTCAAGAGGAACACAGCGAGTACATGAATGCGGCTCTGTCTGAATTTCAATAGAAGAAGAACTAGTTCTGCTCAGTGCGGATCCTCTGCCCCACGCTGGAAATGATGGAGGCCAGCATCCTCTTCTGCCGTGCCTGCCTCATGCTGCTTGCCATGCCCATCTACCTGCTGTCGTTCCTGGGAATATGGCAACCTTTCTGTAAAAAGATATTTTTTCCTTTCTTCTTAGAGCATTTTTCTGCAATTCACGGAAAGAAAACAAAGAAGCAGAAGCAGGAGCTATTTCGTAATCTCCCCGACTTCAAGAGCCCTTCGGGAGAGCTGAAGCTGCTGGAGATCGGGACCGGCTGCGGCACCAACTTCCAGTTCTACCCACCGGGCTGCAGAGTCACGTGCACCGACATCAACCCCAACTTCCAGCAAGGCCTTTCGAGAAGCATGAACAAAAACCAGCACCTGCACTACGAGCGTTTCCTAGTAGCTGCAGGAGAAGACCTGCACGAGGTGCCCAGCGGGTCCGTGGATGTCGTCGTCTGCACCCTGGTCCTCTGCTCCGTGCACGACGTGAACGGGACCCTGAAGGAAGCCCTGCGAGTGCTCAGACCAGTGAGTATCTGAATAAAAACTTTTCTTATTACCTTTACCATCTATTCCAGAGGCACTGCACCAACAGAAAAGTAGAAAGAAAAGTTGCTTTTGAGCTGACAGACCAGGCCCAGTTTATTTCCCCACAGCCATTCCGCACTGCTAAATGGTGCAGCAGTGGCAACACACGGGTCACTCTGTCCTATTCTTAAAAGTAGAACCCTAAAGGTAACTGAGCCTGCTAACTAGAACTCCCACAAACTTTTCCAAGTAATTACAGTACAGCATTTAAAGCAGAACTAGTTCCTGTGGTATCCTCTCTCCCCACACACACCAGATTTTCTTTGGGTGGGAAGCTCTGATCGAGACTGAAAGTCTGCATTTTAAATAAAACTGCTTTAGCCTCTTAGAATTGGGGTTGATCTACCTGGATGACTAAAACACTCTAACTAAATGCCTTCATTTCCTGTTGTATACTAATCAAGCTGAAGATTTTAAAAAGCTGTTTTGTTGGGGTATTTTTGCAATAGACTTTCAAGCCTTTAAAATGGCATTTTCAAGACAATCCTCTGGGTTGTCAAAACCTGATGAGTTTGAGTAGGATTTACACATTTCTCTTAGTTTCCTTTGAAAAAAAAAAAAAAAAGACATGCTAGCAACCATAATTGAAACAAAGAGACAACAAACCATTGCTATAATAAAAGAGGGATCAAATAAGTCCATCCTTCACGCTGTTTGAATAGGCATTTGGAATCTCTGCAAGTTTCCTGCTTAACATTAATTCAACTGACACCACAAAAGCAAAGAGCGGGCAGGGAAGGGGGGGAGAATACTGATGAGCGAGCTGAGTGCCCGGGCACTGGTGGGTGTCTGAGGGGAGGGAGGATGGCGGGGGGAGCACGGCGTGACCCCAGCACCTGCTGCGGCTCTGCAAGGAGATTTTGTTTTCCCCAGGGAGGCGCTTTCTACTTCTTAGAGCACGTGGTGGCTGATCGTTCCAGCTGGAAGTATTTTTGGCAGCAGATCTGCTACCCGACTTGGAAACTCGTCTTTGATGGATGCTGCCTAACGAGGGAGATATGGAAGAATCTGGAACAGGCCAAATTCTCGGAGCTGAACTTACACCACCTCAGCATAGCGCTGCCCTGGACGCCCATCCAGCCTCACATCGTGGGCTACGCCGTGAAGTAACTCCCTCCGCCCTGCCAGGCCTTCCCCCCTGCCAACACCCCTCAAATTCCCTCACATAATCCACGCAAATAACACGACATGGGCTAGGCCAGACACCTGAACCCAGGGAACACCGTGACGGCCTTTAAGTTAGTTTCTGATTCAAGCAGCAAAGAGAGGGACCGTTTTCTAAACATCTCTTGACGCCCGCGCGCTGCTGACTGCGCCTCGGCCCGTGGAGGATCCCAGGAGGAGGCTGCAGAATGCAAAACAGCCCAGCAGGCAGATTTCTAAAAAAATAAATAAAAAATAAAAAAAAAGATTAACACAAGGGAACTTCTGCCTATGTCTGACTCTGGGCAAGGATTCCTTCAGGCGCTCCCCGGGCGGGGCAGCCCGGGCTGAGGGACCCGCTCCCCTCTCCCCACGCTCCGTCACCTTCGGCCTCGCAGAAGGAGCAGACCCAACCCCTTGGCACCCAACTCCTGCTCGGCCCCAAGTTCTTTCCTGACAAAAGCCGGGGCGCAGGGGAAGGGCCGGCCCCCTCCGCGCCTGCCCGCACACTTCCCAGAGGCTCTGGGTCACTTGGCCGCCTGCCTGCCCCCCCGCGCCGTTACCGGCTCTAACGCTGTTCTCCACCTCAGCATTAAAAGCCTCGTGTTTAACGTTACAACGCGCTCGGGGAGTTTCTTTGAACGGGGCCGCGGCCCAGGCGGGACCCGCCGCCGCCTCAGGGGCCGTTGGCAGCGCCCCCGCGCGCCCGCCGCCATTTTGTCCCCCTCGACGGAGGATGCGGCGGGGCCGGGCCGGGGCCGCCGGGCTCCTGCTGCTGCCGCTGCTCCTGGCGAGCAGCCTGCCCGGGGGGGCGGCCCCGCGGGCTCCCGCTGAGGGTACTGTGGCCATGCCGGGGCAGCGCGGGCGGGAAGGGCCGGGGCGGGCGGTTGAAGGGGCTGGGAAAGGTGTGTGTGTGTGTGTGGGGGGGCTGTGGGGGGTCAGGGCTCCCCACGGACACAGGGAAAAATTTCATCTGCACCTAAATCCGACGAGTTCATAAAGCAGCAGCGGCTGGAACGCGCTTACCCAGTAAATCCGTACATGAGAAACACGCGTGTAACCGGAGGGAGCGCACGCGTTCCCTACAACCTAAGCGAACAGCCCTGGCATCTCCAAAACCTAGGCTCCAGCTGCAAACGTCCCGCAGCAAGTAACGCTGTAGATTAAAAACCAAAAGCCCCGAATTTCACTAAAAGCTCCGTGTTTCGGTGTGAACGATATAACCCACGGTTCTGTTTTGCAGCGTGCGGACAACGGCCGCTCCTAAGCAGCATCTCGGCCTCCCGGGTCCTGGGCGGACACGACGCTCAGGTCGGCGCGTGGCCGTGGTCCGTCAGCCTCCAGATTCACCAGGCTGGGCGAAAATTTGCCCACGTTTGTGGAGGAGTTTTAGTTAACGAGAACTCGGTGCTCAGCGCTGGCCACTGTCTTATAGGAAGGAAGTAGGTATCCCTGCCAGCTCCTCGCGGTGGGAGCTACGGGCAGCGCGGCGGGTCAGCAGAGCATCGCCCGTGGCGGCTCCGAGCAAAGGGCGGATCTACACGGCACAGAAGCGAAGGGCAGCTCCCGGACGGCCCGTGGGAGGGACAGGTCGTGGCTCTGAGGACCAACCGCTGTCCCCTTGGTCACCCGTTGGTGTAATGGCCGGGCGTGGTGGTGGCTGCCGCCCCGCACGCCATGCCAAGTGACACCGTTATAAACCAGCAGCAAGAAGCCTCGGCTACGCGCTTCTGGCTGGGTTAACCAACAACCTCTGTTATTTTTAATAATTTTTTGTCGTTTGATTTTGATCTGGGCCACATTTCTGTTAGGTTGGGCTTTTTTTTTTTTTCTCCATGGAGCTCTGATTTTTCTGATCTGAATCTGATCAACAGATTTTCTGATCTGAATCTGATCAACTAGCTCAATTTTTCCGATCAACAGATTTTTCCCAACTCGTAAAGCTCACTGCAAAAAGAAAACGTTGCGGTATTTCAGTTAGAAACATTACAATTCATTAGTTTTAACACTATTTCCATTCTTCTTGTTTAACAGGCGCTTAACTACTCTTTTTTTTTTTTTTTTTTTTTGATAATGTGGAAATAACACTCCTCAGAACAGGCCCTTTCATTGTACTTACAGCAGTTCTGCTGCATTTCAGCTGTCTCATCACTGTTGCCTTTTCTGGAGTCTTTAACACAGCTGCAGAGGCTGCACACTAGGTCGTACACGTTCGTATTGACTGTGTTAATACAGCCGTGACCTGAGGGAAACTGAACTGTAAAAAATCATTGAACTTGGGAATTTTATTATTTATCAGGACTTTGTCAGATCAGTTCCTTGTTTCCTTAAACGCGCTTGTACAAACATTAGTTCAGAGAGGCATTACATTGCAAATAATCAATTTAATTTTTATCTTATACTCTGGAGAATTTTGGAGGTTAATCTGAATTTTATAGCCCACCCTGTGCTCATCACAGGCCAAATTCAATTCCCACTTAATATCAGTAAAGATTTTTTTCAACGTACTTGAATAGAAATGAGGTCTGAACGACTCTGGCCCTATTTCTAAATTTAATATTAAGTTGAAATTCATTATTTGTAACTTCTAGTTAATGGATTTCCCAAATCTACAAGCACAATCTGTACAAGCACAGTCTTTAAAGGCGTTGTGGGTATAAGCCTACTTCCTTTCTGCAAAATAAATCCATGTCTTTATCTTTTTCAAAAGAAGATCTCCTGGGTGGCTTCTGCTGAGATGAGGTGGGAAGCAAAATCTGAGTATCAGCTTAAATCATTCATCTGAATTCGCCTTAACAGCCATAACCAGCATTAGGCAAAGAGTGTTCCAAACAGACAGGATGGTAATTAGGGAAATTTGTTCCAGGAAATGTTTACTATAGAATTTTCAATGTATATTCCTAAAGGTGTATAAGCCAACAGTAAAACAATTGCTTAAAACAATGCCCTCAAGAAAAGAATTGTAAAAAAAAATACACAAATTCTTTCTTAGGGACCCGTACTTCTGGAGAGCTGTTTTGGGCGTGCATAACCTCTGGAAACTCGGCGAACACGCAGCAAAAAGAAATATCAGAAGGATCACAGTGCACCCAGAATTTCAGACAGAAACATTTGAAAATGATATTGCGTTATTTGAGCTCCACTCCGCAGTACGTTACAGCGACTATATTCAGCCAATCTGCCTCCCCCCTACCCACCTTTACCGGTACCTCGACAACGAAACAGAATGCTTCATCAGTGGCTGGGGCCGTACAGCAGAAAAAGGTAAAAAAATGTTTGCCTTGTTGATCAGTTTACAAGCTACGTAACTAATATCAGGTTCCAGTCCCTCAAGCTCACCGAGAACTGAGTTTGGTCAGGTGATAGTCTGATCACACAAAATCATTAAGTCTTCCTGCAGCTGAGTATCTGCTTTCAGTGCTTTTTGTCACTGCGAGCAGATTAGATCTACACGGGTGGAACCAAAGGCACAAGTTTTCTGGCCTTGCTTCCAAGCAGAACACGAAGAAAGGAAAATAAACCAGCCTGACTTTCAGATTCGTGGTACAGCTACTCAGTGTTGTCTGCTAGAAACAGCTTTTTCATTGAAAAACAATTCTGATGCCGAGCACTGTGGACTCAGAGGTCCCCATGTACTTTATGAACAGCTGCACTCCCCCAAATTCTCTCCTTAATCACAACGAGCACAGACTTGACACGATGGCAGCTGATGCTGTGCATCTTTCTTATGTGGCAACTTCAGAGGCAGCCAGGGACGGTACAAGCTTGGTCAGTAAGTCACCTCTGACATTTTGAGCACGGCAGGGTTGTTATTATTGATGTTTCTTCTGAATAAGAATTGCAAAAACTACATCAAACCCCAGTCTGCAAATCCTTAGCCCACTTTAGTTTAAATCCATTAGAAGCAGGTACATGCCAAAACACACACAGAAACATGCTGAAGTGAGCTCACCAGGGAAAAAGGCGCCGTGAGAACTGCTGCACGCGTCGTGTTTTACCTTTCTATGTGCTGTCTCCCATTAAAGGCAAAACGTCGCCCGTGTTAAAAGAAGCACAAGTGGAAATCATCCCCTCCAGCATCTGTAACGGCTCTGACGCGTACGGGGGGGTCGTCAACGACAACATGATCTGTGCTGGCTCTCGCTCAGGGGGAACCGACACCTGTCAGGTAAAAAGGAGCCGTCCCCGACCTGCCCCCCTGGAAACCCCCCAGCCAGAGTCCCAGGGGCATCGTGACCACTAGCATTTGTAGCGTAATCCATTAAAATAGCACAAATACTAAGCAGAAAACATGTTAACCTGCAAAAGAAGCATCATAAACAGAGAGGCGAGGTGGTGATTCCAAAGAAAAAAACCCCACATCTCAAAAACATACATGAAGAATTCGGAAGAGACGAATAAATTCACGAAGCGAAAGGATAGAGGACACAAACATATTTACAGAACACTTGCCACAAAGATGTCAATAAATTATGTCTTGCACAACCCTGCGTACGGCTACACACAGGTGTAGGGCGTGTGAAGCACACGAGCATCTCTCCTGTTTCCACACTGGTGAAAGAGCAGCGGCACTGGAAAGCGAGAGGGCTCAGTGATGGGGCAAGACTGCAGCCAAACGCTGAGCAATCAGCATCTCTTTCTCAGAAAAGACAATTCTCGGGTCAAAAGCGCTCGCATGCAAAAGCTGGGGCACCAGCTGTGATGTGGAGACATTTATAATTAAATACCATCACATATTCATAAGTGCTCTGTCTGATACACTTCCTGCTTTCCTCAGCAGTTTGCCTCTAAGTAGGTGACACGGCAAAGATTCAGGGTTGTGTATTCATCCCCGGGTTTCTGGGTACTTACACACGTTGTGGATGATCATATTCTCCTATTAACTGACAAGTGAAGTTTAGGGAGACAAGCCTTAGAACAAAAAAATGCAGAAGGAAAAACAACAGAACTTCTGTTAAAGACACTGGAACTGATGCAGGCACGGTATTCTAGGCAAGGTGCTATCACCCAGCATCACTGAATTTTATCTTAATTTGGCTGTGTACTGCTATCCGTGTATGACTGTCAGTGTTATTGTCCAGTTGGCTGATGAAAAAAAGTTAAAAAAACCCAAAAAGTGGGCACATGACTTAACTCTGTGCCGTTTCCTGGAAGGGAATACACGTTCCCAGGTCTTTGTGTTGTTTCCTTGCAGGGGGACAGCGGAGGGCCTTTGGCGTGCTATCACTCCAGCACCAACACGTACTACCTCATCGGCATTGCCAGCTTCGGCGTTGGCTGCGGCCGATCCAGATTTCCCGGGATCTACGTCCGTCTGTCTCAGTACAGAGGGTGGATAAAAACTCAACTTCTGCTGCGTAACGCGGCCGTGAACCCCGTGAGCGGGACCCTCGCCCTCCTTCTGGCTGTGGCAGGCACAGGGCTTGCGTGGAGCTAAAGGGACAAACCGTCGTGTCCTCGCCGCAGAGGCCTGGTCTCCCTGTTAAAACTTTGAAAAGAGAGATGAGGCCTGTTTCAGAATAAATCTAAGAGCCAAAGGACACACCTGTGTGATTCGGAAGTCGTGTTTGCAATTGCGTTCTCTTTTTCGGTTTGTCCTTGATGTCCGCACTAACAACAGAGGAAACAATAACAACCTTGACCCTAAATAACGAAACTGCATACAGAAATGTCACCAACTGAAACTGTTTTTCTACCCCCTTCCTGCTTCCCCAGCTCCCGGGCACTACTTACTGCTGCCACCGGGAGCTGGTAGATGGCAGAGACACTCCCTCTGCTGGGTGAGCACGAGCAGAGCACAGAAAGTCTTTCCATAGTGGCTCAGCTCATAAAAAGGAAAAAAAAAAACCAAAAAAAACCCCAACCCTGCAGGAAGATAAAAAGGATTCTCCACTAATTATCTGTAGGGATGACTCAAATTTACGCGCAGCTAACTGAGTGCTCAGGTAGAAGATCTCTGGGTGCTGCTTCGCAGACTAAATATTTATTCCTGGCCACCGTGGAAGACCCGATACCACATCCCATCTGCAGAACCTTGTTGGTTAAAAAGAAAACAAAGAACATCAGAATTATATTTTGGCGACTTTATTTACCAAGGTCAAAATTTGCAACCATCTAATTGTTTCAACAAATATTTACAATTCATAGAAAGCATGTACTTTTGTTTGGAAATAACCAGCAGAACAGTATTAGGTACTATATCTCTTACTCTCAGGATACAGGTTTTTACTCTCTTACAATCTAGGTTTTGAAGTAAATCCAAAATAAGTACTTCATGATAAGTGATTACTTAAAGAGCAAACTCACGTTACGGTTTAATATTTCCATGATGAAAAATAAGCTGCTCTTTCCAAAACACTATTTTAAGAGGATAAAAATTTACTAACGTTATGTCTGGCAGCACTACATTTGTTTCACTTGCTGAATACAGAAAGAGTTGGCCACCATTTTTTTTTTTTTTTTACAGTCTTAACACTTGACAGCTTTTTTTTTTTTTATTATTATTATTATTCCGTATTACAAGAGAAGGTAAAGGAACAACAGCACACAGTGAGGATCAAAATACCATACAGAGGAGTTACCAAATTAGTTTCAGTACTGTAGGTCAAACCCTCCTAAACATAAACCAGAGAGCACACACACCCCTGATGGGAGACAGAGAGGGAAGGTCCAATCCTGCGAGGTGCTGAGCACGTTCCAAGCTGTTCATTTCTCCTGAAATTCCACTAAGAGGAACAGGAGGCACCGAGCACCTCTCTGGAGCAGTTCCCACATGTAATGACTTTCTCGACCTTGCTCACGATTTTTGACGGGCAAGGAAAATTCTCTTTTTGGACATGGTCGTGACCAGAAATGTCTACTCCAGTTTGGCCTAAAGGACACGTATCGTGTCCAAAACAGTCGTATATTTAGAAACTTCAGAAAAAAAAAAAAAAAAAAGTATTTTTATAGCCCACTAACAGTGTGATTGTGGAATGCAGTCTTTCTCATACCGTTTGCAAAGAGCTCTGCTTGCTAAGTCCATTAATTCGAAAATGAGTAAAATAAAAAATACTGACTGACCATATGATAAGCGTTACACATCTAGGGAGTGAGTACATCTTTTCATTTCATCCGGATCTGAGCTAGCACAACACACACACGGAGCTCTAACACCTTTTTTTAACAGCGTAGTCCATAGTGCAAATTCCCGCTGACATAACTGGAAGCAGGATTCAATCCTAACTATGGAAAATAGTGTATTTATTATTCATGCAAAAAAGCACTGCATACACGTTTCTACTTCACAGAATCACAGACTGGTTGAGGTTGGACGGGACCGCGGGAGGTCACCTCGTCCCAGCCCTGCTCGAGCAGGGTCACCTAGAGCAAGTCGCCCAGGACCGCGTCCAGACGGCTTTTGAGTATCTCCAAGAATGGAGATTCCACACCCAAAAGAGTCCTGATCATGTCAAACGTTTAATTTTTCACCTGAAACAAATTAAAATCATACAGACTAGAATCTCTGATAGCAATCAGATCTAATGTGCAGATATTATCAACTGTGGGGAATAAAAAGCCCTGATGCCTTTTTTTTTTTTTTTTTTCCACTTTTTTTTTCCCAATACTCTTTAGGATCCGTTTTTTTTTTTTTTGCAAGTTGCCTACAGACATACAAAATTAATTCAAATATCTCCTACACCAAAGAGGATCTCATTTGACTTTGTACTATCCATAAAAATATATGCTTGAAAATCTGGTTCACAAAATATTTCATTTGTTTACTAAAATGAAATATATAAACTGTCAAAATACGTATATAAACTCAATTTCAGAATTTGTAAAGATCACAATTTAGCTACAAAATATACCAACCATCTACCTGTTTTCAATAGAATATTTTCTTACAAAGATACCATTACTTTGCAAAATATCGCCTACCTTACAAAATTAGTCCGGAAATTTTGCACTACTTTCAGCATATAAACCATATATTAGAACCTCATTAACCCTTTGGTATATATCTTCAATTTTTTTTTTTTTTTTTTCAATTTTATCGTTCTTCTTCTATTTGGTTTAAATGTTCCAAAGCACAGTAGAATCTCCAGACAGAATAAGCAATGCGTGTTTAATTGTATATATAATCAGCACACAATTTATTTGTCAATTATAGATGTTTATCATGCCCAGCAACTAAGAACAAACTATTGTGAAATCATTCCTCAGAAACCTTTGTTCACCAGTACTCGTTCTACCACACTGTACTTGAAAATAATTGGACGTGTTGAATTCTCTTAAGAAAAGTCAACACCTTATTTCATGTGCCTCAGAGATTTTCAGGACTAGGCCTCTCACTGCTTTCTGCAGATCCTTCCCAAATTTGATAAACACAGCAAACATTGAAAAAAACAAACAAAAAAAAACCCAACCCCAACTTTTTAATTGTCAGCTGAGAAAGAGTAAACATAATTTATACCTCTAGCAAAGTATTAGCTTTTTTTTTTTTTTTATCATCTGCACCTGTAAATAACAACTTACAGGTTAAAATAAAAATATTTACATACAAATAACTGAAAGAAAAAGCAAGGACTGAGAAAGAGTAAGAAATCAAAACATATACTGGTTATAAATGTTACTAATAATGTCAACTATGGCAAGGATTCCATTTCATCCACGTTTTAACTGTAACCAAATATTGCCTCCACTACAAGAGGTATTTGTAGAACTTTGCAAAGAAATTCTAATCACCTGCCTCATAAAACGTGACTGTCCATTTACTGTAGATGCAATCTTGACTTTTTTAAGTTTCCAGTTGTGCCAGCAGGAATTTTGGTGAGGTTTTCTTGTTTCCTTTTTGTACTTTGTCACCAACATGTTGTAAATAAAATCTATATAGTCTTTAAGTTGTGAAATCTAGGTAGAAAAGTTTCATTTTTGACCTTTCATCTAGTTTAAAAAATTCAGTATAAAAAAAAATTTCTCCTCTGAAATTTAAACAGTCCACAAAAGTTTTACCTTCTTTTCCTACACACTTTTATGACAGTAAAGATCTTTCAAAGTTTTTAGCTCTTCAATTAGAGTTTTGTTCTGATTTTCCAGGACCGCAACACGATTTTCCAGACATTTAACATACTCTTTCTTCTTTCGGCGGCACTCTCGAGCAGCTTCTCTGGAACAGACAAGCAGAAGTAATTGTTTATTTTAGATTTGAGATGTGTCTGGTTTGTGAACGTTAAGATACCGAACAAGACCAGAGGAGAGTGCTGGCACTGCCATCGTGAACAGAACAGAAAAGCTCACAGCGACAGGGGGGGAACAGGAAATTTAACCGTATCGGCGGACACTCAGGGTGGCCAGTCTGCAGGGAAAAAACAATTTTTCTCCAAACTGAGAGACAGAAGGTGTAGCGTATTCGGGTCAGAATTTCCAGTGGGTTTAGTCGCTGGATGCAGCATCCTGTACCAATGGCCCAACCACTAAAGTTAGCCGGCCAGACTCATCGTTTGACCTTTGAAGATACACGTCAGCACACCGAACAAATCAAAGCAGCCCCCGTGCACTCACATACCGGTTCTTCATCAGCCTGATTTCTCGTTTCAACTGCGGATCGTCTGTCTTACTTGTCTGTGATGTCAGAGTGACAGGAGATGTCATCACCACGGTCTGGGGGAGGGACGTGGTGGTCGGGGTGGTGCGGATCTGGTAAGTCTGCATGTCCCCCGACGCAGCTGCCGCGACAACAGCACAACAGATCAAAACGTGGCAGCGTTCAAGTTACACCCCCGCGCTGACGGTGGGTATTTGGAAGCCCTCCCCGGAGGTGTACTCACTCTGCACTACCACCTGGTTGCTGGGTACGAGGATCTGCTGCCCGTCCGACGTCTGTGCGTACTGCAGGATGGTTGTGCCAGGCTGAGCGCCGCCGGCGTTGGTCATCGTCAGCGCCTGCAGGCCCTGCACCCCGTCCGTGCCCGGGCTGGCCAGCTGTAGCCCATTCGCAGCGATGGCAACTTGTGGAGAGAGGAACACGTGTAACAATGACTGGAGCTGCACCTTATAACCTACGAAGGTCAAGGCTCTACGTCTATTCCCACTGCTGAAAAATACCACCACTTTCCAAAGGTTTTTTTATCTTCACAGAATCCCAGTATCATCTGCGTTGGAAAGGACCTTGCAGCTCCTCCAGCCCGACCATGAGCCTCCCCCTGACCCCCCCCCAACTGCCCCAGATCCCTCAGCGCTGGCTCAGCCCGACTCTTCAACCCCCCCAGGGATCCCGGGGACTCCCCCCTGCCCTGGGCAGCCCATTCCAACGCCCAACAGCCCCTTCTGCACAGAAATCCTTCCTCAGAGCCAGCCTGACCCTGCCCTGGGCAGCTTGAGGCCATTCCCTCGGGGCCTGGCGCTGAGGCCTTGGCTCCAGAGACTCATCCCCCCTCTCTGCCCCCTCCTGGCAGGGAGTTGCAGAGGGCCAGGAGGTCTCCCCTCAGCCTCCTCTGCTCCAGACTGAACCCCCCCAGTTCCCCCAGCCGCTCCCCAGCAGACCTGTGCTCCAGACCCTGCCCCAGCTCCGTTGCCCTTCTCTGGCCACGCTCGAGTCATTCAGTGGCCTTTTTGGGGTGAGGGGCCCAGAACTGAACACAATAATCGAGGGGCGGCCTCAATCTTCTGTCGCTTTCTACCACCAGATCTGGGTGCCGGGTTCTCACTGACCAGCCTGGGTGGAGGTTGAGGTGTTGGCAGTGGGGTACAGCAGGGGCAGCCTCTGGGGAGCCCCGGGACTGCCCCGTGCCAGCCTCACCCGGCGGCTCCGCCGTGGAAATGGGCTCAAGAAAGGGCAAAACTCCCGCTGGGCAAAGGAGGGGGGAGGTGAGAAACAGCAGCATGAGCCCCCGGCTCAGAGGAGGCCGGGAGCACAGGGGGTGCCCCTGGTGCTGGAGCAGGCTGCGTGCTGCTTCACAAGCACGGGGAACACCAGCTGATAAAATCAAAGGCAAAACCTTTTTTTTTTTTTCTCCCTCCCTGATACCACATGAACACCTTTTGGTGTGGCCCTATGATACGTGTAACGGTATCTTCACTGATCTCACATTCTGGACTAACCCAACACTACAAGACCACCAGGTACTTTGTAAGAACAGTCTCTGAATGCCTTGTCTCAGCACGTAAAAACTGAGATAACGAAGCACTGAGTTTGTCTGGAGGCTTTAGGCACCAGTCTATTTCCATGGAATAACACTACTAACTTTACTGACTGTTAGATAAATAACCAAACCTTTTGAATTTCATCTTAGTCAAATACATAACAAAAAGAAAGTCTGTATTTTGAGGCAAGAGGAATAAAAAAGTGTGTCCAGTTAGGCAGAGATGTGTACAACGTACTGTACTGTCCAGTGCTCGTCTGGTAGATGGGCGTGGGAACGGACATCGATGTAACAGTGGAGACCCCAGGACTCTCCTCATCTCCTTTTCTATCACGAGTATCTTCAGAAGAAAGATCTTTCAAAATTTTTCTATTAAAAAAAAAAAAAAAAAAGTTTTTTATCAGCTCTAATAGTAGGCAAAAACTACAAACGACTGCAACAACAGTTACAAACTACTATCCCCATCTTGTATTACAGAAATAAACACTAAGGTTTTGACGTACAACAATTTTGGGAATTAACAAAATTTTGTATGAGGCGGCTGCCTCAAACTCTTTCTGTAATTACACTTCTGTAGTTTACATAATCTAGGTTTTTATTTAAATATTTGAACCATTTTATGAGCTAAGAGCAATTCAAATCAGCTGATTTATAAAGTATGTGTATGTGCAAATCAGCAGAACTTCCAGATTTCCAATTATTATCCTCTAAAAGCCTTAGGTGTTTGGACTGGTTAAGCCTGAAATGAAAACCTGCACCATTTACAGTATATTCCAGTCATCTCCAGAAAATTAGGGTGCTGAAAACTAGCAGTGCTGCCCCATCATTTCATTTCAGTACAAGCTGCATCGGAGTTTGCACCATAAACATTTCCCAGGGATACGTAACTGGCCTACTCGGAGATTTTTCTGATTTACAACTTCATCCTCTTGACTCTCTCAAGAATAGGCTTTGTATATCCAATTAAAACCAGTCTGCTCTGTCCGGTGTCAGAATAAACTGAAAAGGACTAGATTACTATAGAAAAGTTTAAAAATTAGATCTTTTGGCTCTTTCAGTACACAGCAAGATTTTACATTTCTTTTCTGCATTTAATTTAGCTCTTGCACAGCTCCTCCAACAACCCGAGCCCTATATAACAATACCCTCTGCAAACAGACACATCTCTATTTAAAAGAACCATCAACAGAAACATGAATTTTATGCATCTTACCCCAGGCCAAATGATGAATTAGTGGCAATTAAACGAAGAGAAAAGCAGAACTGACAACTCCTGATCCCAAACCCGCACGGCTAAACAGTTCTCTCCCACAGAAGCTCTGCTTACAGCCTGTATTTTCCTATCCTGGCTACTTTAACTGAAGATTCAGAATTGCTCTTTTCCATCACCGTTTTTGACTGCATGCAAAATAATAAAAATCCCTCCTAAGTTATCTGTTCTGGTACATTAATTCAAGATGAGATAAAGCCATCTGAAAGTACTAAGAGGAGCGGAAATTAACATTCAAAAAATGAAAAGCAGTGGCAGAAGTGGGAACAGTAATGGCAGGCAGAAGTATCAGGCAGGTTCATAAACTGCCTTTGAGAATTTTCAGGACGTAACTGTAAAAAATATTAAACTTCGTGTCAAGTTTCTAACGAATTTATTATTTGAAGAGCTGGGGTGTAGCATTTGACTACACCCGTCACTTTAGTAAAATAATATAATTGAGTAAAAAATACAGCTGAGAAACAATTTTCCCTACACCCCATCACGTCGAAGCTGATCTCCAGTCGTTACGGCAAAGTTTGCTGGTGGGAAGCGACAGCTAACACGGCTTCCTCAAAACGTTACAGGTCCAACACATGTTCCAAGAGAAAGGAAACAACTGGTGGACAGACTACACAGAGCTGATGGGAGAAATTGCTATTTTGCTTTCAAAGCAAAATACAAATTCTGTTCCGTATGGGACTTACCGGTAGGAGGGACGACGAGCTAAGATGCCTCGAGCTTTCTGGGAAGAGCCTATGCTGTCTGATGAGTCCTGAGAGTCCTCACTCTCCGACAAAGATACCTAAACAACACACGCCACGTGGTCAGCTGGTACACTTCCCAAGAAATACCCAGACAAGATCACACATTTTAAATATATATGAGCTAAAGCCACATCAAAACTACCCGAATGCAAAACAGAAAAGCTCAAAAGATTCTCCCAAAACGATTTATCAAGTTAAAAGCTGAAACACCCCCCCCACCACCCCCCCCAGCATCTGAGGTCAGCTGTTCTAGTTTGGATTCAACTGCAGGATTAATCAATACAGGATTTTTGAAACAACAGCGTGAAGAAACACAAATGGTTGATTATTTTTATTAAAATCTTACAGGTCTAACTATCTTAATAATCGCTGGTGTGGTCTGAAAAGGTGAGCCACTGCCACGCGTAAACCTAAGGAGCTGGTGGGGAGGAAAACAGGAACACCATTTGTACACCGAGACAAACGTGAAATACTTGAAATCTTTTACGTGGACAGAAGAGCAGCGTATCCTGTCGGTCAAAATATGAGAGTCAAACGAAAATAATACTCCAAGCAGCAGAATATCAAGGAGTAAACATGCGAAGTATTATCTATAATTTTCTCTTTATTCCACTGTCTCCTCATCTAGTTGGCAAAGTGTTATTTTTTTCTCTGATGCTCCTTATTAAATAAAAAACTAACAAAGCGTTTATTTGTACTCCTCTGTGCGCCAGCACCAAAAAGTCAAGAAGAATGCATGCAGCTCTGGGCAAAGCATTTCTCACTGAGCTGCTACGGAGACAAAAAGAGCAACCTACTATCAGCATTTTAAAAAAAGCTGCTCATGTATTACTTTTTTTCCCCCCATTTGAGCATCAAGGCCACAATGTTCATAAATTACAGGAAAAAAAAAAAAAGGGAAGAATACAGTCAGTGGGGACCCTGCAAGTAGAACACGGTGATAGGAAAGGGATTAGTGGAGACTCGAGTAAGGAACCTACTAAAACAGATGCTTCACTGTTGTCAGCAAAGCGAGATGTGTTTTCTTTTCCACGGTCTGATGTTACAGGAACAACGACAGCTGGAAATGCATTACAGGTTTACTTTTCAGGGTTTATCAATTCAGTGTCGTACGGACAGATAAGCACAGCACAAGGGATCAGTGACAAATGACGGCGGTTTAGCCCAGTTCTCCCAGTCGCTCGGGCGACCGGTCACGGCCAGTGCCACGGCCCAGAGGGCTCTCTGCAGCCAGGCCTGAATGAAGCAGGAACAGGCCGGGCTGTGAACTCCCCAGGGCACCGCTCTGAAGTGGCTCGTCCAGAAATCACATGGCCAGTGAGTAAGAGACACGAGCAGGATGCTTAGGTACCACACAGACGGGGTTAGAGCGGACGTGACGAGCGATCCACTGCTCATCAGCATCGCTCAGGTCCACCTTCCCCAAACACACGTTTTTCTCCCTGGGTTATTCTATACTCTCCTCACTGGGGTGTTAAAACACACCGGTTGCAGGTCTGTTAAGAGCACCAACTAGACAGCTGTGGTTTTGGTGGTTTGGGTTGGATTTTTTTTTTTGTAGTGGGAGGCAATGTGAAATAGTTTAATTTCAATTCCAAAAGCAACTTGAGCACTACAAATCATTTCAAGCCTAAATGATCCCTGAGAACGACGTATCCCCCAAATACCGTCCCTGCATTGCTCGCTCTGACAGCAGGGCCAGAAAGGCTGCACTGTCCTGCATCACCTGAGTCAGACAAGCCTTTTCACAGAGATAAATCAGGATTCCGGGTTATTTAACGGACATTCTGTAGTTACCTGCACTGTTTGCACCTGAGGTGAGTGGATTACAGAAGAGGACTGAGCTGTCTGAATGACTCCCTGGACCTGGACTTGTTCTCCAGGAAGTTGAACGACTGTCAGGGGAGCAGGACCTCTTAGAGACATCTACAACAAATCAAAGAATCATTAACAAAAGTGTTTGTTCCACAGTATTCCGAAAATGTATATACACGTAGGAAAACCAGTGGAGAACATGCACGAGCAGAAGCTTCTTTTAAGTCCAATTAAGTCACAGAAGGCATCCTCTAAAGATGCACATTTTTGAGATGCGTATCTGCATACAAAAAAAGGCTGCAACAGCTACTGATTTGCCTTTGGTTAGGGGGGAAAATCAAATATCTAACATTATGTGCAAAAAATTAAGTACATGCAGTTCTAAGTGAACCACAACGAAGCAGATTTCTTCCGAATCACAAAGCTGAGACTAAGCGAGCGCGGCTGCTTTCATGTAACTCCATCCATACGCGCAGATAAAGCCCCACATTTGTGGCAGTTTATTTCCTGAAGTTTTTATTCCGTTTTAAAGAGTGTATTGGACTTAGATAAGCAGAAATAAAAGTGCTTAATAAGTAGCCTTAATTCTCACTGAAGTTAATAGGAGCTTAGGGCACTAAAATCTAAATCAAACTGAAATGATCAACAAGACCCAGGGCTTAGGACAGACCAGAGCAACAGCACTAAAGTGATGCGGAAGGTAGAGTGAATAATGTACATATTTGGTGTTCTTGGATGATTTTTTTTTTTTTTTAAGCAACCGGTGTGAGGCTATGGTTCGAAGATTTCACAGGGAAGAAATCACAAGAGTTAAGAATAGCAAAAACTGACAATCTGCTTCGAAAGTTCAAGGCACAAGGTGTGTGAAAGACACCAGAGCAGAAAGGAAACTCCAGGAGACGAGGTATGCGAGCTCTGGACGAGGAGGAACAACAAAGAGCAGACTTTTCCAAATAAAAATTACAGCATCTGTTCTTTAATGTTTTAAAATTATCAATTTCAAGAAATCTTGTAGCTGGAATCTCGGTTTAACTGGACAAAAAAAATGAATGACTACTGCTACTCCTATATAAAGTACTTTTTACAAGTTTGTATTTTTGATGTTGAACTCACACGAGCCTTCGCACTTAAAAACTGATTAAACACGTAGATGCATAAGTAAATAACCGGTTTCCTCACCGAATTTCTTCACTGCTTTGATTAATCTGGACTATATGAAAAGATGAAGGGATCATTACAACTCACAGAGCTAACTTCTCATTTAATACCACTGCCATAATGTACATCGTGGCGTTAAGTTACACTGGCAACCTGATACAAAACCAGATCAGCAGACCAGCCTGTAAACAAGAACAGGATGCTGGCTGATACTCTATCCTGTCTGCCTCGTGCACTTATCTAAATTTTGCATCAAAATCTAAATCGCCTCCAGAGGGTAAACAGTGGACGAGCTGCAAAACGTCGTCGCTTCTGAGGCAGAAAGCTGAATCACGAGGAATTCAGGTTAAAGCTTTGAAAGTGAAGTTACCTTCTAGTAAGTATTGTCAAATTTCCGACTTTGTATGATTTATGACATTAAATACATTCAGGTTGGGCTAAAATCCAAGTGTTTCCATGGTGCCGAGCACCCCGGATTGCCATTACTACAAAAGGAGCTGTAAAAGCTTTTTCTGAAAAAAAAAATGAAAATTAGGCCCTCAATTAATTACTCAGCAGCTCCTGTATGTCAGGTTGATGATGATTTCAAAGGATGTACAATCTAACAGAAACGCTGGGCTGCATTTTTGCATTGCACAAGCACAAAAAAATAATTTTGGTCTTTTGAACACGAGCCATTTTATTACTTTTGTGTCGTCCGTCAACGAGCAAGGATGTTTTTCTCAACGTTCTTTTGTTTTTTTTCTTCTCTGTGTGTTTCTAAAACTCAAGAATTAATATGGTTTGTATTACATAAAAAAAAAAGGGCTCTTAACTACCTCAAATGTTTGCTGAGATTTGGCCCAGGCTTTACCTGTTGAGCAATATGAGAGAGCTGAGCTGCCTGTAGTGTTGTACCTTGTACAGCCGGTGTTTGTGAAGGCGTCACTGAACTGTTGCTGCTGCTCTTGTGCACCTCTTCCATAATCAGCTACAAGAAAGCAAGGAGTTAAATTCAGTTAATGATAAATTTGAACAGCAGACAGGTGCCCAACTTCCACCAGCACTTCATCGAATCTCAGCGTGTGAAGCTGCCGGTCTCGTTTGGACATTTTGGTGTAGTTCTTTCTCCGACGTCACTCTCTGCTCTGGACTCACACACCTACCCGCTGCTGGGCTTTACTCTCAAACATATTTACTGAATTTCCTGGTTTTTTCATAACAATAAACAAAGTCGTGAGATCTAGGAAGAAAACCAAGATATGGCGTTTATACTAAATAATATGTGGCTCCGAGTAAAATAATTCTCCGAAATATTTTACCCCAGCTACCAGCCAAACCTATTTTAAACCATCTGAAGGTGTATAAAAACAAAACAGGGATTCAAAAATCAAAGTAGAGAGAACAGGGTTTTGAATTTGAAACCCTGCAGAAGTCACTCTGTCTCCATGTAACGCAGCCAGTAACACTTCTCTCATTTCTCAGATTTTCTATGTAACTGTTCAATGTCTTGACAGCATCCCCTCTCCAATATTGGGGATTTAGTGATGTAAAAATGCAGGGTTTGAGGTGGGGTGAGTGGGTGGACCAGCCTAGAGCATTAAAAGATGATCGGTGAGTGTTAAACATTTTGTCACAGAAGGTTTGAAACTGTTGAAAGGACAGTTGCTATGAGACTGGAAATTACATTTCTTTCTGTGGAAATGTGAGTCATTGATTTTTCCCTACTGAGATAAACCACAGCTCTTGCAGCCTGACGTATACTTAGAGGGTAAAAAGTCAATGCACACCGAGACCAGGATCTTGTTCTTGCAATCCTTACTCATCTGAGGAGTCCCGCTGCTCAAATAAGTTACTAAAACAGGACTTTGTGGAGAGAAAACTGATGGCTGGGCGATACACGAAATCGTGTCTTTTCCAGCATGGAACAAACGTTCCCCAACATACAATCCAGGTTCCCAACACGTTTATGTCTATGAACATAAACCGATTTGTCTGGAGTTTAAGCGGAAGCAGCAAAACAAAGGCTTCACTCTGGAATAAAAAACTCCCGGGAGCCGGGCAGTGCTTCAGCCGTTCCCAGCTTCTGGAAGGAAACCTTCAGCTAATCCAGACTATCCCGACTGCCTCTCCATAGACCATCGTGTCACCCCTGCTGCCAGGGCCACGGTGCCACGATGCCCACGGTGCTGCCCCCCCACATCTCCCCTCTGTGCACGAGCTGACACCCGCTTGTGCCCGCAGGAGCAGAGCGCTGCAATTTGAACATTTTCTCAGTTGCTACTGCTGCAGAGCTCGCCTGTCGTAGTTTTCCTTGTCAGAAAAACTGTTTTGGCTTTTTTTTTTTGGTGTTAAGAAAGAAAATGGAGAACTAAAGTATCTTGAAGCTATAAAAAATGAAGAGCAGAATTAAGGATGAGCGCGTCTAAGGGGTGCAGCTTTGTCTACCCTCTAACATAGTTTTAGCTTTTTATAAAGGAAAAAAAAAAAAATCTACATTTTGTAGCACTGCAAAGGGAGAGATGCTAAGTGTCACAAGTAAACAGGGCACTGTCAAACTGAAATCCAGTCAACAGCTAAAATTAAAATAAATTTCCAGTGCTACAGAAATACCCAATTCATTTCTGTAGTGCTAAACCACATTCTGTCTCCCTCTCTCTCTTTTACTGTTTTTCTCTGCCTTATTGTCCCATGAAAGACTCACAACAGCAGCAAAATAGACTGTAAGTGAAACCGATAGATGTAAAACCACCCAAAACAAACAAACTGGGGAGAAAGCACAAAGGTTTTTGCTGATCTTTCTCTCATAGGTGTGAGGTTCTACTTACAGGAATAAAAGATAAAATATTTCCCATTATAAATATGATTTTTCAAGTTTACTTCAGCTCTGCTTGCTCTGTACTATTTAACTCAATATTCATCCAACATCTATCGACTTCAGTCAAATAATATTTATTAATTTAAAAAGATTTAGCAAGCAATTGTAACAAGGTGAAAATTCTTACTGTATCTTCCATCCTCCACCAGATAAAGGAGGTGCAGCACGCCAGCTTGGCCTTGCACGACTGTCTCACAAGACTCACACCCCCCTATCTCGTTAAAACAACCTATTTAGCTGGAAAAACACGAATTTGCCGTTGGAACAGCCTGCTGTGAACACCTGAAACAGCGATCGCCATCGATCCGCTGTCAGAAAGACAATTCCAATGAAAAACCTCAACCTGCAAGTACCAAAGATGGAAAATATATCGGGGTTTCACCTTTTTACACCCCAGTCAGAACTACTTCCAACAACAGAACACACATTTAGCTGAAACCAGCTGCATAGTTTGGGGTGAAGGAAGAGTTTTACGTGTCACGGAGTACTGCCAGGAGGGAGCTCATCTGCAGATTTATTAGTTAGAAACCCAACAATTAGCAACACCTCATGATTTATTAGCCAGAAAATAAATCACTGTTCTAATTTGTATGAAAACCATGGGTTTGTAATCAGATATGTAAGGATGATGCTTTTCAGCATAAAAACAGTGCCTCCACACAGCTACACCTCAAAAGTAACAGAACTGAAATGGTTCTGCAATAGCAGCATTGTATGAAGCGTGTTTTGAAGGGCTTTTAAACTTCTGAGAATCTTCTCCCTCCAGCCAGAGAAACTCATCTCACTTCAACCGTGAGCCTCAAACGTATCTTCCTTTCAAACAGAAATAGGAATGCCCCGTTTCATTGTGGGCAAGCTGAACTTAGCATCCAGAAGTTGGTATATACCCTCCTAATCCCACGTTCCACAGTTTGAACCACCACTCATGCAGCATTCAAAAAAACCCCAAAATGGCCAAGAGGCATCAATTAAATAAGCAAGAAAAACCTATTCCCACAACTTTCACTAATCCTGATGAAAAATACCCTAAAATGCTAAAGAGACAGTCCCCTTACAGACATACAGTGCCCCTGCAGTAACAATCTTCACCAGATTTTTATTTCAGTGTCCCATAAACAGTCTACAGCTCTCTTCAGTATTTTGGGTTTGCCCGTTGATGATCCAGATTATCTGAGGCAGTGATTGTCTCCAGTTAAACGCTAAAATAATGGATTCTCATGCTTCAAATGAATGAAATCATGGATTGCCAGCCTCGGGTGAAGCTTCAAAGCATCATCAGGAGGCAAAGGATAAGATAAAGGAATATAAAAGCTGTACATTAAGGCAAAGGGAAGTGAGCTGTAGGGCCAGAGCACCCAAGGAAGAAACCAAGTTCTGGTTTTTCCCTTTTAAACCCAGCAGAGGGAAGGCCGGGATGGTACTTCAGCACTGAAATATTCTAAGAGCTAAGTGATTTTTTCCAGAAGAGTTTATAGGCAGAAATCAAATTTGAGAATTTTATTCTCAAATACTGACAAGAGTCAAACACCGACACACACAAATTACAGAAAGTGTCATTTGCACAGAAACATTTGGTGAAACGATGCTCAAGCAATCTGGTGAAATTTTGGATTCTTTAACGTCTCAAAACGAGCAAACAAGCTGCCTTCACCAGCTACAGCAGCTCATCTACTTAATTTTGCAGTTAAGACATTTGGGGAAAGTTTTTTTCATCCGGACTGACAGAACCCTGTTGGTTTGTTGGGTTTTTTTTCGGTTTTTTTTCGTTTTTTTTTTTTTTTTCCAGGAATCAGTGCAAGACAGAGGCAAAGGACAGCACATCCTACCAGTTTGTGCCAGAAAGCAAGTGAGGAGACCTGAGTCAATGTACCCAGTTACAGTTTTGGATCCCATTCTCCAAACACACACACGAATACTCCTTAAAACTTCAGGAGTACTTTCCATATGTATTTTCTTCCACTCACCCCCCCGCCCCAGCCTTCTCCAGCGAAATGAAGCTCAGCGAGCATTCCCAGACGAGCTGCTTCAGAAATAAACCCCTGCAGTCTAAAAATGTATGTATTATATTGACGTAAGTGATCTTGGTATCGGCGAGAGGAAAATATCAGTGAGATCGTTTACAAACAACCTGCATCCAGTCGCCCTGAATCAAGCAGACGCTCATCGCTTTGAGCGCTGGAAGAGAGAGCTCACAAACCCGGTACTCGGGCAAAATTAATGGGAAGAAGGTAACCCCCGCCGCCAAGGGAGGGCCGTTCTCATCTCCCATCGGTCAAGCTCGGGGCTCTGCGGCCCGGAGAGCACCGCGGCCCCGTCACTGAGGACCGTGTCACGCAGGGCTGAGCCCGCTACCCGCGACCTCCGGGGGGTTCCCATCTCCCCCCCCCCCCCCCGGCCCAAGAGGCTCCTCCGCGGCGCCGACCCTGCCCCGCGGCTCGGAACCAGCTCCGGGGCGCAGCGGGGCCGCGGGCCGAGCAGCTCCAGGCCGCAGGGGGAGCGCGGCGCCCCGGGACCTCCCCGGGAGCCTCCGCAGCCGCCGCCCGCCGGGAAGAGGCGAGGCGGGCCCGGGCTGAGGGCAGCGGCCGCGCCGCAGCGCGGTCCCCGGCCTGTGGCGGGACTCGGCCGTTCCCTCGCGGCCCTGAAAAGAGCGGGGTGCGGGCGGGGGACGGCGGAGGGCAGCGGCGCGGCCTGGCCGGGCCTGGCTTAGGCCCGGGGGCGGCGGGAGCGGCCGCGCCGGGCCCGGCGGGGGCGGGGGGGAAGGGGCGGGCGGGCCGAGGGGGAGGGGGCGGCCTCCCCCGCCCGCCCGGGCCTCGGCGGCGCCCGCTCTTACCTCAGAGGCCCGCCAGGCCCCGCCGGTGGCCGCGCGTGGGGAGAGCCGCCGCCGCCGCCGCGCCCGTCTCCGCCTCAGGAAACCGGCGCCGGCGGCATCGTAAACACGGCGGGCCCGCGCGGGACGCTCGGGGTGGGCGGGCTGCGACCATAGAGTCCCCGCGGAGGCCTCGCCTAGAAATCCCCACCATAGAGTTGCCGCAGCATCGAGCCGCGGAGGCGGAGGCTAGAGCGTCCGCTCCCAGGCGCCGCCTCCAGCCGGCGCCTTCCAACCGCGGGTACCAGCGAGAGGCGGCGATAGAGCGCCGCCGCCGGGCCCAGCGCGGGAAAGGCGCCTCTGGCGGCCCGCGGGCCTCGGCCTCGGCTCGCCCCGGCCTCAGGTCGCCCCGGCGGGGGCGCGCTCGCCTCCAAGAACGACACAAACGTTCCCCGTTATCCTCGGGCGGGACGCGGCGGCACGCAGCCACCTCCGAGAGAAAGCGCCAGGCAGCAGCCGAAGGGCAGCGGGGAGGCTTTTACAACCGCCAAAGGCCCGTTTTGGCCTTGCAGGGCAGGGGCGGGACGGTCGTTCCGTCATCTCGAGCTGCTTCGCTTTTATTTTTAATCTTTAGAACAGCTGTATTAGTGAAAAGGAATTCCAGGCATTGCACAGCCACTGCTCCGGGCTAAACAAAGGTCAAACATGTGAAGAGAGGAGGGAGGATTTTGGCTGCAATTCCTCACAGGCTGGCAGCACGGGAGGGATTGTTGGTTTTTTTTTTTCTCTTAATTAAAAGTTAACAACCATTCGAAGCAGCAGCACAACAACGGGGTGACAACCCCTCTTCACCAGGATTGTTCTCACAGCACCGTTTAGGGCCACGGGAAGGAGATGCAGTATTTCCTGAAAGACACAAAAACCTCAGGTAATCGTCAATACCAATGGAAACCCTTCCCATGGTTTTTATCCTCACACAAATTGTAAAAGATGATAGAAAGGGTTTTTGACTAAAATTTTACTGTAATCTATTTTCTTGCTGCTACACAGAACATTTGCATTGTTTTGTCTGCAGTTTTCAATGTCTGTTTTCTTTTAGTTTTACTTCCCTGTAAGTCTCCCAACTCCTGACTTGGTTCAACCAAGCAGTTCAGCTCTGCAAGTCCAACTGATCACTGTTCGCAGATGAAGATTTGCGGTAAATCCAGAATATTCTTTCTATTCCCCTGACAACACCTTCCACAGCTGCTGCTGAAAAGCTTCAGTCTCAAGGTCAGTCTTCCCAAGAATTAGGCAGAGTTTTACCCACACAACTAGGACTCAGCTCGTGCTGCAGAACACCACGATACCAGAGAAGGTGCCTGGGCTGGAGCTGTGACTCAGACACTTGGGAAACTCGATCACTCGGTTCTAAGTGTGTTTATGGAAAGGCAACATTTACTGGCTATTTCAATTTACTTGGTTAATATAACAATTTAAAGTTAGTTAGATGGGGTTTATTTTTTTTTAAAAGATGTTTCCCCAATATTAACAAAATAATTTTAAAATACAGGAAATATTTACTGAAATGTTTTCAAAAGAAACCATGGTAAAATTCCTACTCATCATTTGTAGGAAATAACGTGTCTAAGTTTAGTCTTTACGCAGAAATATACAACCATCAGTAGGCACACACAGGGAGAGCAGCTGGTGTTAGATTATAATATTAATTACATCCTCAGTGGTACTAAACTGCACCTTAACATTTATGAGTTATTTTAAATAATTCTTCATAAAAACTCCACGGTTAAGTTTCAGACGGCAGAGATTACATCTCAAGCGCCACCACAGTTTCTATTTCATCAGCTCGTCACTTCAACCCTCCAGAGGGCAAAACCCCTCAACACCTTGTTGGGAATCGCAGAATTAAAGAGTCTATAAATCTCTTGTTGAATTCCAGTTCAAAACAGAACACAGCAATCCTGAATTCTAACTAGAAACCGAATAAACTCTTAAATAAAGGTAGGTCATGCTTAAAACTGGATCTAGTTCACCCTCAGTGAGTGAGCTCAGGTGTAACTCTGGTTTCAGCTGCAGGTACTGACTGTGCCCAGCCTTGGCAGCACAGGGAGCTCATCACAGCTCCAAGTCTCACACTTCTAGATACAAGTGACACAACGTATCTGCAAAAATACTCACAAGTTCTCCCTTTCACCAGGATAAATGCTAACCCGTGTTTGCTTCCTTAAAAAAAAAAAAAAAAAAATTCTTTCAGAGAAACGGCAGATGAAGAACTAAGCAAGCAATCAGGCATCAATATTTATTAACACAAGACAAAGGAAACACAATCAATGCGTTAATGAAACACTGTCCAGCCAGATGTTAAATTTAAAAATGTATATCTAATCTAATTTTAAATAAATAAAAACTTTATACATAATTACATAATGCTGTAGTCTGAATTTGACAATGGTAAATAGGTTGACAGAAATTAAAAGAAAAAATTGCATCTAGGGGTAAAATTTATCTTGTTTTTTACAACCTTCTTTTTAGGACAGTTAGTAGGACGCATCTTAATTACATTTATTTAAATCAGAAATGCAGTGCAAATTTTAACAAAACGAGGACTTGAAATTATCTGTACCCAACGTATTTTGCTTAGGGAACATTCATCGACAGTAAGACATACAAAATATTTTAGCTCAAAGCGTTAAGAATTCCTAGGTTTTTTTTTTTTTTTAAGTTTCACTGCAGCTGTTACAGCTTGGAATCTGATGGCCAACGGTAGGAAATCATTTGCCTTCTGCAGCTGGCTACGCTGCAAAGTCAAAGTGGCACGGAGAGTCTGCTTCTGGGGACTCAACACCCGGCTCAGCAGTGGTGGAAGAGCACCCACCTCTGAACCTGAGCAGGCAACCTCGGCGGCCCTGCCAATTTTCTGAAGTTAACCATTTCTGTCTGGTTTTGTATGGAAAGATACGGAGCAACCGCTGGGAAGCGGAACGGTTGCGTCTTCCAAGAGCCCTCCCACGACAACCAAGTAATCACGTATCAGTTTGGAAGAACAAACTGACCCCAACCTCAACGAGGCTAGCAATGAAAAATACTTAGCACTTAGTGCTGTACAGTGCGTTACCTCACAGGGATGTTGTAAGGATTAGCTCACGTCCTCATCTACGGAGGAAGAAACTGAAGGAGTGAAATGACCTGTGGAAGGGCCCTCGGGGCAAGTCATGAGCAGAGCTGGAGTCTGAAATCGGGGCTTCCAGATTCACAGCTCCACACTTCCTCCTCTCCAGGACATCGCTTTTCACCGTGCCACACACGGACAGAAGCATTCGATAGAGTCAGAGTGGCCAGCTGCTCTGTGTCACTTCCTGGCCATGGGGAGTGGAATGTTATCTCGGCCTTGGGGCAGGACTGTAAACTCACAGCTCTCCAACAGAGAGAAATGTAACAGGCCAGGATAAAGACTAAGAGTACACAGTAAACTTGCAAGAGAAAAAAAAAACCCAAACCGTAAGAAACCTAACCAAATAAAAACCAGGGGGGAAAAAAAAAAATAAAAAATTCAGTATGCCATTCAAAAATGTCATTTCAGAAAGTCGATCTGCCACATACTGGGCATCTTTGATCAAATTAATACATGCCTTTTTTTATTGCTGAAAAACCACAAGTAAAAATAAAAGAGAATCCTAGAATTGTACTTCAAATCCGCTTCAGTGGACAAATCAAGTGTTTGTTGAAACAATTTATCTAAAGCTTTGAGTAAGAAAAAGGTCGAGACCATCAGAATTTTTTCTGGAATGGGCAACAATGAAGTGAAGCTGAACTGCAAGTCACTTTGCTGTGCAAGAAAACGTGAAAAAAATAAAGTGATGCATAATGTGTAATAACAAGACTTTGCTGGCTGAAGAGGGAGAACAACTGTTGTGCACTTTACACCCTCAGTAAGTTGCAGTACTAACTGTATGAGTCACAGTTACACCTCTCCTCGCTTCGTGGCCAGTTTTGTCGGAAGTTAATACATTAAAGGCTTCGTGCACAGGTATTTTAGGACACAAAGAGCCCAGGCAGTATCCCTGCTGCTGACAGAACCACTGTTCACACCCGGGCAGCAGCACGACACCATCCCAGCTGCATCTGCTGGGGTGTCTTACTGCTGCGGGTGATACACAAACAGAAATTGCTCAGAAACGTGCCCCTGTGACCTGCAAAGGACTCTGTTACGGCAAGCGGTAGCCATCAACTTCCAGTTTCTAAATCTATTCCCCAACCAAACGTTTTTCAAAAACATCAATTGGAACTTCTTACCTAAATTTTAACGCTCCTGCGTTCAGTGAAGAACTAACAGAATGCAGGAGGAGTTTTTCACAGGTTTGCTTACAGCTACACTGGGATCTGCCACAGGATCTGTTAAAAACTGCCTAGGAAACCTTGAATGAGGTAATCCGGAACATTTTAACAAGTTTATGGACACTGTATACCACATGGGACTCGGAAAAGCCCGTTGCAGTATCTGGTATCAGCTCTCATTGCTTCCAAAATTGTATTTTCTTAAGACCCACAGAAATTTGATTGTTCTTAAAACATTAAGGTATTAGATGAAAGAAAGGTAGTTTTGAGTCAAAGCTTAAACACCGTCTCTCCCTCAGCCTGGCGTGCAATTGCTCCCCAACAGTGAGAGTTTATACCCCCTACTCTAAGGCTTTTGTTTCTCTGCATTTACTCATGTGAAAACCCACACAGTACTTTTGAAGGCCGGGTTATTAATCTTCACAAAGTTATTTAATGACGTGTTTACCAGAATTGCCCTGTCTCATTTTTGTGCCTCCTCCTGGAGAAGAAAAATTGCACTCAAACCCCAGAATTACCCAATTCTCTGCAGTGAATGCTTTGAGGAAAACTGGGTGGTTGCCTCCCAGTTTACATTAAAGCCTCTTTACAGTGTTTCTGGCTCTACAAGAGGGAACTGAACAGAATAATGACTGGATTGCACAAACAGTGAATTTAACTGTGTGTCAATCTAAAGCTTCCCCCCCCCCCTTTAAGCACAAGGTGCCACAGAGGGTGGAGGCAGAGGCTGTCGTTCAGGTGCATCATTTCAGTTGAGCATTTTGGACTTGCACTGCGATTTCTACCAAATTCCAGGTCACAGTTTAAATTCAGCCTCTTTTAGAAAGATGTGCCTTAAAATCATGGGTTTCTACACGCTATGACACGCTTCTGGCCAGCAATAAAAGACTACATACCTGAAATAAGAAAACTTGTGAGAGAAGATGTGTGTAACTCACATTAGTTGTCTAACCAAATGTCATTATGCTAAGGACCACAAAAGTTACTCGCCCTTAAAAATTTCTACCTTCAGCTGTCATCGTTATCCAAGTTAATTTTCTATCTAAGTGAATTATGTATAATAATATTTACATATTTAAAATATAGGCAATTTTTTTTTTTTTAAATTCAAGAAATATCTATATGAATAAGTAACTCTTAGATTCCGTAAGTTATTGATTTGGTCATGGCACAATTTTAAATAAGTTGTGTGATCCCACGGAGTGAATAGCTACAGTACAGATGCAAAGTACGTTATATAGTAGGGAACTGCAGAACTCTGATGACCCTTTTCTTAATAGTTTATTATCTTAACTAAATAAACCCTCCCCTTATAGAATCCTAAAACAGTATTAGATAAAAATACAAATATGTACAACAGATGAAAAAAGTAACACTACTGTAAAGGCCTTAGGAATTTCGTAGCTCACACACTTGTCAAACTTTGCATTTTCTATAAAGCTAATATTTCAGTAAACTGTTACAAACGTTTTCCATTGCCTACCACATTGCCTTTGGTCCGTTGGGAGTTAACGTGACCTTAACGCCGCAGGATGAGATGAAGGGAATGTGGCAGCAATCTCAAACTTTATATCAAGTATTAGTAATTTTCACCAGCTTCATTTCTATAGCCACCCTCTGTCATTTAGTGGTCCCGCAAAGTTTCTGACCATCACTTCCCCCCACACACGTTACATGTTATAGGCCACGTATATGGGGTCTAACTGGTCAGCCAGGAAACTGTCACGGAGATGCATTCGCTGTTTCTCCCCTCTGGAGTTGATAGGGATAACGCCAGGATCCACCACCACCACCACTCCCACGATGAGATAATGTTCTTCCAGGACCACGTTTGTGACGAGAGGAACTAAATCCAGGGCTTCCTGTTCACAGCCACACAGCTCCACAACCACCACCAGCAAGTTGGTCCACGTGAACACAGCACTAAAAAAAAAAAAGAAAAAAGAAAAAAAAGAAAAAAAATATCAAACAGAAACCCCAGTTGCTTTCACAAACGTAAAGCTTCAGAGTTTACAGTGGTTTCTCTGGAGATGGGAGTTTACCATGTGCTTTGGGCTCCATCTCCAAACGACCTGGCTCCAAGGCCACCTACTCCCAACATGTCAAAGATCAGTTCGGACGTTATCACAGGGTGACACGAACCAAACGCTGCTGTCACTGACCCAAATATAAACGGTTCTTTACACCACAAAGCAGGAAATAATTTCTATTTTGGATTAAGGCTTGCGAGAAAACACCGAGGCAGTCAGCCCAGTATTATTCTGATCTACAGATGGGAAATGAGGTGCACGACTTGCTCACAGTAGCACAAAAAAGTATCTGAATCTGTTTGTTTTTTTTTTTTCTATTAAACCCTGCATCTTTGCATAAACACTGCTACTTTCCAGCTAGTTTTTTTCACGGCTGTTTTACCATTCAGCAATGCTCCTGTGCGTTCGAGAGACAGAGGTCTCAATATCGATTGGATGGTAACGCAGCCCCCTCAGTTCCAAAGTTTCATCCAGTGCTCCAACAACATACAGTGCGTCGTGGCGCTCTGGAGAGGAGAGATGGGAAAGGGTTTGCATGCAGTGAAAACAGACAACAAAGATAGATAAAACAAAGCGTCTCTTGTCTCCAGACACGTGGATCAGGACTTGGCTGGTGCAGAGTATAAAAGCAACCTCTTCATCTTCGTTTCAAAGATAAAAGAGTGGTTTGTGCCATACCTCCGCTGGCAGCCGTCAGCTCCGTCCGGCGAACGAACCCGAGGTAGCCAGTCCGAGCCCAGAGCGTCTGAGCAGCGTCCCCGAAGCTCAGACGAGTGTTGAAATGATCAGCTTGGAGGGTTTCGTTGTCATAAATCGTGTAGTAGCCACTGGCCGTGTGTGGGCTATTAACCCAAATCTGTACAGAGAAAGGAAAAACAGATCCACACGTTACGAAACCGAAGCATCTGTCGAGTATTAAAATGAAGCAAGATAATAAGTGTGACAAGAAGGTTCTCTTTTTATCGAAGATTTTCCAGTTCCAAAAATGTTTTGCATTTAGCTCAAGCCTCCAAATACCCTGTAGACTCTTCAAAATGCATCTTGCAGATCTACTCCCCTAATAAGTGTAAACTGAGGATTAACTGAGTAAATAAACTGCAGATTTTTATAACATGTGAAGTCCAAAACCTGATAATAATCTATCAACACAGATCAGACATACTGGTGTGTAATCAAGATAAGGAAAGCAAGATGTAAATTAGATTTGGAAGCCAGTTATGCAAGATTTAGAGTGCAATCAGCCTTCCTTTCTAGTAGGCTTTCTTTTTCTCTAAACTTGACAGTAAAATAACACAGCCAAATTCTGAACACTCCAGCAGTAACTCAGCTTAAAAAGGCCTGCAAGCATTACCACTCACAAACTGTCACCCAGCAACTTACATAATCGAACAGAGAGAACACAGCTCAAGCAGCAGACAAGAGGAGAAGGTACCCACAGCGAGAAATCTGCACTCACCTCCCCAAGATGAGAATCTCCAAGAGGCCCCTTGGTCTCAGGATTAACAATGACGACTTTGACTCCGGGTAAAATCTAAAGATCATAAGAAGGAATATGGAATCCTTATGCGAATTATCTTCACGAACAACTAAACCACAAAGGCTCTCCTTCACCTCTGCAAAGGCATGATTTCACCACAGAAATTACAAACAGGTATAAAACATGCCAGGACACGCACACGGAATGAATGCTAACCCTGTGAATGGATTCCGGGACTCCAGAGCCACAAAGCTAAAGTGTTCTGAGCCTGTAAATATTGCTAGATCTTGATTCTGAAGAATTCAGTGTTAAAATCTACTGGGAACCATCTGTTAGTCCGTTTAAAGAAGGAAGTGACAGGTACAGTCAATCTCAAATGCGTGCTGATTTCGAGGACACGGCAGCAAACACTTTTGATACGGTTCATTTACTGTAAACAGAAGCAATTCTCCCAATTGTTTCAGCAAATGATGCTCCTAAATCAACAGATGCTTCATCATAAATCAAACTGACTTTCTGGAGGAGCAGTGTAACCCTCTGTCACCTCGTGCCACGCCACAGGGCTGCCTTCCCTGGTGACACAGCTGCCCTCGCTGCCCCCCTGGGTAACAACACGGAATTACCTTCCCCGACTCAGAAAGCAGCAGGCTCTGAGGAGCTCCCCTTTCCACCAGCCGTACTCTGAAGGTAAAGAAAACATTGTCAGGGGAAAAAAAAAAAAAAAAAAAAAGCTGAAATCTACTGAGCGATGCAATAGCTCAGTACCAACGTGACATTTTATAGAGAGTTAGTAAATAAGTTTAAGGAAACTTGCTGTACCTGTCATGTCTCAAGGATTTCAGATCTACATACACCGTGGTGGGATCAGGCCCAGATGTTCCCTGCAGAATTAACCATTTTTTTAATAAATTCATATATCTACAGAAGTCAGGGTAGCTCCTGCCTGAGCTCATAAACATTTCCAGCGGTTTCTTACTGGCAGCAAAATTCACATTCACATTTCTTTGCAGTTGCAAAAAGAGAATCCCTTCAGCAAACTGGTTATTTTCTCTCTAAGCTGAGCGTAACACCAGTGTGGGACACACCTCTGGGAAGGGGGGAGCTGCTTCAGAGGCAGCCCCAGCGCTCAGTTATCAGCCCAGGGGCAAGCAGAGCCATCGTTTACATGGAAATAAACAGTTCTCTAACGTCACGTTTCAGCTGCTTTGAACATCTGTGACATAATCTGGCAGCTGAAAACAAGAGAAGCTGCTAAAACCTTGTGCCAGCTGTTTACAAAGCAGATGTCGGGCCATGCTGAGGGGGGGCGGGTGTGGACCAGGAGTTTCTGGCCTTACCTGCAGGCAGATGGCAACGTTGACTCTAGAGCCAAAGGTGGTGCTCACAGCCCGAGAGGACAGGCCGATGTCTTTGAAGAGTTTGGAGAAGGAATGAGTGAGAGAAACTCGTGGCCGTTCCTCTGCAACTACCACACAAGTCCGGACACAGGACAGATTAATCCCTCGTGCCTGCAAAGAAGCCACAAATGAGTGCAAAGGGCTGTATGTGCTAATTACCTCTGCCACACCGCACCACGGTCTGTCCCCTCACACCAAGTGACATTTGCTTTCTAGCTCTGGAAATTACTTGGGAAATGCAGCACAAACCCTGTTATTGTGCTCGAGTTATTTCCTCTTTTCAGCTTTTATTTGTACTTACAAAATGTGTCTGACCAGAGCCTAGAAATTCTGCTAGAACAAAATATGCATTAACAGTGCTTCTTCCTCTGCCACAGAGCGTGGCATCACGTGCTTCTGCAGTGCTTTTCGGCTAAGATTACATCTGATATTCACTATTTATACAGATGGAAAGCAAAACCAAGTGAGAGTGAAGTCATTTACTGGGATTACACCGAGTCTTCAACAAAACTGGGACCAGAACCCACCGTTATTTCTAGACACAGTCATGAAGGCACCGACTCAGCTGCTCCAATCTGTGCTTTAGGCTGTTTAACCAGACACCTTCAGGACAAGACTGGCCCTTCATCTCACAGATGGAAGGACACTGTTTCAGTAAACCCCATGCAAAAAGCCACCCCAAGTGTTTCATGCAGGTTTGTTTTTTTTTTTTTCCCTTCCTCTTATCTCCAAGGAGAAAACACCTCTATTTAGCAAACTGCCTAACGTGTGCTCTCCATCATGTGCTGGTCTGAGCCTCCACTGCAGACTCTTACATAAGCACTTCTCCTGCACAGCCTTCTGCTGCCGGCGTCCTCTCGTCAGGGTTTGCCCAGCACTCTCTGACACTCACTAGCAACGTGCTACCTACGCTGCAGCGCTGCTCAGCTTCAATCCTTTTCATCTCCTGGGGCTGCAAACGCTTTTTGCTGCTTTTGATTTCTGAGCAAGCTGTGGGCTGGCGACTCGTGCAACAGGAAAACTGCTGTATTTAACAATCCTATCACTTCGCTTTACTACCACAGTTTCCTTTATTTACGTAACATAACCTTCAGGAAACATTTCTTACCTTTAACATTTCAACTTGGTTTCCAAGTCCCTTTGTGCACAGTTCCATGACTGAATAGGAACAGAAAGTGTCCCTTATTTTATACTGGCTGACAGTAGATAACCAGAGAAAAAGATTGGATTCCAGCTCCATAGGAGGAATTAAAATTGACTGGTGTCCAGAATACACGCTGTGAAGAACATTAAGAAAGAAAACACTTTTGTGCAGCACGTAGTTATCTTTAAAATGAATATTTAATCTATTTTTCATGTTGCATTCCTGCTAGACCAAAAGCAGGTTGTGGGACTCTGCAGCTGAGGCAAACTGATAATAGCTCCAATGCCCACCTTCTGCAGCAACACGGTTTTAAAAATACAACTTACTGTACAAGAATAACCATCTACACACACACAAATGTGCACACACACTGTCAGAGCGAAGGAAGAGAACTGGCTCAACCACACAGTTTACAGAACGCAAACTCCCCTACTGCAACATATAATCAAGGAAGAAAAGCAAGAGAAACATTCTGGAGCCAGTAATATTTGGCAGCACAAATACACATAATCAAGACAGGATAACATCTTGCTAATCTGCAGGAAAAGGGAACAACATATTATTGTCAGTTCAAAGACAAATTCTCCCCTTACTGTAAATTAGTCATTTTGGTAATGTCAACATAATCTGTCTGTAATTACACCAGCTAAGGACATGGGCTGCCATCTCCCATTTATAACCAGTCAAAAGTTAATCTTTCCCTTCTCCCCCTCTCAAGTCCTACCTGCAAAGGCACCAGAGCACAAACCCTAGTCCACAATAGGGGTCAAGACAAATTGCGATCTGCCGGGAGGAGTAGAGCTCACACTGCAGCTTGATCGCCCTGCACAGGCCACTCACTGCTGCGTGGGACATCTGCAGGCAAGAGACAGAGAAACCCTGCTGAAATTCACGGACATCAAACGGGACTTCATCAGGGCAGGTTGGGGGGAATGAAGACAGGTTTGCCTTGGTAACTCTGCTCCATAAACTACATTTCTTCTGCCTTTATCTTCCGCAGGGGGAGGCAGAGCACTGCGGGACCCTCCACGTAAAGCAGAAACAGGGAGACCAACAGCTGCTGCCTGAAGGCTTCGGGCGCTCGGCCTCCAGCCTAGGGCTGTCATTTTTCAGTTTCTTATCCTCTCCTCTGCCAACTGCATTTCCTATTCTGCTCTGGGTGGGGGAAAGCGGCAGCTCCCAGCTCTGCCATCGCATCGCTCGCTGCTCTCCTGACAGGCAGCTCTCCAGTGGGAGGCAGCAGCAGAACTCCCAATGCCCACGGCAGGGACCCGTCTTCCTACGCTGCGGAACTAATTCCTCAGCACAAAGTCACACTGCCTTGTCTGCAGTGAATCCACAGCTCGGAGGGAAAGCAGGGTCTTGGTTTAAGCTACGAGAGCTAGGGGAGGGCAAGGGGAGAGGTGGTTCAGAGTATCAGGCAAAGACAAGACACCAAAAAAACCCCACCTTCTAAAAATGTTTTACTGTACCTTTACTCCTGTAAGCATGCCTGTTGTGGAAACACTGAAATCTAGATATGCTAACATTTCAGGGGTAGGTGGCTTATAGATCTGAGACAGCCGCTTCCTGGGCAAGTCATCTGTACAAGAGAGGAACAAACGTGGTTAATTTTTGATTACTGAAGTGGTATTTGAAAGGAGAACACAACTTTCGAAAAGCCCAAGATGGATCATAAAGCTTTCTGTTAATTTTCTTTCCAAAAGAGACAGACTACTGTATGACAAGACTCTTGCCAAAGTTCTCACGTAGAAAATCATTTATTCTCAGGAAAAGGGAGAAGAGACCAACTCGCTCTTGTCTTAAGGAAATTAGCAGTTGTCTGCAACATGGCTTTTCAGTAATATTATTTTCCATGCATAGCACAACAAATGCAGAAGAGATGTGGTAAACAAGGTCAGACCTAGCTTATATCTTGGATAGTTTCTCTAAATATTCAGATTGTTAAGAGCCATCCAGTAGCACCTGAAATGGGGGACAGTCCCTTCGGAAGTCAATGGTAACCCCTGCACAGAACCTCAAAAAGTTTTTCAGCCCACGGACCACACCTGTGTCAATGATGGTTGGCCAGGTTTTCACATCTACAGCAGCAGCTGCCTCTCTGGATTTCAGTAGTCTCATTAAGGTCTGGGTTGTGAGAATACAGGCAGCTTTGCTGACCTAAAAAGATAAATACTTACTAAAAAAAAAGACAAAAGCATGTCCCAGTGGCACTGTCATTGCAAGATTTGATGTTCAGGGAGTGTATTTTACCACCTGCAAGCAGCTTCCCCCAGCAAACCTGCATTAATTCCTTTGGCCTTGGCAACACACTGCGCTCTCCTCTCCCTTCACTAAAACCTCAAACGCAGACTAAAACGCAAAGAACCACGTGAGGAGCTTTGGAGCAGGTGAGAGCATCGCCCAGCCTACATCCAGCTCTCTCCCCCATGGTCCTTTCCCGCTTACTGGGCTCGGAAAGGAACTAACAGCGGGATTTGCACTCGCCCAGCAGTAAGGAGCGTCCATGGGACGGTTTAGGTGGTAACATCACGTTGGTATCTGTCAGAACCCCCCTGTTTTACAGGGATTTGTCTTGCCACATAGGGAGAGGCGGTTCTCTCTTGTGTTTTACAAAGGAAACTCCATCCCTCGGTTGGGAGATGTGCTCCGGGCCCTGCTGCCACACGCACAGCGGGGGGGTCTGGGCACCTGCGTGAACCACTGGAGTCCGCGAGGGCGAAGCAGCGAGGGCTGCAGCCCCGTTACTCACTTCCACGATCATTCGCACAGTGGGCAGCGTAGCAGTGAGGCTCTGGGCGTGGGGCGGTCTCACGGTCACGGGGATGCAGCCAGCGTACAAACAGCCATAGAAGGCGGTGATTAGCTCAATGCCTGCAAGGACACGAGAGGCTGTAGTGGAGGACACTGGCGGATGGCCCCCCTCTTTCTCCAAGGGCCAGGTACCGTTGCCATTTGGAGGTTCACACACTAGCCCACAGCAACAGCAGCAGAGTCCGGGCACTGAGGGCAGCACAAGGATGCTAAGAAAGCTCGGGGATGGGGGACTGGGAAAGCACAGAGCACCAACCACCAACAAATCAAATCCATCGTACAGGAAAAGATCATCCCAAGTGTCAAATGGCTCGAAAGTCAGTCAGGACAAAAAAAGGACTGTCTGGCAGGGCAAGAAGCACACCCACCAGAGAGCAGCTCTGGCTAGCAGTGAGCGTCTCCGGCCAAGCGGCAAAGCTGGGTGCTGCTGGCCCCAGCGGGCCAGAGGAGCCTCCGCCACGGCCACTCCTGGCCCACCACGGCAGAAAAGGCCCCCAGTGCCCTCGGGCACGTGCCCGCGTCCTGCACCGCTCGCTGTCGGCACCAGCCTCCACCAGAAGCCACCCTGTCATTTCTCAGGGCAAACTACGGGCTTTCCCTGGGTGAAGAGCTGGCAACTGGCCACGTGGCTTCAGACAAACAAGATCCGAGCAGCCCAGGAGCTGCGGAGCCTCTGGGAGGGCCACCTGCACAATTCCCCAGCACACCCAGCGCAGTCACAAGTTTCTAACAACCTCCTAGAGAACGTGTCATACCAGGGACCTTCGATAACCACAGAAGTCCTCGATGGCACAGCAAGATCTGGCCAGGAGTGAGAAGGTACAAACTGGCTTTTCCAAAACTCCAGAGAAACAAAGTTTGAGTCTACAACTGCAAGGCGTTAGGACAGCCCTCTCCGGAGGCAAAACTACGTCAGGGAGTTATGCAGTCCCTAAGGCATCGCTGTTTCAGTGATCCCTCCTGTATTTCCAGATCTCCACGAGATTTCAAAGACAGCCCAGGCTGCATTTCCACAGCGGGATGCAGCCGTTACTCAAACTTGCTTACCAGGAGGATAAAGAAGCACCACATTGTCTCCTGCATTGAGATGTCCTTTGTCACACAGAACTGATGCAATTCTCTCGGCTTTTTTGTGCAACTGAAGGCAGGTGGCTGTGCACACAGTAGTTCCCTTGAAAAGAGACAAAAATGCTCTAAACAGGGCCTGGCACAACACATGTGTCAGTAAAATGGTCGCCGCAAAGGAAAAAAACCAAACCAAACTTGCTTGCTAGTGTCAGTCTATAGCTACTAGTTATCTATACCTATAGACTGCTGGCATTCAACGAGCCATTTATCCACCACAATATCGAAATATAGAGATGGAGTTAGATCTGCTCTAGAAAATTCTACCTTCCAGGGAGTCAAGTTCAGGTCTTCTCGCACCAGAACCTTGCCAGAATATACTCAACAGGGATACACCATTAAATGATACAGGAACCAGTGGGACCTACAAACAGGCTCCGTTTTAAAATGAAGCACTGAACCACGAGAGTCGTTTAGATGAAGCGACCTACAGGTTCAAAGATTCACGTTTCAAGTTACAATCCATGGGCAAAAATCTGACAGAGACACTACATGGAGGACCCTGGAGTGGACAAAGGATTTTAAGCAGAGTCTCAAACTTGCACGAAATAACATGTTGTGGACCTTAGAGCCCAACAGCTCAGGCCTGACTGTACCTTGGCGTTTAACAAAAGGAAGAGTGGGTGGTCAGGAGTTGCTTGAGCTCTCCACTGTAGCACCTCTGTCAGGAACTGGTGCTGGAACAGAGAGGCAGTAATTAAATATTAGTGCTTCTACTTAGAGCGCTTCACACTGCTGCTTTGTGTTCAGCTGCAGGGGAAATTCTTTCTCATTCTCTAGCTGTAACAAATACTGATTTACCTTTTTAACTAAATCGTTGTCTTCGATTTGACCAAGATCTCTTCCAGAGGCTTGGGCAATACGCTTCCCAGCAACCAGGTTCCCCACCATCACAGAGGCAGGGCCAACGCCTGGTGATAAAGAGCAGCCACGTGAAATGGGGACTTTTAACACAAATGGGAAGAAGCTGGCCCAGAGCTGCAATGTGCAGGGCAGCAAAGGTGCCAAGATTCTCTGTAGGATCCCACAGCTCCTGGCCAAGAAGAGTTCAGAAGTCTCCTATCCCTCAGTAGAAAGAATCCCCATGAGTTCAAAGGTAGGAATCAAAATTCCTGACTGGCACACGCAAAGAAAGGCCTCAAACACGGCCCAGCCACAGGCCACAAGACAGGCTCTGGTCCCCAGCAAGCAGGACACAGAGGAAGCTGTGTGACACCGCCGACGCTAGGTCTGAGATCGTGACCTTCACTTCACTAAATTAAACAAAAGGGCCTTGTGTTACCTGGTTGTTTCTGCCTGGGTTTTGGCAAGTTCGTCACGCACGTGTGCGGGCACATGAGGATGTTGCACGGGTGCAGAGAGCCCTCCAGAAAGTGCTGTTTGGTTTGAGAGATGTGGATCCCGCCCAGTGGAGTTTTTGGCAACGTATTGGCTGGCACGAGAGCAAGGCAATATACACCCACTTGGTGAATGCTGTCAATTGCCTACGGGAAGGAAAGATGGTCACTTGGATTCCTGGTGCCACTGCAGACAGCCTGCTGCTTCTGGTGGCACTGACACACTGCGAGACAAATCCCTGCACTGACAAGGTGCTGGAGGAGCAAGTCAGTCGCTGCCTCTCCACCTCTACCATCGGTGAGCTCTGTGTAGAGTTAAGCGCTCGTCAGCATCCCTGCCTTTATAGACCATTTCATATACAAGCAAGCCATTTTTAAATCTTTCATGACCAAAATCCCAAAATATACACAGTTGCTTGATGAATCATATGATTTTGATCTTGGGATTTTATCCATCTGTCTCCTCTGAACCATCACACTCTGTTCCTTTTTTGTCCGCCTCAGCTTTCAGGAATCTAATACATTATTCAGACCACCAGGTACTTCCCTGATTTTTCTCCCCAGTTTGCACACTTCACAACCTGAACCATCACTCCCAAGAACGACATACGTGCAATGCAGGCAGCTCTCAAAGTATCTGCCACTCATTCTGCTTTCTTAGGACTAAATTCATTCAGCTGTTTTAACCTTTCTCTGCTTACTGTCTCCCTGCTGAAAATTCATCTCCAAAGATAAGGGCGGTGTTAAAGCTTAACTTTAAACACCAGCATGATCCCTGACTAAAAGCAGAACTCCTAGGCTTAAGCACTGGGTCTGCTTTGCAGTGCTGAGAGGGAGCTGCGTGTCTCTACACAGTCACAGCGCTGACCACTTGGTCAGAGCCTTCGCTGTTCTGCGTCGCAGCCGCTTTCCCAGGACCTTGAGGACGCAAGAGAACAGCTTGTACAGAGCAGATGTACCCAGCTTGTGACCCTGTCAAAATACCCTGTGCCAAGAGGGATCGTGAGCCTGTGCCCTTCCCATCTGGGGCGTGCTGATGGCCTCTGATCTGCCACACACTGAAAAACTGCGCAGACTCCCCTCGTCCGCCCAAGTACGGGGAATTACCTGCAGCACTCGACTCATCCACTGAAAACTGTCCTCTTCAGATGCATCCGGCCTCTGCTCTGCAACCACCACGATCCTCTCATCGTAGAAGACAGATACTGAGAACACAGCGATCCTAAGGGAAAGGGGAGAGCCATAACTGGCACAAATCCTGGTTTTACACCTTGGGAATAGGAAGCCAAGGAAACAGACTAAAGACAGAACTTGTAAAAACAAACCAACCCAACCCATGGGGGGCAAAGACAGAGAAAAGACATTAGACAATTAAAACTGAGTCAAAAAGGAAAGATTTTGTGAAGTAGGTAAGGGATTAATTCCACCTTCTGGTGAAATTCCTGCATGGCATAGCCCCCCGTCCTCTCAACCTGCTACCACATTTCTGTTCCAACCTGTGGCAAATCACCAGCGCAAGAAAAGCTTTAAAAGTATCTCCAAGACACAGGGGGCTTAAAATCTGTTAAGTCTTAGAGCTCCAACCCTGCCTGAGGATCTAGAAAATTATATCCACAACTGCTAAATAAAACGAAGTATCTTTGGACCTTAATGAAACTCTTCCTTGCTGCAGAGCGTCAGCCAGCAGCTACTACAGAGACTTAGATCATGCTAAAGATCCTGTTTTGCTGTAGTACGTGCAGAGGCTTATGGGGAGGGGCAAGGTTTATTTTGCTAACCTTCCTCTGTAAACTGTTTTTATGGACTCTACTGCCAACCCAGTTGCTACGATGTCATCAGCGTTATGTCTACGTCCGCTAACTGTCAGCAATCCATCCATTTTGCCAACCACAAACACCAAACTGCCCTGAAAGAGAAAAAGATTATCTGTGAGTAACTTACACAAAGCAAATACTCAAACGTCTCCGACTTGCCTATTTCATAACTATGGCTAGGACAATTGGATTTGTATAAAACACGGTCTCTTTCTCAATTACATCATTTACGATTAAACCATTTATGATTAAACTTTAAATCGCACCGTTTATGATTAAACTGAGCCACTCAGCAAGACAAGACATTCCAGCACAGGCAGCAGAACTGCCATACAAAAAGCTTCTTACACTTGGGTGTAAGAAGAATTAGCAATTAAAAAATGTAACAAGCACCACAGTAAGGGACTGTAACGACGACACGCTGGAAGAGGAAGGGCTCCTACTGGCTCAGGCAAACCCGTTAACTTTCAACTCTCTTCACCACAGCAAAGTGTCCTTACACATACTTCTGCACCCAGATGCTTTTCTTTCAAACCCTGAGGGCTCCTAGCATGAACAAAAGATGCAGTGTGAGCTCAAAAACCGTCTTACGCACAGGTCCAACAAATCCCAGCAAGCCGGAACGGACAAACGGCACATCCCCCACTGGAGAGCCGGCCGAGTTCACAGGGATAACCTGCAACACAAGGGGCGACACTGGGAGCAAAGCGCATTTGCCTGAGGATAGAACATTGCCCACATCAAGAATCGCCCTGTATGCGAGGGAAGTGAGGAGGAGGAGAGGGAATCCTTGGCACAGTCACCTTCTAGCACTTAGAAAAGGGGAACGCTGAGTGTAGCTAACTGGGAGGAGTTTTTCAGGGTATCTTTTTTAAAAAACAACGTTATCACTTAAGTTACAAACCCAAGAGATTACACAGGGCTATCAGTTCTACACAGGGAAGAGATGCATTCTGCTATACATACCTCAAAGGTATTCTTTGTCACCCCTGCCAGCCCATAATACATCATTCCTCCCGCTCTGGAGCTAACACAGATTTCCCCAATCTCATCTGTTTTACAGAGCTGAGGCGGTCCATCAGGTTTCACTATACACATCATCCCTAGGACAAATTACACATCGTGAGAACGGTCCCCGAGATGGGCCTGGTGGCAGCTGTGACACACCGAGCTGTGACAGACACAAGGACACGCGCGGGGGCTGCCCAACCTCCCCCAGCCCAGGCTGGTGCGGGACAGAACTCTGACCCGTGCTTTTTCTAAAACATTTGCAATAAGGTCTTAGAGGTGACTCCTGCACAGTTTTACCTCCTGGCATCACATGGCCAACGTCCTGGACAGTGAGAGCAGAGTTTTTATCTTCAGTGTTGACACGAATCACACCAAAACTCAGCCCGTTCATGGACAGGATGGCTCTTCCAGGCAACGGTGCCCCGGGGACCCCAGGCCTTTGGAGGACACAAAGTCAATACACTACATCAGGCATACAGGCTGTGATGACTCCGATGAAGATATTGCAGCGACAGAAACAGGCACATTTCAGTGTCTCTTCTTTGCATAACAAATTTCAAACTGTGAGATGGCAACAGAGACTGCCTCCCAGAAGAGCCACATCGATTGATAAGTAGGAAACCGTATTCCTGGGTGAGGGTAACTCTTCTTCCAGCTCTTCAGCTTACCCCAGACCAGATGATTCCAGGGCTATTTATTACAGAAGGCAGCCACGGACAGAAACAGACTGAAAATTCAGTCCAAAGTGATTATTAAATCTCATCTCAGATTCAAGTACCAGACTAGCTGTGTAAATGAGGAGCAGGAAAAAGCAGCGTGCAGTTCTTACAGGCACTGTTGAGCTGTCACACCTCTCAGAGGGGGGGGGGGGGGGGAAAAAAAGCACTCGTGTCTGAGGAGGAATGTTTAACGACTCAGCTACTTGAATACCTGAGCACACAGAGTAAATGTCAGCTGAAGTCAACTACGTGAACAAACCTCAGCCTGGATCACTTAATCTAGCCAACAGGCTGCAGCACTGCACGGCCGTTACCTCCGTATGGCAATCGTCATCGCTTCTGGAGATGTGGCACACGGACAAATCGCCTCTGGTTTAAGCCCATGGCTCTGAAACAAGCTCAGGAAGGCATCACACGAGGACACGGACCCTGGGAAGAAAGAAAATACACCACTATGACTTTAGGTAATTCGATGTTATCAATTGTCTGTAAAATAACTTCTTTTTAAGTGCAGTGTATTTGCAGAGTATATAGCTGTATCTCTTCTAAAAACTCCAGGTACATTTTCCAAGATATCAGCCACAAAGGTGCTTCAGTGCCTGCTGAAGGTGACTTGGGAACAGGCACGTTCTCTTGAACAAGCCTGCCTTCCTCCCCCAGCTCGCTCCAGAGCTGTTACACGCTCACGGTACAACAAGAGGCTTAAAATACTTTCCAAACCTCCAACGATTAGCACACACGTGTAGGGTCTGTTTCCATGCAGCATGGATAATCAAAGTGGGTCTAATGGTATTCCAAGTATCCCTCCCAGTTGGTGCCATCTAGACAAACATTCTTTAATCCTTTTCACCAGCAGCATGCCTCACAGATTTATCCGGGGATTTTTTTTTCCCCCCTTCAAAGTTCTTTTTAAAAGCCTTAAGCTTATCCCCTGTGAGCAGTTTAAAACCAATCTCCCTGTATCTACCAGAGTTCTGGTTTACATTCAACTCTCCCGTTTCTTACTCTGCAGTATCTTTCACAACTCCTACTCACAGGGTGAAAGCACCGAAACCCCCTGCCCTGGTGCTCACGTACCGCAACCCACAGCTGGGTGTGAGCAGACAGCTGCCCTAGCCGAAATAATCTCGGAACTATCTATGGAAGGAGTTAAGCTTGAGCCTAAGAGACAACTACCGAAGCACCCCCTCTCCTGAGAAGAGCAGGATGTGCATACTCACAAGGATTTGCACCATCAGTTACAATCAGCATGCGCAGGGAACTCAGACTGACGTCTCTTTGGTCTCGATGGGCCATCATGGCCCAGTGCAAGTCTCGACACTTGACTAAAGCAACTTTTGCTGCAAACCAAGACAAAAAAAAACCCGTATAAGGACAAATAAAAGCTTTGCATGAGTCATTTTCACATGAATACACACTCCAACACTCTCAAATGAGAAAATTCCTCAATTCATTGAGCCTGCAGTAACCGCAAACCCCAACATACGACAGCATCTGCTGTGGCACGCAGGCCAGTTGCCCACCACCTGAGCCAGGGTCTGTCACTATTGCAGGCCCTTCTCCAGCGCACAGGAATCACCCTCGCCACCGGAACGGCCCCGCTGAGGGCTGGGGAGCAGTGAATCTTGCTGTGCTCAACTCTTTTTTTGGTCTCATAAAAGGTGTCGGCTTCAGCACACAGGTCAGGAGGTCCCCAACAAGTTCATCGACACTCACAAGGCATCAGGACTTTGTGTATTTAGAAATTAAGAGTTTTGGCCCTTGAGATTTGTCATGGAAGACCAAGAAGAGGGGCTCTAAGGCGTCTGGGGTTTTAACACCCCTCACCCATTTATCCTGAGAACTTCCAAGCTGAAGTTGTAGAACAGGGTTACCTTTGTGGGCATGAACCCTCTGCACCCACGAGAGGGGGCAGGTTTTCATCACAGAATAGGGCACGCTGATAGTATGCAGCTTGTTCATTACATTCTGAGAAGCAAAAAAAAAAAATGTTTAGAAAAGGGCTCACAAAACCCATTATCAAGCAGAAAGAGGAGTTGCCCTCACTCCCCATCGACCCCTGCCCCACCAGGAATTCATCTACATTTACTGAGGATGCTTCTACACTTCCCCCAGAGAACTGCAGCTCTCGCAGGGACAGAGATGGTTGACTTGACGTGGTTGAGGGACACTACCTGTTCTCAAATGCTGCAATGAGAGAATTATGAAATGCTTCAGAAAGTCTTTACAGGCTCAACTCACCGTTAGAATGCCATGCCACAACCCTGCATCCTTCTTAAAATCCAAAACATTCACTATCGTTTCACCTGGTAAAAGAAAAGTTGCAGTTTGAAGTGAAATGTGCCCGACAGCTGTGACCACTATTTATGGGAGAATCAGCGTTATGCTTGCCTCTGTCAGATCTGCTGCAGAGGAACTCACGGGGGGAGCAAGTGCAGAGCCTTGTTTGTCTGATGATACTAGTCAGAGCTCCTTGTTATGCAAAATAACACGACTGAACATCAGTCTAAGAGAAGGAACACAGCCCAGAAAGCTGCAAGAGAATTACATCCCAGCCTGTAATGGACATCAGCAGAACAAACAGGGTCTTCACCTCATTATGTGAGAGCAGTAGCAGGGGAAGAGAGCAGAGAGCATCATTCAAGCGCCGACTCCCAGGAGCAATGGGAATTAAAGGGATGGCTTCCAAAAGACGAACTCTGCATTTTAAAGTACCATGACATATGGCTCTAAAAATATTCAGTCGTGGATATATAAATTAGCTCGATTTACAAAACCATATCCTACAGCAGAACTCTCTGTGCTCCCACCAGCAGTTTCCAGCTGGGTTAACGAAAAAGCATCACACGACTCGTCCAGCACCAGCAAGAGGTGCTTGGGTGTTTACACACAGCATCAGGAACAAAAGTTTGGAAAGATATTTTAATGGGTGATCAGTAGAGTGAGAGGAAGACTCAATCTCATTGGAAAATGTTCCACTTTGGATTCATCAGAACAGGGTTTTTCACTTTCTAGACATGATGCAAATCCTGCTTGTTATTTCTCTTCACTGTGGCAATAAAAATGATGTCGTTTTGGATGGAAAAGGTTACAGATAGTCTTCACTTTTGGGGGAGAATTAATCTGCAGGTTTTTAATACCCCCATCCTTTTTTTTTTTTTTTTGCAGACGCTATTGTGTGTTGGTGACTCACAGACAGCTGTTAAAAATACGAGGCAGCCACTAAAAACGACGTTGCTGAACCTTCATTCCTCTGCCATTTCTGTGACATCACCTACCTTCAGAATAGTTGCAGGCCTGAGACAAGGCTTGACAGTGAGAGAGCATGGCAATCCGAGACACTGTGACACCCATTACACTTCCCTCTTTGCTCGTCTTGTACTGCAGGAGAGGAAAAAGACATCAGGGTGTAACTCTGGATCCCACACGCGAAGGAAATGAAAAATCACAGAAACCAGATTAAATAAAGTTTTGTTTCTCTAAAGCTGCTGAGACATACTCAAAAAAGTACCTGCTTGTAGAAAGGTATCAGCAAGGTTCACCCTGAGAGCAGTTACTCAGGCGGCGAACACGCTCAGCTAACTCCAGAGATGCAGGAGAGAGATGGCAACTGAATGTGTGTGTGTGTGCATGTCGCTGTTACTGCTTCTCACCACATCTCCTGCTGCTCCCATAAGTAAACTGAAAAGCCATTTTGTAATTTTAGAATAGCCGAATTACTGTTACTCCTTAAACCACTGCGATTCCTCGAAATTGCCTTACTGAGGCGTACGCACGAAAATAAGCTCTGCCAGGAAGAACAGAAAACTCAAAATGCTTAAGTAGTTTCCAAAATCCGTGTTATCAAGTACACTATCTCAGAGAGCTCCGTTGTCTCAATTACTGGCTTTCTGGAACAAGAACAGGGTTCTCCAATTAATTTTGAGCAGCGCTCAAGGCCACAAAGATATTCAAAACTAAAATAAGCTTCACAGCAGGTTGTACACAGTGAAAGACTTGTTTCAGCGGCTAGAAACTGGGAAGTTTAAGGTAGTGAGGTGGAAGTATTATCTCTCTGGTGATTAGAACATTAAATTCAGCTCACGGAAACTACTTTCTATTCCCCTTTCACTACTTACCTCAATATATGCTGGCTCAGTTCCTGCAGCTGAGATGTTGGGCTGCCAGTCCTTAGGAGATTTGGAGAGATATTTTGAATCTGTCACAACCCATTTGAGTCTGGGCCAACCTAGAGCCAAAATTAAAGTGGAATATTAAAATCAGTTTATTTATTGAGGGATTTATATTCTGCAAGAATATACTAAAACCCCATCATTTGTCCAAGTTCAGTTACGCAAGGAAAATACCAAGCCAAGCTACTAGCCAGAAGGTTCATCTAATTTCTCATCAGGGAGTTCAGTGGGCAACAAGGTACTTCCTCTACTCAGGAAAGATCCCTGCAGTATTTCTAAATATAGCTGCTTGTATCATTACTAAAAGTGCTTCTGAACCTGCCAAATGCCACCGAAGGGATCTGAGGACAAGCCTGGCTTGTGAGGTGGATTCACTGCGACTTCCAGAACAACAAAGCAATTGTGTCAGACACATGGATCAATCTACACCACGTGTGTAAAACCTACAACAGTTAAGTGACGCTGTCAGAAAAGCTGCTCCCTTTGCTCCCCTAAATGCATTCAGATGTCTGACTACGACTTTCAGACAGTTCAACTACGGGAGAAGTACAATCAGAAGCAAGTATAGAATCAATCTAACCTTTAAACTGCACAATTTCTCCATTCTGGGTTTTTGGAAGCCCTTTCAGACAAACTTCAGTGGTGAGGGCCAAAGCAATGCCACAGCTTCCCAGCAGAAAACCAATCTGCTGACCACCAGCATCCTGAGGGAGGAGGGGGACAAACGTCATTCCTGTTTAAAGATGACATACGTCAACTTTCCCCTTACCAAAACCCAAGGTCTGGTAACGCCCTGGGAACTGGATGGTAGCATTGTGGATCACACGGGGAGGAAAAAGAAGAACCAGCCCCCACACCCACAAAGACTCTTTCCTTTGGGTTCTTCTTTCTCCCCCCACATTCAGTGTCTGGCAACGGTTTGAAACTCAAACGACAACCAGAGTCTGGTAGGGACGGGCACAGCCCCTGCCAAGCTCATGTGAGGACACATTTTGGGAGATGATAGAGATGTAGCACAAAGGCCTGCTGGGTGAAAAGGGAGACATACCTACAAGGCAATAAAAGTCCATAAGAGAATGATAATCCATCACGAAAATGCAGAAGGGCTACTTTATCTTCTGCCTACCAAGTCTTTTCAATTCATTTTGTTCAAAAAGGAAATGATTATGTAACTGGGGACAGATTGCAGAGAGATGTGGTGGTTCTCAAAGGGAACTCTTCATCCAAATGTACAAAACAAATATTACATTGGCAAGACTAAAATGCATTGGATGTGAAATCCACAGAAAACAAGTGCTCATGCCCAGCATCCAGGCATCGAGCATACACCATTTATTTTCATTAATGGAAGCCCAGATGCTTCAAAGAGGAATCATGAGGCTAAAAAAGCAAAACGTATAATTACACTGAAATAACAAGGCCTCTCTTTCCCTAGGAACGAATTTCTATTGCACAACGATAAAAACACTGAAATGAGGTAGCTCGCTAAGAAATCTGATTGGGCAAATACTGGGAGAAGTTTTAATTTTGTCTTTGGTTGCCATAGCAGTTGTCAGGTTGCAGACAAATGAAAGCAAAGCTCTGTGCCTCCCACAGTGCTACCAGACCAGCCTGCCAGGTCATTACCGCCTCTCTTGCCATACGTCTGCCATTACCCTCTTGCTTTTGTTTTCTCTTACGAAATTTTATAGTTTTAGACAGTTCTTGGTATAGCAATAATATGGCAATACTGCAAAAATTCTGGTAAGGGTAAAGAAAACATTTCGTTCAGCAAATATTCACAAAAAGCGTCTCAAAAGCCTTCAGAAATACTCAGCACCTTCAGTCTCCAGCAGAGTCCAAGGACTGGCAGGTGCTGAGCGTGGCCGGAGGCGAGACCCCCCCATCCCACGGAGCAGATCACAGTGTGACCTGTCCTGAAGACTTCAGCGTTTAGGGGAATCGACCACTCCCAGCCTCCCAGCACAGCTCCCCGGTCAATACGGTTTTTTCCATTTTTAAAGAGCTCTTCCAGGTTCGCAAAGGTCTTGTACACTGCGTTGGTACAGAGCTGCTAAGGCAGCAGCTGGATGCTGTGAAATACTTTCAGAGGTTGATGGTCTGATTTGGATTTTCATCCCACATCAGCCTATCACTCCTCTAAGTTCCATCAACGTTACCTTTCTGGTAAGAGGTACCTCTATAGGCACTGGTATGACTTCTGCTAGGAGACAGCCGTAAAACGCCACCATAAACATGACCGGGTCATTGTTGGGATAAACAAGGGCTACCTACAATTCACAAAAACGTTCTGTTAGTTGAAATACAAGGAGAAATGGCCAAGTACAGATCTGTAGTGACTAAAAGTCAGAAAAAACTTTGTGTTATTTCCCATTCTACCACAGCATTTTTCACAGGGAGCCTTTAAGCTCTCTTTCTTCCACAGAACGTGTGTCCGTGCAGGAGCTCCCCCCGCAGCAGTGCCAGCACTCCCTCTGTGCCCATGTACATGGAGATGCACACACAGCCAAAACACAGATCTAAACCTCTGTATTTCTCTCAGAGGTGCAATGCTCTTCCTTAGATGTATTTCAAAGCCCAGAGCCAAGAAGTTGCTTACAGAGCAGCCAGCAGGACTGAAAAAATCACAGAGGCTTCTTTCCCAAATAGCCTGTCCCTGGGTAAGAGTCTTGCTATTAAAAGAACAGGATTACAGTGTCTGTGGTAAGTTACAGCCCCCCCCAACCCTCTTTTTACTTCAGAGGAAGAACCAGCCAGTCCCAAACTCATTACCCTGTCTCCAGGTTTTAACACGGGTTCGTTTTTGGTCCCCAGTTTATTAAGCAGTGTGTAGGCCAGCTTGAGACTTCTGCTCCACAATTTGCCTAGAACACAAAGAAGAGAGACTCGCACAACTCCAAACCAACCCAGCAGACAAGAGAACATTCCTGTTCTTGACTGCTTTTACCACCTACAGTCAGGTCCTCTGTTTCAGTGACACTGTTTGTCTACAAAGCTCTCAAAACCCAGGGTGGCTGCAGATACCTTCCTAAGACCAACACCCCCGTGTTCTACCAACTGCTGCTCTTTCGGAGCAGTTCAGCAACGGAAGTCAGGGCTCAACTCACCATACGTCAGGGTATAAACTGGTTTTCCTGTAACATCCAGTGCTGTCAGACAGGGGCATTTCGCTTGTGTGGTTCCCCAGCGCTGCAGTGCTGCTTCTAAGGCAGGAGGCCAGTTACAGACAACGCCCAGGGGTTCTCCCTTCACCGGTGTCATCTGGCGCCCCTCAGGCTTGGGCTGATTTGGGTCAGGCTGTGGAACTGAAGAAAATTCAATCACGTTTCCAGTTCATCTTCACCCACTTATTAACAGACAGTTAAGTTGGAAAGACACGCTGAAAACAAAAGCTTTTCCTCATTGCCTTTAGGTTCAAGGACCCCTATTACATTTCACTTCCTAGGAAGGCCTAGCACAAAAGAAAAAACACACTGTGAACCTCTCATAAGGTGCTATTAAAAGGTACTTGATACACTAGGGAGGAAGGTAACACTGATTTGGAGAAAAGAAAAATAACCTTACAAAATCAGGTTGTAATGAAATTATCAGTAAATAAAATTATTTTCCTTCCGGGAAATAATTAAAGTAGCCTAAGCAAATGAAGGGGGTTTTAAAAATCTATTTAAAATATTTTTGTTAATAAGTTTTAGTTATTTTAAGTAGTTTAGTGTTGAGGAAGCCACTCAAAGCTCGGCAGTACAGTGAATGACTTCAAACCACTTCAAACGTTGGTTTTGTATCAGACTGTTCACAAAGGCTGCTGCTAGCTGCAAACAGCAAACCAGAGTCAACTTCAAAAGCAGTGGCATAAATAAATTCAGCCTGTGCACGTCTGTCTACTTATAATAAATGATTAATAAAAAAAATTATTATTTGGTGCTATTACCTTCCACAATTTCTTCAAAATCATCCACAAAAAATTCTTTCAAGGGTGGCCTTTTAGGTCTTTTCAAGGTGTTAAGCAACTGCTGAATTTTCGTGGAGACTCTACTACTCACAGGAACACCTGGAGGGAAAGATTTTTGTCTAATAAAAGTGTTCTTGAGCTCTGTTAACATTTACATCTTACCTCCTTCCACCAGAGGACACTTCCCTCAGCGTGCCCACTCATTCAAGCACCGGCTTCCATGATTAAAGGTGGGATGACATTGGGATTCTCTTAACCCAGTGGTCGGGAAAGGCTATAGTGACAGGAACTCATTTTTAAAGCATTTCCCCCTCCCAAAGGTGCCCTCCCTCTGTCTGACACACTGCACTGCCGGTGCAAGAGCTGGCAGGGGGAGGACACGACACCACCACCAGCCTTAACACTTCCCTCCGCACAACCCCAGCCAGCCCGGAGGGAGCACCCTCAGCTTATTGTAGTCAAGAATTACATTATTTCATTCATCTTACCTTTCCTTTGGGGGAGTCTAGGACAAAAGCTTTTAAAACAATTAGCCTACCTAAGCGTTTGTAAATTTTTTTTATTTTTTTTTTTTCCTTAAAAAGTGGTAGAGAAAAGCCTGTTATCTCCCCCGTGATTTTCTCCAGTTCAGTACAGAGCAGGTAATTGCTGCAGCATGGGGATGTGTTAGTGCCAATGCCCCAACGGTGACACAAGAATGGGTTTGTGCCAATGCCAGAACCATTTTGAATTTGTGAAGTGCTTAAATGGGATCAACTTGAGTCAGGTGATCTGTCCTCCCAGCTCAGCCTGAACACCGTTCTGATTTCTGGGTGCTCGGAAAGCTTCGTACCATCAGCAGTATCCATCAGACTAGAGCGATTAGATCCCTTGTGCATGCCTTTCACAATCCCCGAAGGAGGAAGGTCAATCGCTGCTGGGCGTGCTGAGGAAGAGGAGGTAGTTGCTGTGACATCTGGGGGAACTGAGAAATTTTCTAAAAAAAGGGAGAAAATTGAGACGGCAATTAACATATAACTTTTACTGTCAGATGGAACAAGCAAAGTGTTAGTTACCTGTTACCAACAATCTTAAGAATTTAATGGGTTGAATGGCTCTTATTAATGTTAAACACACGGCTTCCTAAATATTAAGTAGGTCTAGGAGGTGCACATTATCTGTTCTGGAAAACAGAAAACAAAGGCACAGGATGAGTGGCTTTGTCCAGGTCAGGAAAGTGGTTCACCAAAACAGAATTCCTATTCTTGGTCTCTAACCTTCAAATCAAGCTAAGTCTCTTGACTTTCAGCATTGTAAAAAGAAAAAAAAAAATAATAAAATATTTGAGATCCACATGAGCTCTGAAATATTCAAAGCCCCAAAACAAAAACCTACACCACCTATGCAGTAATCTCCCTTGCTAGAATTATACTGATTTAAATTTTTGGTCAGTAAGGGCTTTCTAAAACAAAACATGTGGTAGGCTACTGACTAAAGCAGATCAGCAAAAAAAAAAAAATCAGTTGGTTTAAATTTCTTCCAGTTCAGTGGCTAAACAGTATGAGCCTGTCCAGTAGTTAAATAAAAACTTAAAATGTAATGAATAGAGTGAGCTGTGTCTTACTTTGGCTTTAAGTTGCAAGACACTGTTCTGCTTTTCAGATGAGTTTGTAAGCTGCAAAACTGCAAGTAACTCTGCATACTTCAGTAATTCCCTCATTAACTTTCTCTTAAATAAGCAATTTTGCTTACATGGGATTTCTTTATACAACACAGTAGGTTCAATCATCTGATAAGGCAAGAATATTCTACTCTAGCTTAATGGAACCAGCAACTGTTGCTTACAAAGGGGAAAAAAAAAAAATTTTGAAACTGTATGTTGGCTTGCACAGAGAGAGTCTGAAGGAAGTCAGATACTGAATAATTCCCACAGAAAGGTTTTCGTGGTCGATTCTCTGCAACCCTCTTTCTGAGGAGAAAAAAAAAAAAATTTAAAAAAAAAATCACAAATCCATTTCTGCACACCTCTGGAACTACGGTGGCAAGGAGTATTTCCCATTTATTGAACTTCAAGATCACTGGGACCGACCTAGGTTTTGTACACCTCCGAACATTTGCGGGACTTTATATTGTTCTCTCCAAAGAGATGTCAAAGATCGCATACGTGAGAGTTCCTATTTAAATTAGGTGTTAACAGGATGAACGTGGCATCTACATGGTAAATACAATTCCAACAAAGATTTTAAACTTCTGTTTTGCATAAAATACTAATTATGTTAGATAGTAGTGGTTCTGCAGGTTAAAAGCTAGATTACCTTAACTCATTACAAAAGGTAACGTGGCTTTCTGTAGGCTCCAGTTAAAACCAGCCTCTCTGCTTCAAAGACACGTTAATTAAGTTGACTACATTTTATGGGCAATTTCCCCAGTTTTCCATTTCAGAAAACAACTTGCATCCCAGCAAATAAACGAACAAAAATAACAGCGATAACAACAACAACAAAAAAAATTAAGTGAAACAGTTAAAACCACCAGCACTTCGATGCACTGCTTGCCCCGAACCAGTTAAGCAAAAGCAGAGAGCACACAAAATACAGACATCTCCTAAGACGCGTAACGTCCCTAACAGCAGATAAAAAAAGACAAACATACACAGAGCAAAACCAAACTTTGCAATTTCAAACAAGCATCAGCAGCAAGGAGCACCTCAGAGCCTCAAAAAACTGAGCCTGGGGTATCCAGATCTGTAGATTTTGCTCCGTCTTCTCAATACCTGGTTGCTCTGATTATTCTCACACTAGTCATGAAAGATCTGTGCTAAATCTTTACTCTGCTGTAACCATTTATTTTATTTTATTTTTTCAATGACATGCTCATTTGTTCACATATATATGGCTGGGTTTGGTCATTCTTTTATTTATTTTTTTTTTAATCTAACGCAAACAAGAAACCATTAGGGCTTATAGCAAAATGAGAATGTTAAAACACAGCATTTCCCCCACTCCACAGGCAAAGACACCCCTGTGGCACTCATGAGGACACAGATGCCAAATGCTACTTGCATACGGTAGCTTTGTACACACAGTAGCTTCAAAGAGCCGTAGACATAAGCAACACAGTATACAGCGAGAAAGTTGTGCCTACCGACCCTCACAATACTCTCACAGACCCTGGAGTCTTTTCTACTTCGATAAGCTCCTGCTTCCCACTTCCCCTTTTTCAACCAACTCAATAATCTGAAATTCTTCAGGAAAAAAGCATCGTGGTGGTGCGATTCCGACAAATCCTTGCAAGTTCCATCAAAACTAACTAAACTCTTGATCCGAATTTCCCTCAGGCAATGGACAACTCCAGCTTTATTAATACAATCTGAACTTGAAGCAGTTTTTCTGTTGATACCCATCTCCTACCTATTCGAGTATTGGCAAATACATCAGCTAGTGACCCACTGGTCCCTTTGCCTTCTCCATGGGAAAGTGTAGAAGATGCTGATGAAGATGTGGATGACCCCTGAATAGATCGGTTGATCCAAGACTCAGCATTCTGTAAGCTCTGATGCAATGCAGCAGAAAGAGCAGCCTGGCGCCTTAGCGACCCCTCATCCTCGGATGCGGAAGACGTGTCTGTGTGGAAGCAGAAAAGAAAATCTAGCTGCTTAGGGAAAAGCACATTGCACTGAACATGCTCTCTTTCCAATTCACATATCAATGGCACAGGCTTGTAAAAACGAAGATCTTCTTTTCACAGGCTTTGTCAAACAAGGTTACACCGGCCAGAACAGAAGTTAAAGCAGCAGACATCTCCAGTGTGAACACATTTACCCCTGGTGCTTTGCCCCTGTTTAAAGCACACAAAAGATTCACCTCCTCAGACAAGTATCCTTCCCCTGGGTTCTCCAAGCTTATTAACTTATCTCTCGTTACTTTTCCATTCATATTCTGTAATATCAGGTGCTGTATTGCCTAACTCTGGTAATTCTGAAATGGAAAGTGAGGGGTCAGTATTGTTGTCAAAACTGAAAAATTCACAGGAACAAAGCAGAACGCAGGCACTGGGAAACAAACGTGCCAAGGCCACACGCAGAAAATGCCTTTGTCTGGTATTCTACACTGATCCCTTTCAGCTGCAGAAAAACAAACAAAAACCACCCAACCCCAAAACAAAACAGAAGACTACAAGAAGGAACTGCATCCTGCGTTTCCAAGAGAACAGATACCTTTTCTGTCCTAAAGCTGTGAACTAATTATTTATCGTGAAGAAAGCACCCATTACCTGATACCTTAGGTTGCACAGCGCTACACACAAAACATTCCGTTTGGTTTTGGTCTAAAATTTACGTGTTCTTCAAAGTGATTGCCTGCCTACACTCCAGTTGTAAACCAAACTATTAAATCACGTTCTACCTACTTGCCAAAGTAGAATGCAGTCACGAGCTGAAGAAAAAGACTCCAGACACACTGTAAGTGCCAACCTTTGGGTGGTACCCACAGCTCAGGACGTGCTGTAGTGCTGGACAAGTCAGTACAAAGCTGAGACCCAAGCAGATGCTGAGAACATGCATTAGCCCCCAGTAAAGGAAAAGAAAAAAGGAAATATAAAGAAAAAAAAAGAGGTAAAAGAATAGCTATGAGTGAAGTGGCCTAGCAGAGAGATATGAATTCACAATGAGATATGAATCCATAATCTTGAGATGACTTCATCAATCCAAACGACTGTGATGCTTCTGCACAATGAGAGACAACAGAGAAGTCACTGCCGAAAATTACACATATTCATCTTTAAGCCAGTGCACACAGCTGCTGGAAAACAGAGAGGTTTAATAATATCTGAGGCACATGCACCACAACAGACACCACGTTATCCGAGGGATTTTGCCGCAGCCATTGCAGGACTTTTCCTTCCTAATCCCTCCCATGCAAGTCATGGAATCCCGCAGGACCCCTTCGAGGTCCTTGCCCAGAAATGTACATCGCTGCAAATCTTTTCCCTGTACGTTGAGCATTAAACCTTAACAAAATTAAAATGTGAATTATGCAACTGAAATAGGTGTGAGGGAAGCAAAAGAAGCAGCCTCAGTCCAGAAAGCCTGCTCAGCTCTTGCCAACTGAAAACTCCCAGGAGTCAGTTTTGCAGCCCTAAACCAGCAGCTCCACGGGAACAAGAGCTACAGGAGTAACAAAGCCCCGAGGAAGGTGCTGAAGAGCTCGAGCGCTTGGACAGTCACAGCCCCTCGAGTTGGGAACCGTCACCCACGTGTGTCCGAGGCTCACACGGACACACACGCGGCAGGAACCGAACCTGGGGGGGTGCAGGCGTCGGCCGGCGACTGAACGAAGGTCGAGCGCCTTTTGGTGGGCATGGGCAGGGCCATCTTCTGTTCCTTGTGCTTGGCCAGCGCCGCCTGGACGGCCTCCGTGTGGATATCTGCGGGGCAGGAGGTCACACGCTCAGTTTTGCGCCAGCAGAGGAGGAAGAACGACACACAAGGCTCGCACACACGCTACGCGACCATACGCAACCCCCCATCCTACAGCACCTTCCCTAACAACTACATTTTGCCATCTCATGAGTAACGTTTCCTTTTTTTTTTTTTTTTCCCCCCCATTTTTCTTTTTTTATAACAGGGAAACTGAGGTTTCTGAAGTTAGCAAGCTAATAGCAGGGCCAGGTTTTTCAGCCTGGAATCTTCTGGATTAGTCATTATATCCTTGTGTCTCTAGCAACATTTATAAAAACTCCAACCCTACCAGATTGTTCCTCTCAACCAAAGATTATTCTAAAATATGCTTGTGTGCAATTTAAAATATGCACATAAGCTAACAGCGTATACAGCCCCAGGTGCAACTCTGGTCTCTAAACTGACAAATTCAGAGCCAGTTGTCTGATTTAGGAAAAAACCTTATGTTCAAAAACCTGAATGGATGCAGATTTCATGTAAATCTTGGAAGTTACTAACTGTGCCTGTAAATACATGCTGATTAGTAACTGAAACGGGCTGGGACTTGAGGCTTCCATCCCTCTGCAAATATCCAGAACTCTTTAAAGGAAGATATATCGGTGATGAGAAGACAACTTATTCAAAAACTGCTATGACAAGGGAGAGCTCATCTACATTAATTTCTCAGATTAATGTATTTTAATTATGTTTTTCCCCAAACCAGAAAACTAGGCTCTTCTAACACTCTATGAAATGGTGGTATAAGACAGCAGTGTTACCAGAGAAGGTGTATTTGATATACTTTATTTTCCCCTGCTGAAAAGAATACTTAAATCTTGCTAATGCAAAGTGAAAAACAAAACCAGGTGGAAACAAAAAAAATAAAAAATAGGTGCTGCCACCTTCTCCTTCCCTCAAGCGAGAAGGAAGTCAGCAGGCTGCTAGTCAGCCACTTCTGCTGCTCTTTGGAGGCACTTTAAGCACAGACGGAGACAGCCAGCTCTCATTCTCCAAGCTCCTAGAGCAGTTATGCCCAGGAGTCACTAATTCCAGGAACAAATTATTACCTGTCACTTCACTGAATCTGGTTACCTACAGACATGGTTAAAAGCAGCTTTCCATCCTGTGAATGACTCGCACTGAATAGTTGCATTCGAGCCAGAAAATCAAGGTGTCAAAAAAGTTACTTGCTTTTTCTGCTTAGCGTTCTGTTGGATTCAGCAGCTGCAGTCCTACAAGCCTGATGTTTCTCTACACAGAACCACCAGGGCAGGACTTTCCATCAGGGACGAATCATGAGCTCGATTCCTTAGAGGACACAGTACACTCCTCCTCAAGAACAGGAATCCCAGGTGGAGTCTTGCCCCTGCCCTTACCAGATCGATAACGTTCATCTCGGGCTCCCCCGGAGCGAGCTCGGTGAAATTTGGATGAGGAAGAGGAGGATGATGCTGAGGCGGGAGTCGCCGATGGAGCGGGCATCTGAGTTCTGGATTCCTTCTGTAACGCTGGATCAACCCCTGGAAAACAGTTGACAGCTGTCTGAGAGCAGGAAACAAGAGCAGCTTTTTCTGACCATACTCTTCCCTTTTAGCACAGAATTACAGGATTCCCCCCCCCCAGTTTGTTGGGTTTTTTTTGTAGTGAAGTGGATTAATATAAATTAGTATATTAATACGTCTAATTATACCCTAAGCAATTAAGAAATACCTGTCCCTTTTTTGACCTTACTCTTTTTAAAGAGTTTTTTTCCAGCTTTTCTCTTTTTTAGGGGTTCTTAGGCACTTGAAGTAAGAGACAATTCACAACAAATCTGAAGCAGGTGCCATAACACACAATACCACTGAAGTAACCGATCAGGGATCGGGAGATGAGGTCACCTTTAAAGAATCCATTACATAACACAAAAGCAAAGGTGATAAGATCCAGATAAGTCTTGATACATGACACAGTAGATAAGGCAGGTTAAGTTCTACACTTCCACACACTTAACAGGGCCATTTGCAATGAACTTCAGTGTTTCGTGATTTGGTATCTGTACGGTTTGCTCCCGATTTTGCCACGTTTCCAATGGGAACAGGACTGCACCATACTCACATTAATGCATTAAGACAGAAGAGAATTCTCGGTTTAACTTGTGGCAAAGCAACATACGGGAACTGCTTTTGGACATCATCACTCACACCAGACTCCTTGCAGACGCCGCTGCTATGGGCACAAGGAGTAAAGGGGCTTAATGCAGTCAGTCATTATTCCAAATTATTTTTGAGGTGAGAAGAGCAAACCCATAGAAAAATACGTTGAGAAGCCGGGTTTGTTACTCAGTGTTCTGCTGGCCAGTGCATGTTATTGACAGGAAAACCAATAATACACCAGCGGCAAGAGCCTCAGCTGTTCACATTAATTACAAAACCAAGCAGACCTCTAGTTGTCCAGGTTCTGGCTCCTTTCAGTGTGACAAGAAGTGAGTGGCTTTATCATCCTAGAAAAGTTTGGTTTTTCCATGAATACAGGGAGCTAAACAGATAATCTGGATAAGAAATTGTCATATGACGTAATTCAGCACGGGGCACTAGGAATTGTTGCTACTGGAGTCTCAATTCTAAAACAAACCCGTGTGTCAGTGGGAACTTTTTAAAAACTAAAACCCAAAGGTCATAGAGCTGTAATTACCTTCAGGTTGTCACCTGAAGTCATGCAAAAAGAAGAACAATTGTGTCATCTAAATACGCGCCGCTTATGGATTCTCACAAGCTACCAAAGGGTCAGAGAAATGAAGAGGAAACCACAAATCCTGGACTCCAATTCCAGTTATACCACTTTCTTAGCGTGTGGTTTTAGGTAAACAACTTAAGGCAAGCGCCTCAAGCTCAGGGAACTCACAATACTAGCAAATCACACCTAACTAGTTGCAGAAATCTTCAGCATCTCCTGTACCAACATCCTAGAGAGCAGAGTATTAACTGAACGTTCCGGCAGACTCACTGCCCACTTAACCCCGCATTAAACGCTTTGGAAAAAATTCAAGAATACGGGGCCCTGTGTTCCAGGAAGAAGTTCTCTCTCAACCCCAAGCGTTGCTATTTGGCCTGGAAACCTTTTTGAAACTTTTCACCTCTTACTCAGTTCTTCAGTAACATCAACGTTCACTGGAGGGAAGATACTGAGCTTGTATTAATAATTCTTTAAACTGCCATCGTGCCAAAGAATTGGAACCTGTAGCTGAAAAGGGCATATCCTGCTAGCCAGAAATTCTCAAACCATATTCCGGGGACAAACAGCTACTCCCCATGTCCCCAGGTATTTTTGGGGTATCATAACGTGTATTGGCTAACCCAAACAGAACCATCGCCTGTCCAAAGCAGCCAGCAGCACAAAAAGTAGAATGGAAGAGAAAGAGAGGCTCCCGCACTTTCGGTGCAGGACCTGGTAATCAGAAGACCTGGACTTCAGAGCAAGACTTTTCAATTCAAAATTTCGGTTTACCCACATCCAAAAGAATCAGTGTTTGTGTCCCCTCCCTGTCATTCTGGAACATATTTCACCGATAACCAGTTTAACGTCTTTGTAGCATGTTATTTGCCTTAATCAAAACCAAGAGTTTTATTTTGATCCAAAGACAAGACAACTTCACAGACTGAGAAGAAAAGCCTAATGCTTTCTGATCATTTGAGTATTTACAAATTCAAGTACCCACTAGATGTCAGCAGCAGATTTAACACTATTTAAAACGAATTATTAAATTCATATTCAGTTGTGTCTCCTAAGTCCTGCAAAAGCATCTCATCTGCTCTGCAGGGCATCACAAGGCAAACATGACATTCCATTTGCAAAGGGATCAAACGTGTCTCTAAGTGACAGGACACACCAAGAGCAAGCTCTCTGGTTAAACATTTTGCCGTGACATAACAACATGTTACAGGAGCCTAACAAAGCGTTCAGGCACAGATGAGGGAAGAAGTGTAAAGCTACAGTAAATCACAAACGGTTGTACAACAAAGCAACATAAGTGAGCTAAGCCTGGCAGGTGATAGGTGACTTATTTAGCATTCTCTTTGTAATAATCCTGCTGTAGCTGCAGCTTCTGCTGGCAGGATCTGAATCTACAGAGACGTGAAGAATAAATTAGTTTAGATTTGCTTCTGAAGGATGCTACGGATTTTTTAATCGTCCTTAGTTTTTAAGCAGAATTGACTGCTCTGTGATCCCTCCGCTCTGACAACAGAAGAGGTTCGATGATTTAGAGAATCAGAGATTTTTTTCCTAAAAAAGATTTTTAGATTAGAAAAACAATTATAAGCATCATGTATGAACAATGAGGATAAATGTTTCCATTAATAACAAGGACAGTAAGTGCTAGATTCATCTGACAGAAGAAAAGCAGCAGGCAAGCCTGTTATTCTGCTGGTTTGCATACAGAACTGAACAGGAGTGCTAGTGCTGGACTGGCTATTCCTTGTAACAAGATGATTTTTTTTCCAAGTCCTGTCAATAAGCAGCTCCAGTGGCTAAGGTTTACAGGTCAGCCTGAGCGGCACTTCCAGAAGGCAGGGGCCAGCCTGGCTCAGCAGCAGGCAGGGCTGCACAGCTCAGTGTGATTGCTGCTGCCTTCCAGGGCTGCGGAGGCCGAGAACTCACCAGGCTGAGGATGCTCGGAGTTACTTCTGCAGGAGTTACTAGCTAGATGGATCTTAATTCTGCCCTGTACGAGACATGAAGGAAGAATTCAGGTGTTCCATTGATTTAGTCCTGGCTATTATTTCCAAGATGGAGAAATTTATTCCCTAGAGTCAAGTGGCAAGCTTTATTTGCAATTGTGATACCCCTCAGACTGAATACGGAAGAAAATAATTCCCCATTTGTGGCAGCTGCAAGTCAGGTCTTGTAAATGGGTAAAACTCTCTAAACAACACTAAGCCGGAGTGTGCGTGCATGATTTACAGGTTTAGACAAAGCTGCTTTATCACGGGTTACTCTTCCACATCAGCTCTCATTTGAAATAACGTGATGCTGTGAGACAGGGGTGGGGGCAAGAAATAGAAAGGCAGAACTTTACAGTAGAGTTCTGCTGACTTACTGGCAGTCCACAACACACAGGGTGGCGGGAAGGACTCTTCTGAGACAGGAAATCTATGACAGCCCCCTCGGGAAGCAAAGAAATGTGCCACGATTTCAAAGGAACGAAACGCTAAATAACAGAATCTGCGTTCCCACCTTGCGCTATCCATGGATAACATGAAGCAGAAAAACCAACAAACCATACGTTAACAGCTTAAATTCACCGATCAGTTAAATTAGTCTCAGATGTAATCAATCTCAACAGGTTTACAAGCATATTACTCCTGTCTTCCAACACCCTTCCCCGAGGTACTCTAATACAAACCTCACCACATCACATTCATTTTACGTTTTCAATACAAACAGTTAAGTACTCCAATGTTTAACATTTTTAATTTTTTTCTTTTTTTTTTCATCATCACGAGAATAGGAAACAGGAGCAAGAGCACTCTAGCAGTTCTATAAAGAGGTTCTGACAGTGAATCAGTGCTTAATGAATATAATTTCCTTTACACATTAGCAGAGGAACCGAACGCATTATCTCAAATAGCAAGAAAACGAACGCCGCCAGCAGTCTGTGTGCAAGGGCTGCTAATTTGGGCAGAAGGCATTCCTGTGTCTGCATTGTTTTGAGCTTAAAAAATTGTGAATGCATTTCCAGGTTTGCAGCAACTCACATGGACAGGAACTCTTTCCCTAGGCAGAAGTCTGCCTGGAGTCTGCAGCAAAAGCTAGTTTCAAGAGGTGATGGGTTACTAGCACCATCTGTTAGCAGTTCCTCTGGCCTTCTAAAAAGTATTTTTCAAAAGAGCAAAAAATAGAAGTGTCCTGCATCTTTTAAAACAGGCGTAAAAAGACTCGGTGCTCACAACTGACTCTGAGGGTGAAACCGTTGGCGTTACTCAAAAAAAAAAAAAAAAGAAAGAAAGAAAGAAAGAAAGAAAAAAGCAACATCTCCAAGCCCTGAGAGCCCAGGTTGTTTCAGAAGGCCACTTATGGCTGGGCTGCAGTTACAGAGGTTCAGAGATCCATGAGATCAGCCGAGCCCCGAGCGCTCCTGCCCTCCCCGGTTCCCACCGCACCGAAACCCGCAGCGTTACTGAACGTGCCCAACCCGGGAAGCTGCTCAGAAAACTTCCTTCAAAGCCTTTTGTGCAGCAGAAACAATGCTGGTATCACAGCTCCATCGCCTCAGTGAGTTCCAGCTACAAAAATGGATCTCGCAGCAGGAAAACATGTATCTTTAGGTAATTAACACTGCGGCCTTAACTCTCAAATAATGAGGCAAGCTCCCAGAGGCAATGTGAACGGAGCACGGAATTAGCAATCAGAATCTCCCAAATTATAATGCTGACATGCCCTGACACGTCACCGTACTTACCTTCCTCTCATTTCACATCTGTGAAATGGAGACGATCCATCAGCCAACACCCCCAGGAAGGTGCTTGGAGAAATGGCACGTGCTAAATGCAGGAGTAAATACTATTTGTTGTTGTTGTGGACTCAATTTAATTTTCTGTTCATTTAACAAGGTGACCTGATTCTGTAATCCCTCCTGCACGACGACTTCAACAGGGTTTTTACCACAGGAAGATTCTTAGACAGAGGGGCAGCTGGCTATAAGATATCGAAAAAGCTGGAGGGCCGAGCCAGCCCAGCAGCCAAAATGCCATCTTAATCGGTGACCTCCCATCAGCCTCTTCCTGAACTTTGGCTCATTCTGCAGCTTTCAAAAGTGTGACAATGAAAATAGCAAAGCCGCAGACAGCCTTGCCAAAACACTTTTTTTTTTTTTTTTTTTTTTTCCCTCCTAATTAACGTTTTCTGAAACAAACTAAACATGTGCGAAGTGACAGGCAGGAGGGACACGGGGTCATGTCGCCAGGTGAAAACTTGTAGAGCTTCAGCCTCCCCCGGACTCCAGGACAGAAGCACGTGTGCCAAGAAGGCACCTGAACATACAAAAAGGAGCCACGTTTCCTTCTAAGGTTCAAGATCCACTGGTACACGCGTGGGACTGCGCAACTGCAAAACCTGCTTAACAGTTCTCTGCTCAGGAGGACCACGAAGAGGGGTTAGTCACGTGAATTGGTTTTTTTGGTTTCTTTAAATAACAGACGCAGATCTGATACAAAGGTAGCAACCCCGTCTTCAGAGATTCCTACCACATCCTGGTTGCGGGAGGCAGTCCGCAGTGTTCAGTTTTTTCTAACAAAATCTCAACTTTGAAGGCTAAATACCAGTTTTTGCTTGCCTCGGTGTCCTGGGAGGGTCAGCCCCCCCCCGAACACCCAGTTCTGCTGTGTGCACAGCGCCCGCTAGGGTGGTGAGGCTTGGACAAGAGAACAGGCACCAGCTTTGGTTGAATACACAAGCAAAACGTTGAGGAACAACTGGGATGGGGGAGACCAGGAACGCAACCACCAAGTGTTTTGGAGGGGCAGAGTCTAGAAGTTACCCCATGACAGCAGCAGAGTCCTTTTATGTTCCTCAAGCAATTGCTTGAAGTGAACTGCTGTCATTTCAGCAGGAAAAAAAAACAAAAACGAACCCAAACGATCTTTCCCCAACGGATGCAGTGCTGATGGTCAATAAACACACTTTTAGCCTTTGCTCTTTTTTTAAATTTTTGTTGGCAGTAGTTCATTCTCAGTAAATTACAGTAAGTCCAGTCATGACTGCCTGTCATACCCATTCACTCCCCAAACTGCTACGAGCCAGACACATCAGTTTTTAGTGGTTAAACATCTCAGCATATCAGTAGAGCAATTATTTTGGGTAAGCATCCCCATAATAATTATTAGGCATACTTTCAGCCATGTCCTTCAGTTTACAATTACATATAATTATCCTACATACAATCAGCTCTGCTGCTAAGGATCTTTAAACCAAAAGAAACAGATGTAAACGAAGTACATGAATTCAGTTTCTCCGGTAAAATAAACCAACAAATTATGAAAATTCTAGTGTTTCTCCAACAAAGAATTAAGATAGCTGGAAGGAGGATGCGGTACAGAGCAGCTCTGCAGTTAAGGCATTTTTAAGAAGGTTTCAAGAACGGTTCTTGAGGACCTTCCACTTCACAATTGATTCCAAGCCCTTGAGTTCCCAGCGGACGAGGGAGTAGGACACGATTTACGTATATGGGAGCCAAATCAAGGCACACAAAGTGTTAAAATAAACAGCACTCCACAGAGACCCACCAAGCAGCTCTGGAACTACCAGGAATCCCTGGAGTTCAATGTCAACAAGCCAACTAGAGACAAATTAGTGCCCATGACTTCACGGCATCCGTGCAGTCTCTGCCGTGTAATTATCAGATCGCTGAGGAAACACGTATGAAGCAGAAGAGTTCAGAGGCGGCAAAAGGAATCTCCACAGATCCCTGTCACATCAAGGCGATGCAAAAACCTGGCGGAAACAAGCACCTACCTTGGGTTTGTGGAACATACGGAGCCAGAAGTTTCGCTCTCTTCTTCTCATACCCCTTTTGTGTGATGTCCCCTAAAACCAAGGAAAGAAAAGTCATTCAATTACGTTCTCCTTTTTTTTTCTGTCTGAGGTCTGTCTGCTTTTCTTTTCAGTGATTTGAAGGTTTCACCTGAACACAGCGATGCATATGCGGAAGAAAACCTGGAACCAAAGAAATGTGAGTGCATGATGATTTCAAAGCCTCGGTATTACAGACCTTCTGCAGTTTCCCTTGGGATCAGATACACGCTCTGTGTGATCATTTGAATCAGAACAGCTATCTAAATGGAATATCAAAGCAATGAAAACCTAAAAAGGGAAACTCAAAAGTGCATGAAAATATTCTGTAACCACAAAGCCAACTTAGGCTCACAAAATGGAGTAATTCCCCGACAAGAGGGCAAAGGAAAAGTGCTTTTAGCAAATAAAGTGAGTCCACTGCAGGAGGTGTTTAGGGCACCTCCGAAAGCTGAGGCAAGGATGAACAGAGGCAACTTCTAGACTACTGCCCAGCAAACACACTCTGCAATCCAGAAAATCAGATTTTTAATCATGTCTAGTTGATATTCAGTGAAAGCAAGCTGGGGGGTTATGGGTTTTTTAACCTGGTAGTAGCTGTAATTCCACTGTTTGCCTACTAGTAGGAGCACGCAGAAGATAAGATGCTCGAGCTCCACAGAAGCAAAAACTCCAGAAGAAAATAAGTATTAGTAAACTTTTCCCTTTTTTAAAAAAACTAATCTGTCTGATCCTGGAGACGCACCATCTGGCAGCCGTCTTTTGTTTTAATTTCTCACATTACATCAGAACCACAAGAAAGACCGAAACCTTGACGGGATTAAAACAAAAAGCCCTGCAGCATTTCAAGCCTTTTTGTAGCCTGACCTGCACTTGTAACCTCTTATCTCTTGGGGCCGAAAGATTGGAAGCGATCAAACACACAGCAATAAGAAAACAGAATTATTTGCTATTACTTCTCAAGCTAAAGTTGTCTGTATTTGTATTACGACAAGAAACTAGTGATCACAAATGACATGTTTTCTTTGCTGGGAGCCTGATTATTGCAAGGCAACGGGAGTACTAGACACTGAGCAGCACAGACCACCGTATTTTCTGCCTTCCATCCATCTGCAGCATCCTTCTGCCAGACATTTCCCACCCGATCCGGAGGGTCACAGCAGAAAAGGTGATTAAAGGGTTTAGGCACTAAGCCCTCCTACCACAACCAGCCTCTGCTACAACATTCCAGCTAACTGGTCATTTTGGTTATAAAGGTGATTTTGCAGTACTGAACTGCTTGGAAAGGGAACGAGCTTCACTCCTTTGTGCTGGACAGTCAAATCTCAGCGTCACCTGAAAAACCCGGACTAGAAGTTCTGAAGCTGAAATGGGCACTTGCACTGCGGAGCGGAGGGCGTGCATTTGCACTCAGAATTTTATCTCACTCCTCTTACCCTACGCTTGAGTCAGGCCCCAACAAGTCCAAACAAATCCAGTAAGTGAAAATTAGAATATCCATGAAGCACTGAAATGCCAAGCAAAGCATTAATTTTAATGCTCGATTGCAATACACAGCTCAGTCAAATTAATCCAGCTCACAAGACAGGTATGCTGCCAGGGTAAGAAGAGTACATACACCTTCAAAAAAAAAAAAAAAAAAAGAGCTGTACAAAGACCATACGCCAGAAGGATAACGTTCTGACCGACCGCATGAGCGACAAAACCCACCCCGTTTGCCGAGATCCGCCTCTCCGTGTTCAGAGGCGGTTTTAATTCTCCCCGTTTGTTCGTTTGGGTAGCAACGAGAGCAGGGTGACTGCCACTTCAGGAAAAACAAACCTGCACAGAAACGGGGAGGTGTTTTCCCTTATAAACCAACCCACAGATCTGTTTGTAGCTTGTTATTTCCTGATTAATTTCTCCACCAGATTTAATTGGACTCTTGACATTGGTGGTTACACACTATATGTAATGAAACGTGTGCCATGGAAAATTGGTGGAATTACTAAGGAACACCAGTAGGTCAGGAACAAATATCAAATTGAAGGATCACATTCTCGTTGATGCATGGGGAAGCAAAGAACGCTCTCCAATCGCTAACAGCCCCCCAATACACCAAACCTAGCCTCACACCCATGCAAGGCTTAGGGTTCATGGATTTGCATGTGGAAGTCTGAAGAAGAGGTGAGATACTACTGAAAAACAAGAAAGTAACTCAGGCTAAAACACTCTTTGCAAACTCAACTACCAAGCGATGCAGATCATTTACATTATTGCTTGAAAAAAGGATTCTTGGAGCATAAGCTACTAAGAAGATAAAAAGCCTAATGCTATTTGGCAAGAGCAGGAAAGGTCCAACTAGCAAAATTCAAGCAGCAGAAACAAGGGTGATAAATTCCTGGGACTTCCCTGCAGCACTGTGTCTTCCCACTGCTGAATTTCCACGTAGTTTGTTAAAAATAAAAAAATCAACCTTTATTTTGACAAACAGATTGGCAGTCTCAAGCACCTGCCTGCAGAATTCGAAACCGTAATGCTTAAATTTTTAGACTAGCCCTGCTGAAGTGGAAGTAGGCAGGAGGGACTGGAAAAGTTAGAAGAAACAGGTAAATCTGAGTTCTCTATTTAAGGATAGGCACCCGTGCAGGTTAGAAACAGAAAACAATTATCTGAAATAAAGCTCCAGCAAGACACAGGGACTAAGACTCTCAAAAAAAGCTTGTGTGTAGGCATGGGTGACAGGTGTAAAGTCACCCCAATAAAATTACGATCCAGTTACTACAACCACAACAATTATGCCCCAATTGATATCTGAAGCCTTGGAAGCAAGTGTCCCTTTAATACGCCGCACGAGTGGAACGAATTTATTGCATAAAGCCTCTTCTCTCCAGTCATACAGTGTCCAAACTTGGTATCAAGCCACGGAGATGGAAACCACAGATTCACTAAGAGAGGAATTTTCTTTCGCCCTATTCCTTTTCTGCTGATCTACAGGAAATGGAAACAGCTAGATCCAAACATAAATGCGGACTTCCTCACTGAGCATCATAAATTACTGCAACAGGAAAAGAACCAAGACAATAGGACTGCAATCTCAGGAACCATTCACTCCTGCTACACCAACCTGGTAAATCAAGCCCGCTTCCAGAAATTAAACACTTTGTGACATTTGGTGTGCTAAATCCTCCCCGATAGCTGAAAAAAAACCCCACCCAAGAACCACAACCCCTCTCTACACAGATGCAAGACACAGCACTACAAAGAGAGCATTAGCAAAGCAAATGAGAGCTGACAATTTAGCTTGAAAATGGTGCTAGTGTTTGTTCATTCCTAGGAAAGAAATTACAAACACAAACACTTACTGCTGAGACATTCTTTTGGCCTTCTCCCAGCTACAACTGTTCAGTTGTGGCCTTTATTTATCTCTATCCCAGGCCAGGCACGGTTGTGCCTCCACACGCTGAGGAGGCCCTGCTGAGGAAATGGGAGTCTTGTCAAAACCCTTCAGCTTCTTTTCACTCAAGACCCCTTTTGCCATAAGGAACGGTGAGATTCTTGTCTGTCGCGATCTTTCCTACAGTCTCAAAAGGTGATGTCAGGAATCTTTAGGGTTTTTTGGGTGTTTTGTTTTGTTTTTTAAAGGACACATGAGCGAGCTAAGCTGCTGATTGCTGAAGCAGCGGAGGAACAGGCTCCCCTTCCTGCACACCTCTGCTGCAGGCAACCGTCAGCTCAGGTGTAGCGATGTCTTCAGCTTCCGCGGACAACCAGTACCTTGGGACAGACTGAAGCCCATCACCACTACAACCCAGTTCACCAGCTCCACACACCACCACTTCCCTCACCGCGCTACCCAAACTCCCTTTTCCCACCCCAACCAACACAAAGTTCTTGCTAACACCTTCGCTCCTCAACTCATCCCAACACATGAGAAATTTTCTCCTGCGGAGCCACCAGCTCCATCTTCCTGCTCATTTTCAGCGTGTTTGATGGCCCCGCTCCAGCCAGCTTCACAGAACAGGTTCTCTGGCCGGGGGCCGGCACTGGTGTTGCGTTGCTTCAGTAATTCCTCATCTCGCTAGCTAGCACAATACTGTTCCTCTCTTCCAACCCTCTCCTCCCACTCCCCTTAAACTTTTCTCTTTTCTGACAGTTTTAAAAGAAGAACTTGAAGAAATCAAGACACGGCAGGTCTTGCAAATACACAGAAGATGTGGACTCAGAGTAGGAAATAACTCTAGATTTATGGTTTGCAGAAACAAGATCAATCAAGGAGCAACGATTTCTCCTCACTTGGAATGCTTGGACAGTCACCCTGCCCGCAGACATCTCCGTGATGAAATCCAAGGCTTGTTTGTGATTAAACGAGGGTCCATGTGAGAAACAGAATTCCTGAGAAAAACGCAAAAAATGCCTTCTGAGACACCTTTTTCATGGTTCTCCTAATTTCTTCAGAGGAAATGAGCCTTGATCCTCATCCTGCAAATCCAACCTGGATGTTGCGACCATTGAGAGTTGCAAGAGAAAAGAAGAAGTCGGCAATGACAGAAAACAGAGGGGTTACAGAGAGCAGAGGGAAGCCCAGGGAGCTACAGCTGATCAGCCTCGATGTTCCACCTGTATTCAAATCATGCAATAGAGAAGCCTGAAACTTCAGGAGTCTCACCGCCCTGTGACGCCAGGCTGCTTTTTAGCAATTATAGTTGATGATCTATTCTAAACAGTGGTGCTCAATCAGTGCAAGGTGGTAACACCAGCTAATCCTGCTGCGCTCAGACAATACTCCTCTTTCAACATCCTTGCTCCCCTTCCCCCCATGGAATGAGAACACTGAATCATTTACTGTCTAACAAAACCATAATTACTACAGTGGAGAAATTAAGGAAAATGATCACGTAGTGCACAGCATCTCCCCAACAAAGCCTTCAAACACTTGACTGTATCAGGCAAAAGATTCAAATTTGAAAGCAGTTTTTACTTTTTTACTTTTAAAAATGTATGCTTTAAAAAAAAAAAAGTTTCTAGTATTTTATGCTAACAGAGAATCACGGAAATGCTTCTGGTACATCAAGCAGCCCCAAAACACAGACAGCTACTCTATTTAACAGCAAACACTGTAATAAGATTATAACAAAAATAAGGAAATAAGTTCTGTTATCAGCACTGCATCTGCCTTTCAGGTCTCACCCCTATAAATGACCCTGATGACTTTGCCCTTCTTGCCTTCATCTCTAGGCACACAGGACAGGCAACATCTCCATCTCGAACTTGCTCTGAAAGAATAAAGCCTGGTTTTGCAGAGCTTGATGTTGGATTTCCTGTCTTTGACCAGAAGTAGACACCAAACTGGAGATACTGAAAGCCAGAAGTGTAGCTGAAAGACCAAAATGGTCTCTTGTTGCATGCCATTTCCAGATAAGGTCTTTCAAGTGGGTTTGGAAGTGTTAGGTGGCATGTTTGAGAAATCCCAAACGAGGACGGTATGCACTTGAGCACTTAGGACTGCCTCAGTTATGGCCTAGGCAAAAAATAAGTATCAAACCAACGAGTTCAGCACTTCAGTAAAAAAATGTTGTTGCCACTCATTTATTTTGCAGCTAGATAATGTCTTTCTTTTATTTCCCGGAGGACCGGCAACTTCTGGACACCCCCAGCCCTGATGGTTTTACCATGACTTAACACTAGGATGTCCTCAATCCCAGGCTTCAGCAAGCCAAGAGAGAACATGTAAACCTTTCTTCTACAGCTGGGTGTTCAAACAGACTATACCTGTTACATGGTCTTGCACTCCTAACGCTCTTGGGCTATAACTTCAGCACAAAGCCCATGTTTGGAACAAGTTTAGACAATTGCCTCTTTCTGTCTGAGGCCAAATGATGATGCAGCTTCAAAGATTCCCTCCTCCTTCCTTCTGGTGAAGCTGTATATCAGGTTTGCTCCTTGAAGACAACACCAAGGTCTGCAAACTATACAGTCTTCCAGAAGAGAGTCACTGATTTCTTGAAAGAAAGCAAGGCTTACTCACTCTGTATGTCACCAAAAAAAAAAAAAAAAAAAAAAAAAAGTAAGAAAACCAAATAGAACAGGTTTGTGCTTTGCAGTTTCCCTTTAACAGTACCATTCTGTTCCCATTAAGAACATGAATAGGCTACTGAAAAAAACAGCAAGTCTCACAAAGCCGTGTTTGTTAAGCACAAGCATTATACTGCTACAGTTTCAGTCCTAAAAGTTTCACAGACAGATCAGCTCCAGATTAATTTATATACACAGTACAAGTTCTGCTTGGCTCCGGCACTGTGGGGACTCTGTTCCACGGTTTCGAAAATCTTTTTCTAAAGGCTTATGAACGTTGCTTTACCAAATTAAAACTATTTTAATCTCGACATTTATTATTTCAAAAGAATGCCATTCAAAATGAGGCTTCTGGGGCACAGACTGCCCCGTGTATGTGGCTGCTGCCCGACTGCCACGCTGCTGAGGTCTGGGTCATTTAAGGTCACAGGTGCACTTTACCACAAGCCACTTACGTGTGCCTTAACCCTTTGTAATATTTTTCTTGTTTTACCTTTAACCAAGAAATCCAACTATTGAAACTATAGGGAAGAATCTCTTAAATCTCACAGAGGCACTTCAGAGTTTCAGATGTCCTCGATTCACCCGTCTGGGCCCATGTCTTACGGGTAGGGAGCTCAGATGCCATATGTGATGCATCACCAAACTGGGTGAGCTGAGGACAGAGCGCAGGGTTTTTCTGTGCATGTGGGCAGGGGGTGACCGACGAAGAGGAGGTGTCACCAGATCACTTCAGCCAGAGACCCTCCCTTCCTCACAAAAAAAAAAAAAAAAAAAAGACACATATGGTAACTTCTCATCACCATTTCTGTGAAAATGGCACCATCCAGGGTCAGCAAAATGAGTTCTCAAAGGTTCTGCAAGACCGGGATGCTGGAAAATGCCTGGAAGTTTACCGGTGTAAATAAAAGAGCCTCTCGTGGATGTGCTGCACTTGTGCTGATTCTTCCCCTTGCCGCAGACATGAGGACGTTCTCCCACGTGGCTGCGCACGGTTTACACAGCGCCAGCGTGACGGGGGGATTCTCAGCGGGTTTTTTTAAAGGACGTCCCCAGGAAAGTTGCTCAAACGACCACAAAGCCCGACTTCAAGCCATACCTCTGGTTCATTTGTGTGCAAGAAGTGAAAGGCCAGAGACTCCCCATCCAGGTCCTCACCCGTGACAAAAGGACGCGCGATGCACTCGTGCATCAGCAGCTCAAATCACGCACGGGTAACAACATCTACCTTTACAAAAGGTAAAACATTTTTTAAAGGGTTCTAAAAGCTCTTGTAGGTAACCTTAAAACTTTTAAATTCATCACTAAATTCTGTTAGCCCTGATAACCCGACTAAATACAGGCTCTGCTCGCTGTCTCTAACGTCCGCAAGATACAACCACTGAAGTCAACTTTACACAAGATATTACGTTGCGAAGCGCAGCCATATAAATTTTACATGTTACCCATAAAACCAGCACATGCACATAAATAGCTTAATCCCATATACAAATAATAAATCTTGCACGTAACCCCATCCTGGGAAAAAAACCAATTTTAAATAGATACAACTTGTCATGGGGAAAAAATGCGTTTTCCCTTCTGAATGCTATAAAGGGCACAAACCCAAGGCTTTGTCACAAATAGGACTTTACAAAATCTATTCAAGGGAAACATTTTCATCTATTTTTAATACGTAGTCAATGAGAAGAATGTGGATTTAGATGTAGGAGCGCTTAACAGTGTTTGTAATACCAGTCCTGCAACAGAGCAACGCATTTAAACCTGAAACAGAAAGCGTCACCTACACGTACGCGAGAACCAGCTCTACTCACAATCCGAGCTGAGTAAAGCAAGACAACTCACAACGTATTTAAAAACCAGATGAATCAATTCTGCTCTGAATAATGCCCGTTTCTGACTAACCTCCCGGTCACAGACACCAGCAGAAATTCGCATGTGTTCAATCCTCAGCACAAACGCACAGACCTGGCCCTCCACCACTACACTGAAAACAAAAGTTTCCCGGGAAATGACTAAACTTTATGCAAGAGTAACAACCCTGTGATTCAGCACTTATTCAGTAGGTAGGTACATCGTTGCCTTCCTTAAGGTAGAAACTGAATTATTAGAACAGTGAGTGCTGATAACCTTCTCCTCGGAGTTGTCCGGCCAGCCCAACTACAGAAGATCACACGCACGTAGACTCTTTGCCGATGCCAAACAGCAGACAAAGACTTTCTCCACAAGACAGACCAGTGGGGACAGATGATTTTCCAAATCAAGCCTGGTTTTAACCCAGGAATAAGAAGAAAAGCACGCGGGCACCCCAAGAAAGCTCTCTACCTTGCTGCAGAACACTTCAGAGGCGTCGGCAGGCACCCACAGTTAGAAAGCCAAACGAGAGCTGCCCTTGGGTTTCCCACAACCTGCAGTAAACGGCGCTCGGTGAGGGGCCGGGGCTCTGACAAACGTGGGCATTGATTTAAGTCAGATGTACGAAGCTTTTACCCCACCCGCAGCCACCGGCGACACCACAGTTTCCAGTCCAAAGGTATTTACTGAAACCAGACAGTCCCTGGCATTTATTCTGCACCTCGGTTCCAGGGGAGGCCAGGCCCTCGCAGGGACTGTTTTCCTCTCGGCTCTCCCGCAAAAAAACCTGATCCTATTTTTCCAGCTTTTTGTTCAGCAGCTAACACAGCCACAAAAAACCATCAGAATATTACCAGAGTGAGTCTGCCTGGGATAAGATTAAACCAGATGCTACTACGGGTTTTAATACTGTGTGCAATTCCTAACGCCTACCCCTCCACGGCTCTCGGGTGCCAATATTTAATAATTCACTTGAAGAGATTCGATTTTTCTAACATAAGCAAACTGCCACAGGTATTCCCTGCTGGTAACTCTCCTCCAAATCCAACACCCCAGCAACACCTTGTCAAACCATCCCGAGGAGCAGCTTGGATACGTAGCCGATCTCAGTCCAACTATACCCAAAGTTGCTTTTGGTAATGAAATTCTAGGTTCTTGAATAAAATGCAAGAATGGGAGAAAAAGACGTTACGAGGAATTACTACCCTATCTATTGATCGAACGCAGTGCTCCTCACACGAAGTATTTGGGCATGGAAATGCAGCTCTGACTTCCCTTTAAACACAGTGTCAACAGAGCACTAACCTAGCTGGCGTGTCACACTGCACGGTAGCACAATAATTATGTACTTCCAGGTGGGAAAATGCTATTCCAAATCATAGTGCAATCAGCTTGGTGATTATGCATGATGAAACAAAGAAAGATACCTTGATGAAAGCATTAGCACTTAAAAGGTCACTCCCCAAACAAAAATCAACTTTAAAAAAACCCACCAAACGCAAACCCAACAAATCGCAAGAACGAATTTTTCAAAACTAAAGAGGCGAGACATCTACCACGACGTGTTTTCCCACATGCCTCCTATCCCGGTTTTCCCGAAGAGGCAGAACCAAGTGTGTATTCATAAGGACGTCACTGCTGTGTCACAGAAAAAAAGCAGCAGAGAAAAAGTGACGGCTGCTCAAGAGAGCAAAACACATTTGTTTTTCCCAAAGCAGTGAAATCTGAAACACAAACCACAGTCATTTTACAGCATTAACAAGTGCTTATTCTCGGAGAGTTACTATTAAACAGTATTAGTCACCATAGTAGGATTCCACTACTTAAAAGTTAAAGCAATACAATTATTAATCTTTTACCCAGCCTCAAATTAGTGTGCAACACCAGTAATTTGTCTGGCGGAAACTCCCACCAAGTGTACCTGACAAAGAGACAGCAGGCAGGCTCAGGGAGCAGCTACGAAATTTTTTTGGTTTTGCTATTCATTTCTTTCAAGCCTGACTAGTAGGAACTAAAGGACTTTGTTAAATAACCTTAAACCTGCCCTGCACACCTCCGCCCCAAACAGAGAACCAGAGCTGTGTTCGAGGGAGCGGGAGCTGCCCCATGGAGCGATGCTCGCTGCCTCCGAGCCCTGCCCAGGCTCCTCTGTGCAGAGAGCAGCCCAACTCCTCCGGACTGAAGAGCACGACCCATTCAAGCTGGTTACAAGCTTGGGAAACCAGATTGAAACAGAAAGAGCAGAAGCAAAATGCACTGTACAGCATGGCACAAGGAGCAGATCTCAGGCCCCGAGCTCAGTATGGGCTGTGTTCAGCCTCCAGTTACGTTTACATCAGCAACCATGGCTTCTTGAGGAATTTCACTGCTAAGGAAACCGTGCTGGCATGTCACCAGCAAGCCTAAGGAAACCCATTATTCTGTCAGCTGCAATGCTCTTTACAAGAAAGATCATGCAAGGAACGACTTCTGTTCAGGGCTCTTTCGGCATGCTAAAGCAGAGTCAACGTCTGCTTCAGAAGCACTTTGTTCAGAGGCTGGGTAGCAGGACGAGGCACAATCCTTCTTACGTGAAAGCCTTTAAGCTGCGTGGAAGATCAAAACAATGGGCAAGATGTACTGTAACGCAGCAAACACGAGAACCCTCGCAGCGCAGCTCAGCAATCCAGCCGCATGTTGCAAACCCAGCCCAAAGTTACTGAACTTAGCTCCTTCAGCGGAAAACACGCACCTCTTCCAGCACACCAACTCCTCCTTTCTCATTCTGCACACTAATAGCTCCTCAAAGAAAACAGCATTCAATTTTTGGTACAAAGTGGCCCTCGCTCAGTCTGCCTTTAAGTAGAAAAACAATGCTATTATCGTAAAGAGAAGAAACAGTCAATCTCAATTTGCTGGCCTTGCTCTGTGGGATTATTGCAATATCAGACAGAAATTTCTGACATTCTAAAACAGTAAGACCCTAACACATGTGGGTTTTTTGCCTTGTATCAGTACGTCACCACTGTCATAATACATTTCCACAAACCCGTGAGGACAAATGTCCTTTCTACATTGACACCAGCGGACCCTGAGCCTAAACAACAGGCTTAAAAGTAGGAAAGATCTTATTCGACAAGCTATCTCCAAACCCACAACTACCACTTACAGTGAATTTTCCTACTGTGGCGTCTCCAAGGGTGCAATGTCTCCTTTTCCAATTTAAATAAACTGAATTCTCAAATGTCTGACTTGTAGAGGGAAGGAAGTATGGAGAAATCGGTAGGATTATTTAAGAGCACACAGTCAGCAACTTGAGAAAAAGAAAGCAAACAAAATGAACAAAAGAGCTTGCAAAAAAATATATTGCAGTTACAGATGTGATTTAGTTTGAAAACTTAAAAGTCTTTGACAGCAAATTACTACAGGAATTATTTACAGTACGACATGCTTCCAGAATACTATGTGCTTATTAATAAATTTGTCACTGCAACCTTGTTAAAAAGCTGTTTCTGAGACCACATTTTCTCATCAAACGTTTACATAATCAAACTCTACGTGAGAAAACTTCTGTACTGTTGATTTTTCATTAGTGAAAAATAAAGAAGATGGTAATAGCAGAGTAATTACAACAAATGACTCCAAAACACCTTGCTGGAAATCCTCGGTGAGTGGGGAATTGGGGCTCTCAAAAAAATAAAAACCAGAGGATGGCACAAAGCTCCGGACAATCGCTGCTTTGTTTGAACAATGACTACAATCTCCGCAGCAGTCTAGATAGGGAGGCTGAGAAAACATCTCATCTGAGTCCCTCCCTAGGCCTACCTAGGCCAGCGTTTCTGTAAAGCTGCTTCAGTATTTGGACTCGCACAGAGAATTCCGCTCTCTCAGGGGTCAGCTCTTCTCGTGCCAGCAGGCATCCTCTCCGCAGGCCAACGACCAGTTCTGGCATGGCCGGATCTCCACACAAAAGTAACTCCCTTCTGGAAAAGCAAAGCTATCACCATGAGACAGATTAAAGCCTAATAATCTCACTGACAGAAGCCTCGGGAAGAACAAATTGGACAGCTTCCAACAACACTGTCTCCGCTTTAGAGGGCTGCAGAATAGGGACTGGCCCTAACACAATACGTATGACACTTGTAATATTAATGAGTCAGCCCTCCAACTCCACACAAGCGCTGAATATCAATGAAAAAGGAAACGTGTTTTACATCTGGCACCTGGCGTATCCGAACAGCAAGCAAATACTGCTTTGCTGGATAAGCAAACACCTAAACACAATGACTCTCCAACTCGTGCTCTTTGATTTTGACAGTTCTGCACTCTGTTCCCAGGCAGTCCAGAGGCATTTGATACAGTAGAAATAAACTCACGGGGGTTTATTTATAATAAAATGGGAAGAAAAAATAAATACGTTCCTCTAGAAATAACCCAACTTTCAGCAGGTAAATGAAAAAATCCTGTTGGTAAATTCTGCATTAAAGTATCAAAAGACGGAGTTAGCTGTAAACAAATTCCTTTAAAGAACAGATCGACCAACCCAGCACACATCGGCCAACTGGAGAGAAACCCAAACTGGTAAACAAAAAGGCCAGAGACCAGAATGCCGCCTGCATTTCCCCGTTGTTGCTTCCATCTTGAATCACAAACCAGGTCTGGGGAGGCTCAAAGCGGGACTGGGTCCTGGCTCAGAGGGCTGAAAGGCTTCAACTCCTGCGCAGGCCTAATCGAGAACGTTGCGAGCACAACACAAAACGAGTTTGTGTACTGAAGGCAGCTGCACAGAGTGGAAAAACCACAATCCATCTCTACACTGGTTCCAAATGTTTTTCAGGCCAAGTTGTCTCACGTACTGAAGGGCAACGTACCTGCGCCAGATCTGCCCTCGCGTCCTGCGCTCTTCACCTGAACAAAGCGTCTTCAACTTGGAAGAGAAGAAACTCGACGGTGAGTAACAGGTTAAAATTTCATGGCGTATTTGCACTAACAAGCTGCAATTTCTCAAAGATCAAATTTATCATAAAATGGGTCCAAATTTATGGAATATCATTTATATAAGCTTCTAAACACGTAACAGCAGCAGAAATAACCACGTTTCAGCCCTACCCGGGTGAACGTCGAACACCTCCCTGGTACCAAAACACCGGTGCCGGCGCTGCTCGCCTGCACGAAGGCAGCTCAGGGCTGGAGCCGAGAACACGAGCTGAGGACAGAGCGGTCTCTGCCATGGCAAAACCACTCTGTGATCTGGAGGGCGGCATCTGTGCCCCGCCGTGTGCGAAGCGGAGCGAGAGAACAAGCAGGGGCAGAGTACACGCCACCGAGGGCTTCCCCGAAACCTGCTACTCCCCACATCCATGGTTTCCACTGGAGAGGGACAATACACCCTGGTCTTTATGGGCAAGAAAAAGTATTCCTTGGATGTGATACAGTATTTGCTTGGCTGGGCTCTAGCTGGAGAAAAGGAAAAACTGCTGGATCTGTTTTATGGTTAAGTTTACGGCAAAGTTACTTACAGAACAGGATGAGCTTCTTAAAAGTATTTCAGTCATAAATAAAAAAAAAAATATAAAACCACTTTCCATATTGTAAGTTAATCAGAATGCTCTCTCAAGTTGTCCTCACATACACTACCACAGGGAAAAAAAGCCTGACAAATCTGCTAAAAGCTTTAAAAAGCCTAAATTAAATATTAATATTCTGAAAATTATGAAGACAGCACAAAAACGCAAGTCTCCTTTGCCACTCCAGTTCTGTATAGCCCAGAGCAACAGATGAAAGATTTCTTGCGAACACTCATGCCTAGATGGAATTATGAATAAAACAGAAAAAAAACCCAAGCTATGGCTGTACAGGTTGGGAACTGCAAGCTGGCTGAAAAAAAAATCAACAACCAGCAAAATGTAATCCACTGTAAACTAGTAACAACCATCCCCCAATTCCTTCCAGTTTAAGGATGCTTAGTTGGTCAGGTCTTCATAGCAACCTGGAACGACTTGCCAAAAGCTCCCCCAAAAATTTTTTAATTGAATGATGACATCAATTACTTAATTTTAATGAGCGAAATCATATTTTAATTTTTCATTCTGCAATAAATCAAAAGTAAAGGTGACTGGGCATTTTCTCTTAGCAATAACCAATCTCCCTCAAAGGTGTAAGCAGAATTACTTTAAATAACAAACTAATCTTTATTGCTTTATTTCCCATTAGCACTTCATTTGAACAGTATTCTCCTGGTTTTCTTACCATGAAAAAAACCACGTAAGCCCTCCAACTTACTCATCTAAAACAGAAGCCCAAGACTTTGAACTAACTGGTTTTCGCAGGAAAATATCCTGAAGCGCTAGCTCATTTCTCTGGGCACAGACGGAGCAAAATTTAAGAATACGTAACTCTGAAATGTCCAGAAAAAAAAAAAAAACCACAGACCAACAAACAGAAAAACCAAGACAAAACTTCACAAAAGCATCCCCTGAAAAAGCAAGCTAAGAATCGCAGAGAGTTTTAAACGAGACTTATCTTAGAGCTATTTGTGGGGACACAAAGGTCTCCGACTCCTGTTCGCATCACCCCTGTTGAAAAAAACCACGACGGAAGGCACAAATGAATGCAGGTGCACAGGGCAACTGCAGATGTGTGGCAAAGCTGCTGTTTCAGCTCCGCCGTACGACCTTGGCTAAGTGATCTGATGGCCGTGGCCTAATTCCACCCCTATTTCGCTGGTAAAGGAGACGGGGACTTTCCCGGCCTCTCCCTCTAACTCGCAGGAGCCCTACTGCTTCTAACACCTGGAAATCCTACAGAATATCCCTCCAAAGATCATCCTAACTGGAGTCTTGCTCCACTGGCTTACAACCCATGCCGGTAGCTGTGCTCTCTACTTTCTTGCTCCAGCATGATTCATTACCCATTTCCAGCCTGTTTTGCATCATTTCAGAGAGTTTACTTCCTCTCTGGTCACACAATCTTACGTTAACGTGAGATCCTCCACCGTAGCACACGCTAACCTCCCCAGCCTTACTCCCCAAGAGATCAAAACTTAACGTTCCCTTCCGTTTCAGCATTTCTCCTCTAGCTGATAACACAAAAAGTATATTAACCATCTGCTACTCTGCCTAATGGAGCCATAATCACTAGGTCTCAACCATTTCAAAGAGCACTAAAATGTTTATAAAAAACAGTGTGTCAATGTAATAATATTAACAGGGAAACGCTTGTATCTTTTTGATAAAATATTATAATCACGGCAGGCTTTGCTCTCAGCTACAAACAGAATGGCCTTTTTACGGCAATCTGAAGCACCACTGATAGTACTACACAATTTAGGGGGATGGGGGTGAGCAGGAAGGGCTAAGGATGTGTTGACAGCAGTAATTTAAGACAAGATATTCTGCCAAGAAAGAGAAACTCAAGAATTAAAGTCCAAATAGAAAGCTTGCAATTAAGCAGAAACTCTGAAAAAGGAGGATTGTGGACAACGGGCATCGGTTTGGATTGCTGCCTTCCAATTCATTCAGTAAAGACTTGTCTGCTGACTCCTTATGTTTCACGCAAGTAGAATTCATGCCACGCCACGCAATAGTCTCTTGAGAGAAATGATGATGTTTGGGAAATAAAGCAACCACTTCTCTTTAATATCCCTTGTACAACAGGATCATTTCTTCCTAAGCACTGAGCATTCTAGAAGCGCGACACAGTGCTGTACAAAAAAACTAGAGAAACAGAATGAATTCCTTGGGGTATCCCAGCTTGGATCGCCCTTCCAAACACAATGCCAACCGGCTTTTTCCACCTGGAGCATCCTTATAAACACCTTGTAGGCTGCAGAGCCTCAGACTCTAGTCAAGAAGCTCCGGAGGAACGTTCCCTCTCACCTTAACTAATTCTGGTGGAGGAAGACACAACAAAATTGCTCCCGGAACCCCAAAGTCACACTCAGGTAGCTGCCATCTCCTTGACAAGACTCAAACACACAAAAAGCCACCAACACGGGACGTGCCCGTGTCCTGTCACCGTCATCACAGTTCTCTGAAGCACAATACCTGTATCAATTGTGCTGGGCATAGATAGGATTGAATATTTCACGTTTAAAAGCTCTAAACCAAAAAAACCCACCTCCAACCCTAGCCCAGAAATGCGGCCCGCAGAAGTCAAGCACTCAACTGCACAGACAGCGCTGAACCCAGCAGTCCCGATGAGACTGGTGTAACAGCTTGAAATCACTCCAAAATCTCTTCATGCAGAGGAAAGGGAAATGCGGCGCAGATCTGGGAGTGAAAGCGGGCCCATTTCTCATTTGCTTGGCCGCACCGGTTTAAAATCGATGCTTATTTGACACTTGAGTTCGTCTCTGCTTTTTATTTCATCACACAGCAAGCTGAGAGTGAGGAATTTATCATATGGAGAAACCGGTCATCAGAGGCAGGCACCTTTCCCAGGGGTAAGGAAGGCAGCAGGGCCTGACCACTGGAGACTTCTCTCCTTGTGATCAGAGTGAAGTCACACACGGGCTCCGAGCAGGTCAACCCGAGACCGGTTTTACAGGCATTCTTGCGCAGAAGAGAGTTTCCTCACGGTTTAGTTTCAACAGATGGGTTAAGCACTACACTGACAGACCCACAGGATGAAAATCCTGAGAACTAAGCACAAGATCTCAGCGCTCAAACACAACAGCCAGGGCCTAAAGAGCTAATGGAGACTGACATGCAAAAGTGTGCAATCATTTCCATGCGGCTGCCTTCATCTTCTTTACATATGAGGCCAAGAAAGCCCCTGGGGCTGTACTAGTGCCTAAATGGGCGCAGGTTTCCTTTAGTCTCTAACAAAGGCTTTAAGCAATTGGCAAGGCGCCCCAGCAGAGCTGCCTTCTTCCTTTTCATCCGTGCCTCCATCCATAAGATAACGCGGGGCGGCTTTGAATTTGCACCCTGCACAATCAGAGGTAAAGGATATCACAGGAAACCCAAGTCAGCTTTTCCCCTCCATGAGGTAACTCCCTGGAACAACCAGCAGAGTCTTTTTCATTTACGTATCTAACAGTATGTAACACTTAAATAGCAGACAATATGTTCAAAGCTCAAACATTAACTGGTTTAGTGAGTTAAGACGAGAGATGCTGTCTGCAATTGCTTGGGGCAGAATGCGCTGAAGGAGCAGAAATCTACCTTTCAACTGGGAATCTGTGAAACAGCTTCAAACAATCCCTTTAAAACGTGGAAACAATCCAACAACTAGTAGCTTATGCCAGCGTGACAATAACTCTTGGAGACTTTTTGTCACGTTTCGCCCACAGAAAATCCAAGCTATTCTTAAATAACTATTCTTGATAGCAGAATTAGAGAAAAAAAAAAAAAAAAAAAAACCAGCTCTTACATCTCCCAGATCTCTCCACTTCACTAGTTCCTTTCATTCTTCCTTTCTTGGACTATTCTGCAGGCTATCCTCTCATGATGTCAAGTATTCAACGGCAATAGTGCTCATTTTTTTAAGGCTGTCAGCTCCTCAATCGAGATCCCAAGGCAGACCACGAGCAGCTGCACCAGCACAACCGAGAGGTTCTCACTGCACGGCAGGAGCGATAGAAAGTCGCAAACACGCTCTAAGCCGTGCCGGTGCCAGATCTTTCATAACCCGAAGCCAAACTCAGTTCTAATAGAAGACTATTTACTCCTTCCCCGGTTCTTCATGCCAAGTCTTTCCTTTTATCCTTCTGCCCAAATAGTTGTGTCTCTGCTGGAGGAGGAGTGTGCCTGCAGTGCCGTACAACGTGTCTGTGTCTTTCACACCATTTTATTGTGCACAGGAAGGTGTTCTGTCGTTTTAAACAAGGGAACACAAAGTAGTCATTACTTTCCGAAGAGAAGAGGCCAGGTTATGGCATCCTGCGTGGCATGGAGAACTCTGTCACTATCACCATCCTGCATGCCCCCCTACCACGACGTTTTGATGAATCCTTTTAAATCTCCAGAACGTGAAAAAAATCGCGTCACCTGTGCTCCAGGCTCAACCTAGGTGAGAGCAAGCCGCCGTAAATAAACCCCTGAAGCGCTGCCAGTACACGAACGTTTATTTCTACTTGGCTTTCCCCATCGGGTTCAACCTAAGAAACTGCTTTCCCATCCCAGGGAAATGAATGGATTGACTATCATGAGCTGTCACACCGCAACGCTGATAAACCGAGAAGGATTACTGCAGGTAAGCGTGCGGAAGACAAATCTCTACAACTCCTCTGAGCCAGGGGATCACATGTCACAGGCCACATAGAAAGCCCAAAGGAGAGCAGTCAGTACAAAAGCACAATGCGAAGCAAATGGAACGTGTTTGGACAAGAACCAAAACACAAACCCCAACCTCTGTTAAAACCCCCTCGGATTAGTGACAGGCACGGGGCAGAGGAGACTGCAGGCCCCCCTTTACAGGAGCTACAACGGAAGAATTAGAATCAGAGGAGGGAGGGAGGGAGGGGGGCAGAAGGGTCCAAATTTTCTTTAAGTCTCATCTGAAAAACTGCTCCGTTCAGATTTATTAAAAATCAGCTTATCCACCATGAAAGAGGGAAGAGAGAGACACATGCTATTAGGTAGGTAATCACTTACTAAGACACATGACAGTAATCATAATACATCAAGTATGATTGTGCAAGATGCAAAAGCTTTTCTTTACAGCTTCCATGCTATAACCAGATACTACTGAAAGTGTTTTACCAAAGCTTTCCACAACGAGCAAGGTTGTGATACACAAAAGCCAAAGGGTAATTACATCTTCCTGTTTGCTGTTCTAGCCCGACACTTTTTTAAAAGCCTACTGCAAAAAGAATCACCTTGAAAGCCTTCCAAGGCAACACCAACTCCAAGGTTTTGTATTTTTCTGATTTTGGGGAAATACGAGAGCAAATTAACTATTCTCTAGCGCAGGCATCTGTGCCTCTGGTCAAAATTACTAAAACAACATTCGTAATTCTTTAACGCTGATGGTGACTAGCCCTACAGAATTTTTACATGCTGCAACTTTAAAACAGGACTTAACAAGTAAAGTGTATCAAACCCAGGAATAACTAAACAGAACAGCAATGTTTGTTCAAGGTTTCTAGGTGTGGCTGCAGCCAAGACATAATAGGATTATTTATATCTGACTCATTTGCTTTCTCTTCATCCATGATTCTCCCTGTTTGGAACTCAATAATTGACTTTTTTTCTACACCGCAAGACTTTAAAAAAATTCAGAATATTTTTAAGAAGGCCTCGAGAATTTAAAGCAGAGAGGAGAAATTCCACAAATACAGTTGGTTTGTATCAGTACGTGTTCCGCTGAAACACAGCACCGGTCACAGCTCAACTTCAGACCACCTGAACACGTGGAAGAACAGGCAAACTCCCGGCACAGCACACAGCCACCCGCTCGCCGGGTGTCACGCTGCAGATTTCAGTCTCTTCCCCTGTGAGTGATAACGTGCCCGCACCTACGGGGCAGATGATCTCTGATCTGAGCCCGGCTCTGCCGCTGCTCCGTGACCGACTCGCCTCACGTCTGTGCATCTCAGCTTCCTGTCTGCGAACTGCAAATAACACCGCTTCCCCCTTTTCACCGCAGGCACTTCCAACCCCAAACTGCCTAACTAGGGAGGTTTTCGTTCCAATTACAATAAGAATTGTTCTTTTTTTTTTAATCCACAAGGGATCACTTAAAGTTTCTGCCCTAAGAATAAACACAGGTCTCAAAAAAACATTCACACAAGCGCTCTGAGATTTACTTTTCCTAACCCAAGAGAGGCTTCAGGCTCGTGTTGTTCAGTATTATCTTCAGGATTGCCACAAAAACTTAAAAAAACCACCCTGTATCAGAATAATCTATAGTTTGGATACCTACAAATGCTGTCACTGCTCATGAAATGAAGTAAATGGTTCAGTAGTTTTTTTAAGAAACAAAGCTTACATTCCTAAAAGTTTAATCAATTGCCCTCTCCGGCTTGCCAAAGTTCACAGCTTTACAAAACACAGAGCCGAGGCGCCTGTGCTCTCCAAGATGGAAAAGAGTAAGGTGCTAAGAGGTGAGAGCATCTTGAGCCAACACCGCTGCCAAAGGCTTTGTTATGAAACCAGGGCTGCAGTTCCCGAGGACGCAGAGGAACGTACCTGCCCTTCTCCAGCTTAGAGACACCGCACGCGCTCAGCCAAAGCAAACTTCTCAGCAAGACCCTTCTCCTGCCCCACACACCAACACCACTGCAAGAAGCCCTGCATTTAGCCAAGCAAATGCCACCAGCAGCTTGCTACAACCACCTCTACGGCACATGTAACGACTTTTTTTTTTTTTTTTAACGCTGGAAATGGAACACCTTTAATAGGCATTTTCCGCTTATATTCGATTAATAATTAAAAAAAAAAAAAAAAAGCCAGCGTAGTTGAATAAGCTGCAGATCTGTTTTATTCCTCTACCAGAGCCACTGAGGATCAAGGACCTTTTTATCTCCCGCTCACATCACCTGACTCTGCTCTCCATCCCATGGTGAATAATCACAGGCTGGAATTTGCCGTGTCACTTCCCAGCTCTTCGGAGTAACTCTCCTTCCCCTTACCACGGTGACAATGCACATTGTGAGCAGGAATGACAGCTGCTGCTACGCAGCACAAACCCCTGCTAGCTACACATCTTCCCTTCTTGTCAGAGAGGCACAGAGTGACCTTTTACAACTGTTTGTTAACTTTGCTCATACCTCTTTCTAGAAAGTAAGCAGAAAACTTCAAAGCGTCTTTGCCCTCCTCAGGGTTTCTTTTGCCTGGTCAGCTTATCTATGTGATCATTGTTTCCAGAGAAGCACACGAAGCTTCCACAGCGGGTAATTAGAGCGCAAGGTGATGATGAAGACGCAACCACTAGGCAAAGAAAACAGCCTTATCAGGACACCCATCCTGACACGCAGGCGCTCACCGCTGGTCTCGGCGAGCAAACGGCAGTTGTTTCCAGAAAAGGTGCTTCATATCGAAATGGCTCTTTATATCAAAGATTAACCAGTGTAGAACGGAGTTGATGGATTAAAGGGATGGGTGGGACAGCGGGCAACACAAACCCTTCTTTAACCCACCCTCCCCTGACCACCCCTTGCAGAGCAGCGGCCGCGCAGGTACGGGATGAAGTCACACGCGGGACCTGAAACCAAATTTTCCCGCGGGTGCTTTACCTGCTGTATCATCCCCATTTTCGATCACATCCTTCCAACTCATGGCCAACCAAATGCTCCGTCACAACTTGCCCCGTTTGTACATTCCAAACATTGCGCTTGTGTAACCCCCCAGGAGCAGCTTCTCCTCCCCTTCCCGCTCCCAGCGGCGCAGGCCAACCCCCCCCCCAGCCCCCCCCAGCCCATCCCTGCAGCAGTGGCTCATACGGAAAATTGTTAGTAGGAAAATACTGATTCTCAGCTTCCCGTACTGAAATTCAGCAGCTCGGCGGGAGGAGCTGGAGGCATCCCAGGAGGATCAACCCCCAGCGGCACAGCGGGCTTTGTCTGCACGACGGGGACCTGGGTGGCTGCAAGGACAGCGACGTCTCCCCTCAGGAGAGGCAGGGATAAAGCACAGCTTCCTCCAGCAAATGACCTACGCCGCTCTCAGAGAAATTTATGATAAATTTGCACTAGAGGAACACCAATGTTGCTATTCCCAAATAAATTTTCTTAACGCAAAGTGAGCTGCAATCTAGAGAGAGAGGCGCTAACTCCTCCTCCCTGCAATCTACGCTTTAGTACCAATAATGGGAAGGTTTAGTTCTCAAACTCCTTTAGGACTAAGGTACAGGAACGTCATCCCTGTTAAGAGGAAAAGACGGGAAAAACATCCCAACAATCCCTTTCCACCGCTGCACTTGAGACCTGATGTTTGACATTAGTCCTGATCCCAGAGGCAAAATGGGAGTGCTTTATCCACGCAGTTAGCCAGCTCCCACGGCTACAGCCATCCTCAATGGAATGCATTATTCCTGCATTAAAACATATGTTTTTCAAGGCAGCTAGCCATCCGGCTGTTCTGAGAGAGAGATTACAGAAGACCTAATTTTATCAGGCAGGGATACAATTCTCCTGGTTGTTTTTGCTCCCTAGGGACACGGAGCTGGTGAAAGGAGGTTGCCTGACTGCTGGGGAACAATTCCGAGAGGCTCAGTTGCTGATCACCGAGGCAGTAACTCGCATCCTGGGTTCACAAAATAGACTAATGTGTGCCCCGTGGGCTCCCATGGCCACGGAATCCCAAGTCCAGAAAGACCTAGTTTGTACCAGCAATTCTCAAGTCAACAAGAATTAGATAAAGTTTATGTTGGCAGACAAGTGCTAAAACTTTAAGCAAGCTGCTTTTTTTTTCTTTTTCTTTTATTCAGTTTAACTTACACTAAACAAAACAAGGCATTTGCTCACAAGAGCAGCAAGGAAAGTGAAGTTACTATTACACTGACTATCTTTGGTACAAACATCATCTCTCCAGCCTGTTTATTGGAAGTGGTGTTTCAGAAACTCTCGGCTTTGAAGTTTAAAAAAAAAAAAAAAAGCAAGCTGATAGAAATAGACATTTTAATCAGAAAATATCCAGGGAAGAGTAACAACCCAGCACTGGCCAAGATTATTCAGAATTAGAAATACAGGTGTGAGGCTTTTCCCAAGACTTTTCATCAAAATGTAATGGGAAAATTCGTGTAGCAGATGGAACGCTGCTGCCTGCAGAGCATCCGTTAGCTATAAATCACAGTTTCCTCACACATGGTGCAAATTTAAGAGTCTTCTCTTCTAATTAATAGAATGAGACATCCTGGCTTGGTGACTCTTCCCTGATTTCATAAGCTCTAAGAAAAATTTTGGACTGAATCAACCTCAACAGAGAAATGCTTCAATTCCTCTTATTAATCCGGGTCCAAAAAGCAGCTGAGCAACTGACTGAAAGATTCAGGAAATGCTTGTTATAACTTTGTGACACACAGTTTAAAAACCATTTTAAGAAATTATCTGAACATTGTACTTGAAACAAATGAAAACAGGATACTGTTCAGCTTCTGCTTGCACCTCTGGGACTTCTCACCATTAGTTCACTCTTTGGCTTCTGAAACTTGGCCACTGAATAAACATGATAAATCCAATGAATAGAAAGCTTCATGACGAAGACTAATCAGAGAGAGGGAATCAGGAAGGAACCATCACCCTTTCCACAATGTTACCAGTGAATCAGAAACACGAGGGGTTCTCCGTGTGCTTTCCTACGGAGCTCCAAGTATTGGCTACGTGATGAGTGATCCAGCTCCACGCCGTTCTAGCTACCACCCATCACATTTACTACTTCGTATTTCATGCTGCAGAATTTAAAATAGAAAAGTGAAGATCAGTTATCTTGGGCACCGCAAAAGCAACACCAAATGTGGCTTTAGCGCAGATGTGTCAGGCTAAGAGGTCTGATGAACATTTCCGGCCTGAGTATCCAGCTGAAACGGCAAATCTCACCCATACTCGAAGTAGTAAGAGTAAGACAACAAACCAGGAATCATTGCTACCAGATGTCCCCTCCACCCAACTGAGGAAAACTGGTTCTAACTCCAGCAAAGCTTCAGAGTAGCAATCAGGGAGGAGGTGGAGGCCTCTCTGTAAAGCCTCTAATTTCCTCCTCCCCCCAAGGCGAAGGGTCAGAGCTGCAGCTTTTAAAAACAGCCCCGAACTCACTCATCGTTTCCTAAATATGAAAGAGACAACACAAAAATATGCACATTCTTTAACTCGCCTGGTCATTCTTTATCATACCAGCCTGGATGCTCCAACCACCTTCCTTTCCTTCACCGTATTTACATGCCTCAATCATGTACCAACAGTAAATCTACTCCCACTCACAGCAGCCAAAATATTTCTTTCAGAATTTGCGTTTTAACTCGCTCTCTCCAAGCCGTTAATCGTTCAACTCATTCTGCTTTGACCATCTGCACGGCATGAATTTGTGATCGTCTTATGGACGTTCTGTTTGATGCCCTGGCGACAGATTTTGTTACTTTGCTCCTCTTGGTCGTGACTCGAGTTGTGTTTCCTTTTCCTGTGAGACACAGATGTCGCAAGGACCCCGTGCGCTACCACGCTTGCATCACTTTTTCCTGCTTTGTAAAGCTTAAGAAAATACAATATCATCTGAAGCGAAGGCTCTCATCAGAATCTTTGTAAAGCCAAACGAGGCAGGAATGATCACCTCGGAATTTGCGTAAAGAGCTCTCGACAACGCGCTCCAAAAGGGTTTTTATGCATTTCAAAGCACAGCCTCAGACCAGCACCTTTGTTGGCTGCGTATAGAAAGACTGCGTCAAAGCCATACAGAGATTTCTCAGCAGATTTGGTACCCATCAGCTCTCAGTCCTGCAGGTAAATTAAGGAAGCAACATAAAAGCTTTCCCATTACCAGTTTTGCCTAATGCAAGGCTTGTGGGTGAGATGCTGCATAAATGCACAAAAACCACCTGTAAGTCCTGCTAGCTACAAGACAATCAGATCCGACTTGCTCGTGTTCATCAGCTCTTCTTCGAGCTTTTCCGTGCTCTAGCCGCAGTTCTGCTCTGAACTGCAGGGAAGAAACTGAAGTGAAACCCTTCTGCTCACTCAGCAAAATCCCCACAGCCAGTTCTTACTCGGGCAATTACTTCCTTTGACTCTATTTAAATTCTGTGCTTCAGCTACTTCATCTCTAAAAAAAGATCCTCACCTACTTTGATAGGTGCCTGGCAATCAAAGAATGAAAACTGAAACGCACGATTTTTGAAAGAACAGGAAAATACCACGATTCCATAGGAAATTTTCGAGCCAAACAAAATAAAGACTCTACCCACTTGCTTGAGTCAACATGTTTTCTTCCAGTGAGGTTCTATCCTATTTGGCTGGCCTTCAGTCCTGGGTTTCAACTGTTTTGCTGATACTACTTTTTCCACGCGTGCCGCCGTCCTCGCTATTTCTTCAGCTTCTGAAAATCCTAACACAAAGCTTTGCCTCCACAGGCAGAGCCTCGATTCTTCAGTAAGAGACAATCGGCTCTAAAAGGAACAAAGGCAGGTGCACGAAGCCATTCACAGCAACACCCACACAAAATCACAAACCAGACAGCCAAATGTACGTTTAACTAGGAAAAGTAAACAGAAACCAGCTCCTTCTGCACATGAAGCAAGAGCAGTGACATGATAACCCTGTCACATAACCCAGAAGCAACTCAAATTCTGTTCAAGGCCTGATGCTAACGGGGGAATTCCTCGTTACTGCTGGGTGGAGTTCCCCCCTCCCCTTACCTCACACTTCCACAGATATCACAAGCTGAAGTTTGCTCCTTTAGCAGTGAAAAACATCCGACAAGACAGAAACCGTCGTCCAACAACAAAAGAGCAGCCAAAGAAGCTCTTCAGGAGCGTGCTTCACCCTCCTGGAGGCAGCACGGCCTGGGGGACAGCCGGCCCGCTCTCAGAGCAAAACCTCTACGTCGCCGTCCCAAGAGCGAGCTTTACCGCACAGGCAGCGCGACGGTCTCGCAGCGTGCTCCGTACAAAACAAACCCACCGAAGGGGCTGCGTGAGGACCTTCAAATCTGGTTAATCCCGAGTTTCTCAGCTCTAACGAGGCAGCTGCGACGAGGTTAAGGTGAGAGGAGCTGCTTGAAAATTCCACCCCACCAAGACATCCCCAAGCTGAGTGCTGAAGTGCTTTAAAACGGACGTTTTCAGCCGAACGCTGGACAAATTCAGACATTTACCTGCAGCACACGCTGCAAACACTTCAAGAAACAGCCTCGTACAGTAGATACAGAGTCACCTTCACACACAGCTGCAGTTCAACCCCAAGGGTGTAAAACTGAGCTCCCTTACTTACAGAAACCTGAAAATGGGGGTAAAAGTCTTCTTTAAAATTAATATCCCTGGCAGTTTTACTCATTAAAAAGAAGCAGATGCAAATGCAAAGACAGCCCTTCCCATCATTAGTGATGCATCATGTGGGTGTTACTGACAGATGAAGAAAAGCACTAGGAAGAAAAAAAAAAACCAAAAGGGAGAAAAAGAAGGAAAATCTGAGTAATGAGCAGGTTCCAGGTTTCACACAGTTCCATGACCCAATTCACTGCTTATATACAGTTACTGTCATTTTAACATTTTTACTTAGGGGCAACGACACTGATCCCTTCTGTAAAGGAATGAGATGTCTCCAAGTGTGATGTTTAAGATTTGGGTGTAACGTACTTCACGCTGATGGAAGGCAACTGAATTCTTATCCACACTTGGAAATAAATGAGTTAGACTGTAATCTGGCTCAGGCCAAATAAAGATACACGATAAAAGACTAGGAAAAAAATAATAGAGAAATGCAATTTCTGTTAATTAATAAACAATTACTGTTTCCTGAAACACACGCCACTGTTTTGCTTAGGCATTTTAAGTGTACTCGGGCATGGGACTACTGTAACCTCCCCGCTGACCACAAGGCTCAGCAAGGAGTAACCCAGGGATGGCAGAGGTGTAATTAGTCCTGTTGCCCTGTCCACACAGATTGCTCCTGAAGAAACTCTCATGGCTCACCGCTGCAAACTGTGATTTCTATTTTAAGCACACATTAAACTAATCCTGCTCCACTTTGCATCCTACTTGCTGACACAGCACCTTTCACGAGCACAACGCCAGGTAAGATTTTAAGACTCTATTTCCCCCGTATCGTTATAAATTCTCTGCACTGTGGTGGTTAACGGCAACACAGCCGTGCCTAAAACTCGCTGTGAGGCTCAGCACACAACTTGTTTACGCTCCCAGCCTGCAGCCTCCTGCACCTGAAGGCCCCTTGCAAGCAGTGCTGGGGTTCCCCTCCCCGGGAGATCCCACTGAGGACGGAGCAATCGCCCAGTTCCTGCTGTCAGGGGCCCGGGGCTACCTGTGTGAAGCTGCTGCAGGTGCAGGTCCTCTCCTGCTCCAAAAGCGAGGTGTTCCTACCCAGAAAACCCGACAGAAACATTTACATGGTAAACAGTCAAGCCTAGAGACAAATAAAGCTGCAACAAAGGGGTGGGAAAAAAAGGATCAAGTGTTCTTATCTGAGCAAGAACTAATCGGTTAAACACGAAGCACTGCTGCCATTTTTAATCAAATGCTCCTATTCAATATTGTTTACTATAAACAGTCCGTAGTTATATTCAGTCGAACAATGCCCACATACGCCTTAAAATCTTTAAGCTTAAGCCTCAAACCAGGGCGTATTTTTCAAGCCCTACACAATGCCATTACCTCACTGACTCACCCGGCTCCTTCACAGGTCAGACCTCAGTTATCGCAGCTGCAAGATACTGTCCACTGCAGCTCCAAGAGCTGGGGACGCAGCCACGCAGAATTCTTTGTACTCATGGGTTTTTTGACAGAAAAAGTGATTCGTGCAAACAAATCCTCAATATGGGCGTTAAGAAATCTGAGTATTAAATCCACAGAGGCGCAGTGGATTCAATATTCAGAGAATTACTTACATAAGACAGAAAACTTCACAGCACTGAAGTTTTAGCTCTTTGAGAAGCTTGTTAAAGATCAGCGTGAGGTCACAGATTCTAGCAAAAGGATTTTTTTTTTCCCTTAAAGTTTGCAGAACTGTATATTACAGGGTCAAACTATAACGGGCTTTCAGTATCACAAGAAGCAGGTCTCGGAAAACGGAAACAAATGCTTAAAACATTTTGCAAATTCTTAAAGAAACATAAAAAGTTATTTCTTATTACATTTTGAGCAACACAAGAGAACGTTCTTCAATTCTTTGTTAACGTGGAGTACCCGAAAACCAAACACCAGATAGCATTATCACTTTAATGTTTACAGAAAGTGTATCTGAAAAACATTTGACAAAAAAATTCCCCTCAAAACCAGCTATCATTAGAAGTTTAACCACCTGTGATAAGAAAGCACTACCACGGCCTTTTCATCTGGCAAAATATTGAGCACTGACCAGGAATGTGGGCAGCGAGGGACGAGGGAGCACCCCGCGAGGGACGAGGGAGCACCCCGCGAGGGACGAGGGAGCACCCCGCGAGGGACGAGGGAGCACCCCGCGAGGGACGAGGGAGCACCCCGCGAGGGACGAGGGAGCACCCCGCGCAGTGAATGAATTCCTAATCTTCAAAACAGTAAATAGGTCTCCTGATACACTGCATGTTCTGGGACACAGCGACAGAGTAAAGATGTTACCGCAACCCGGTTTTTCATAAATTTTAATGCGAAGAGACAGATTGTGGCAACCGCGCAGTAAGCCCTCCCGAGTTTATGGCATCGAGTTCTGCGCCCTGATGGAGGGAGGAAATGTAAAGATATGCAAAACAGAGCTACCTGCTCTGCAACCTTCACCCTCTGCCTCAGATTCATCCCTCGCCCTCCGGCTTCACCGGGGAACTTTACAACAAAGCTCTAGGGAGAAGAGCATTTTAAGCACTAGGAAACAAAGACATACCCATGCAAAAAAGGAAACAAAAAAAAAAAAAAAAAAAAAAAAAGCGCATGCTCTGTCCCGATTATGGCCACGCAAAAGAACTTACTCAGAAGTGGAAAGAACACCGGGTAGGTCTGCATTGTGTAGCCAAAGTTCCTCCGTCTCCCCCCGCCCCGGCCCGCTGGCTGTCCCCAGAGCCTCCCCGTCCCGCTCCCCATCCTCGGCTCAAACTACAGAAAAGAGGCCGCCAGAGGGACCCCCCCCCCCTCGAGGGGCATCGCCCGCGGCGAGCCAAGGGTGTCCCCCCCGCACCCATCGCCCCCCCAGGCTCCGCGGGCAGGGCCCCCCCTTCCCACAGCCGGCCCCCTCACACCGGCCCCCCCGAGCCGCCTTCACCCCCTCACGCCCCCCCGCGGGGCTCGGGCGCCCCGGGCCTCCTCCCGCACGAACCCGCCTCAAGCCTCGCCCCCCCCCCGCCGCCTCCCGGGCCCCTCACACGGAGGCTCCCCCCGCCCGGGCCGCGGGAGGCCGCGGCGGCCGGGCCGGCGCCCCGAGGGCAGGGCAGGGCAGGGCAGGGCAGGGCTGGCGGGACCCCGGCGCGGCCCGGCGCTCCTCTCACCTTCCGAGAGCTCCAGCTCCAGCTCCGCCAGCTGCTCGCGGACCTCGCGCGGCAGCGAGGAGACACCCGCGGCCGCCGGTTCGGCCATGGCGGCCGGATGGGGAGAGGGAAGGGGGAGGAGAGGGGAAGGCAGAGACCGGCCGCCGGCTCGGCGCGGCTCCGGCTTCAGCGCCGGGGGCTCCGGGTCGCGGGCGCAGCGGGAGCGGCCGCCACCTCCGCCATGCTGAGCCCCAGCGCCGCCGTCACGTGACGGGGGCGGGGCGCGCGCCTCGCCTCAGCGCCACAGCGCGCCCCCCCGCGGCCTGGGCCCGCGCCGCAGCCCCGGGCGGGCCGGAGACCCCCGGCGGGACCGGGGAGACCTCGGCGGGACCGGAGAGACCCTCGGCGGGACCGGAGACACCCCCGGCGGGACCGGGGAGACCCTCGGCGGAACCAGGGACCCCCCGGCGGGACCGGAGAGACCCTCGGCGGGACCTGGGAGACCCCCGGCGGGACCAGGGACCCCCCGGCGGGACCGGAGACACCCCCGACGGGACCGGAGAGACCTCGGCGGGACCGGGGAGACCCCGGCGGGACCGGAGAGACCCCGGCGGGACCGGGGAGACCTCGGCGGGACCGGAGAGACCCCGGCGGGACCGGAGAGACCTCGGCGGGACCTGGGAGACCCCCGGCGGGACCAGGGACCCCCCGGCGGGACCGGAGACACCCCCGACGGGACCGGAGAGACCTCGGCGGGACCTGGGAGACCCCCGGCGGGACCGGAGAGACCCCGGCGGGACCGGAGACACCCCCGACGGGACCGGGGAGACCTCGGCGGGACCTGGGAGAGCCCCGGCGGGACCAGGGACCCCCCGGCGGGACCGGAGAGACCCCCGGCGGGACCTGGGAGAGCCCCGGCGGGACCAGGGACCCCCCGGCGGGACCGGAGAGACCCCCGACGGGACCGGGGAGACCTCGGCGGGACCTGGGAGAGCCCCGGCGGGACCAGGGACCCCCCGGCGGGACCGGAGAGACCCTCGGCGGGACCTGGGAGACCCCCGTCGGGACCACGGACCCCCCCGGCGCTCCCCTGAGGGGACGCCGCCGCTTCCCGCGCCGCCCGTCGCCCCGAGGGGAGGGAGGAGCCGCCGTCCTGCCCCCCCGGCCGGGTCAGGCGCAGCCGAAAACGCCCTGAAACCCCCCAACAGCGTTTTCCCTCGGCCCCGCTGGAAGTTTTACCTCAGAGGCGGCTCCTCGGGCGCTCCCCCCCGACCCCCCCAGAGCAGGGACCCCCCCGGGCAGGGCTGGGACGAGGCCGCTCCTCACCGCAAGAGCAACACACGCAAGTAAGAGCTTGGGGAGGGATTTTTTGTTGTTGGTTGGTTTTGTGGGTTTTTTTGTTTTTTTTTGTTTGTTTTTTTTTCTTTTAAATCAGCTTTATTTTTCTAACTGTTATTTCAATTTCCCATAGCACCTTGGCAATGTCAAAAACAAATACAAATACATGTATTATCATTTTAACATTTAAAGCATGAACCTACTTTACACAAATTCTGTTTTGGACAGTTTTGACAACAGGAATATACCAGAACAGACAAAGTATAGAAGCCAGATAGGTTGCTTTTTTTCTCCTTTCACTGAAGCCCTACCACTCTGAAGAGAGATCATAAATGCCAAGGGGAAAGCTGGATTCATCCGGGAGGAACAAGATGTCTGTAGTAACTTGAGCTCAATATATTATCTGAATATTTTGTATTCTATAAAAATTAGAACAAAAACCATTTATGCACAGTCTGTTTACATTTGAAGTTGCATTTTTGGAAACTGTATCCATAACTGAAGCTCCATAAAAATAAACCTCTGGTTCTTAAATATAAAATTTTAAAGTTGTTACAGGTTAGTTTGCAGATGGATTTTTTTTTTTTCAGAAATAAGTTGCTTTAACTCCATTTCAAGTCCTCCCAACTGTACATTAAAAACAGGCTCGATTAACCTCTTGACGTGCCTATGCTAAAGGCACCGAAGAGCCAACTAAAATACTACAACAAACCAAAATTATGTACCATCCTAAAGGAAGCTCAGACTATAGGTAATATATACACACAAAGAAGAGCATGATAAATCATTCAGATTAATGGCAACAATCTTATGTTTCAGAAGGAAATATCAAAATTAGAAACGAAAAATTCTATTGCATATCTGTAGTAATCAAGGATTTACAAAAAAACTTATCAGAAGCAATTTCCCCCCGAAGTGCATTTCTGTTGCATCGTCTGTAATACAACGGCGCATTTTACAAATTTAAAATATCGTCTGTACATACCAGATATTTGACCCCAGGTGAACACTCCCCCGGGTCACAGTAAAAAGAGCGGACATTTTCAAGACAATTAAGCTGATATTGACAAAGTAGTAAGGCCATAGCTATTTAACTACAGTAAAGCATTGATTAAGTCACTTATTTGCTACTGATCTGCCACAGTATCATCTTTCTCTTCTGGTTAATAGAGTGGGTTACTTTTTTTTTTTTTAACTTTTTTTTTTTTTTTAAACCTACTGCTAAAACTGCACCATCATACTGTGCCAGGCTAACTTCTTTTAAAAAACAAAAATAGCAGGAATGTAAGATACTATAAAACTAACTTAATTTTAGAAATCAAAAGAAAAAAAAAAACTTTTTGCACTTTTAAATTTTACTATCACATGCAAATAATTACTTCTCTTTTCACTCCCCAGCAGAAGCACAAGAGAGTGGCCCGATCTTTTCCATGCACAATAATTTGGAAAAGAACTTAACTGGGGAAGTATACTTCTGTAGCTAACAAAAAGCCAACAACTCTTAAAAACAAGTCACGGTTCATAAAACTGAAAGTTACGTGTGATTTTGCACCTTCTGGTATTTAATTATCAGCAGAGTAGGAAAATTTGTCTTTACATCACGTGGTAAAGCTACCGAGAGGGACCCCGGCGGGCGGGCGGTGACGGAGCAGCGTGAGGAGCAGGGCACAGCTCCACCTCAGAGCCGGGGGGAGCCTGGCTCCAACCCCCCCGGACGCTCCCCGCAGGCAAAACCCGGCGGGCACAGACCCAGCAGCTCGCCCGGGGAGGAGAACGCAGCAGCCAGCCCCTCTCCGGTGGATGTTTGCCATGCAATACAAGTACTGCAGGAGAACTTGCACACAAAACTATGGTTTTCACAGCCTTTATATTTACTTGGTTATTTCCCCCCGCACACAAAAGATTCAGAAAGGAAAAACAAAACCAAACCAAAACAAAAAACCCTCAGACCCCAAAACCACAGTTATAAATGGCAGCAGGGGAGGGGGGAGAAGGGAATCGCTGATGTTAAATCCTTGCAGGCAGGTCTTAAATAAATAATGATGAGCGCCCTAATCTGAGAGAAGTTTGAATATGCTGGAAAAAGCCAACAGGTCGACAGACTTCTTTGCAGACACTGTACAAGAGCCATAATCTGCTGCTGGAAAACGCACACCCAGGACATACAAAGCATCCTTTCCACGGTCAAGTTTTTCCAATCACCTTACAAGAAAAGATTGAACTGCGGTTATTTATTTTTCCACATCTAATAAATGAAGAAGTTACATTTCACAACTGTTAAAAATTCAGATACTTTCAGCACTACTCAAGTTATTCTACGTGCTGCACCGAGCGCGGGCGTCTGTGCGGATCAGGGTCAGCAACGTCGCCTCCAGCACGGAGCCAGAGACCATCGGCTGCATGAGCCTCCCCCCAAAAAAAACTCCCCTGAACACGCAGCTGGGGGCTCCCACGGGCACCCCAGCACCCACGGGGGCACCCCAGCACCCACCCGGCTCTGCAGCCACAGCCCCCATCTACCCTAAACATCTGTGACTATCACACAGGTTCGTTTTTTCCAGTTTGACCGCAGTAATTTTTTTTTTTTTTTTTTTTTTTACAGCCTTTAAAATGATTTCAAATTAAGTCTGAATTCACTGCATTTCAGAACTTTTAACGCTTTTAAATAAACTTCTCTATCATTCCAACAAATGTAACATTATTGAAATGAATGGAGAAGGGTTCTGTAAGCATCCCTAAACTGTAGACGTGATCAACGATTTTTTTTACTAAATTAAAAAAAAAAACCTCCCAAACCCAGTACAGGTAGTTTTAAAAGTGAATAATGATTTTGGTTTTTTTTATATATATATATATATGTATATATATAACATGCGTAGAAATGAACAGTTAACTGCATAAATACATTATATTGTGTTATGAATCAAATCAAAGCAATTGCCAAGCTGAATAATAAGTTAGAGAAATGACAACTCTGGCTTTATATATATATTTATAAAAATAGATATGAGTGTTCTCAAAGCAGTTGATAGAGAATGCCTACTGAGTAAGAAGTCGCCAAGGGTTATCTGGCTAAGAAATCAGAAGATGAAAATTTTCACAGTTATTTTAACTGCCACTTACATTCATTCTAATGGCAACACTAGCATATATTACTAAGATGTTTATGGTATATATCACAATTGAGTTTTCCAGTGTTCACAACTTACGACTTTAAATTTGTACACTTGCTATTCACTTAAAAAAAAAAAAAAAGAAAAAAAAAAAAAAAAAAGGTGTGATTCTTACTGCTGGAAGCTACTTTTCCCTAACACTTTATACAGAACTTTGAACCCTGGCATGCTGATTTTGGCAGATTAATGCACTGAACTTTCTTATTTCGTTCATTATGGTAATCACCTTTAAACTTAACCACTTACTACACAAAAGCGTCGCAAATTTAGTCAGTATACAGCGAGGCAAGATGTGACCTCTCAAGCAGCTTCTCTGAACACGAGGGATTTTGTTTAACTCTTCACCTTTAGTTCCACTTTAAACAGTATAACAAAAAAAAAGTCAGTTGCTACTACATCAGCTGTAAACAGTGAGTTCCCAGTACACATAAACCCTGATTTCTAGTACGCAGCGTCCAACAGCCTGCCCAGAGCACGGAGACAGGGCAGTCTGTAGGGAGCCCAGCCCTGTCTCTGGTCTGCGAGTCGCTCAGAGATGTCAGCTCAGCCCTGGCAGGACACACAGAGCTCTGTGCAGAGTCTGCAAGGCAGAATTCCACATCTGCACCTGGAATTCCAGGCTCTTCACTCGCGCAGCTAACACCAAGCACTGCGTAGCCACCCCTCAGTCCTACATTGGGCCTGCCTCAGGAAAACATACCAAGAAAAATGCGTAATAGTCTGTAATAAAGAGATTAGAGAAAGCAACAAGCAAGAAAAAAAACCCCTCAAACCTAAGAAGTTGCCCTCAAAAGGAGGCGAGGAAAAAGGGCAAATTAAAAACTCTGACGTGCTCCCTTCTGCCTCCTTCCAATCGTGTCTAGAAGACAAATTTTTTGCCGTCCACATGCTCTCATCTACAATCCAGTATCCTGTAAAAACTATCGTTTAAAAAGCTTGCTGACTGAATTATTAGTAAGGTCAAGAGACTATACTTCAAGCTGGAAACACAAAGTTTACTACAGTAGTACATTCAGTTTTTATCATCAGTGACTAAGTGATGACAACAGTATCTGGCTGCACTCACTCCACTCACACCGACCAAGCACCTCGGCTGCAGACGTGCTCTGCAATGCAAGGCCATCAATGGCAGACACATCATCCGACAAGCCAAATGTTAAATAGGTTAAAAAAAGTTCTAATTTTACAGAAATGCTCATTTTTCAAAAATAATATTCTCTTATCCTTTTCCTCCTACACTGAGGGACAGGTTAATTTGTCAATTCATATTCTTTCACTTTGTCAAAATGCTAGCTTCACAACCCCAAAACTGATTTCAAGCAGGAAACCCTCTGCAAATTAAAAACAAAAATACAAAAATTATAATCTCTATATTTATATTGATTGGAATCCTCCAGCATTTGTGAAATCACTTTTAGAGATGAATTTTGGGACCCTCCACAACTCCTCCACACAAGCCACGCTCCAGTTCAGTATTCCCCTTCATGAATACTTCTTGCTCACAGTCTCCTTCGCTGCTTATTAGTCCACAGCTCAAATTAAATAGAGAATAATTGGCTGGACAAGCGTTACTTTGGTGACCGGGGTGGCACATACTGCTCCTTGCCGATACGTCGAGGTGCTCCCTGAGGCGATGATCTGCGTCCAAACTGGCGCCTCTGTTCCCTGATTTTCCCAGCAGCTCCCCTGGGAGGCCCGTTGCCTCGGAACCCAGAATAATCCTTCATTCGACCTTCAACCTTGTCGTGAGCCTTCTCCGAAGCCTTCTCGGGCGTGCCGTTTTCTTCATTTTTGGCAGGGGGAACTATGTTGGTGCGATGTTCCCTAAGAGGCTGAACAGGAACTGGGGGAGGCTCCTTTGGGGGCTTCTGGCAAACTTCGGCGTAACTCAGCTTGCGTGGCTCCTTTGGGACCAAGGGAGAAGAGCAAGGTTGACATCCCAGCATAACCACGCTGCGCTCCTCCACGCCATCCCAGGCACCACGTCAAGGACAAGTTACTGTGAGCGACTACACCCCAGCTGGGGCAAACTGCAGCCCTGCTCCCCCCCGTGCCCCCCCGGGCCTTACCTGCACCAGCAGAGCGGGAGCTGCGCTCGCGCTGGCGGGAGGCGAAGGGGGGTTTGTCCGTGGTGGCTTTGCAGCGCTGACAGGGGAGACAGACACCGCCGGGGAAGCGTGGCTTGGAACATCCTTCTGAGCAGATGCTTCTTCTGCTTTGCTCTCTGGCTGAACTGTGCTGTTAAGTCAAGAACAATTTAACATTAAAACCTACTAACACGGAAATTAACGTTTGAGAAAGCGTTTTCTTTCTGTGAGGTCCCAACTGCGTTTTTTTGTGGGAAAAAAATGGTACAGCCATTACCACCACGATTTGTTATTTCCATCTAGTGGCCTTGAGAGAAGCTGCCTACCACAGGTGAAGAAGAAACAACAAACATTATCGCCACCTTGCTGGAGAAATCTTGGCTAGAACATGCAAATTTTAATAATATTCTCAAGTAATCAGCATACCTTAACACCACCGCCTCAGTCTGACTTGGTGAACTCACACTTGTGACAGGCTGCTGGACGGTGCTGTGCGTCTGTTCTTCCTGAGGAGGAGCTGGACTGCTGGGCAGCAAGTCTTTGCTTTCCTGTACAGAAAGTGTAAGTTGCAAAATGCAGAAAGATCACAGATGTGCGTTAAGCTGCTCCTCAATATGCCAGTTCAAGATATCTGAGATAATTCCAAAGGCTTTTAAATCCCAGTTATAGGAATTCTACTGGTTTTTTGAGCATCACCTCTACAGCAATCACCCTTTGCATGGGCAAAACAAATAGAGGATAAAACAAGAAGTAAGGCTCTAGCACCCAGATTATCAACGCTTAATCCCAGTAAGATTCATCTGGACACAGCCCTCGCTGACACTACACGCAGACTGCTCCTAGCCAACAGCCAACACTCCTCACTTCCCTGCTTTATTCCAACACAGCACAATTACAGAAACTCCAGCTAAACACCCACAAAAAGCCAAGGAAAACCAAGAACAGAAAGAGAGAAAAACGTGCATATTATATATATATATATATAATGTTACGTTAACAAACACAGCGAGACGTTTGGGCTAAAGGATTCTAACGTGCAGCTCCAAGTGATTCTTTAAGAGGGGAGGAGGAGACGCAGCCTCCGCTGCTCTGAGTCAAGAGCTGGTACCTTCTCTTTGCAGACTCCTTTAACGATATCGGACATCCTGCTCTCCAGCACAGGCTCACCCGGTATTTTTGCTGTGCTGCCAGGCAAAGGTGGGAAATTTGATGCTAGCAAGTCAAACTTTGGTGTCTGAGTCTTTGTTTCTGCTGAAGGTTGAGGTCTCTAGATAAGGAAAATACCCGTTAAGAGAGCTGTAACACCCAGCATTAAAAGCACTGAGCAAGGGTCAGGGAATTTCCTAGAAACATCAAAATATCCACAATGAAATCTGAGAATTTGGGGACTTTGCCATTCCTTCAATAAATGCAAAGCTGACACACTGCACTTTGTGCAGCTTCTCACAGTAAGGGAAGTGGAACTTACTGAAACCCGGTCATCTTCCCGTCTCCTCCGACCTCTGAAAACGTTCCTCCTTTAAAGGCAAAAAAAAAAAAAAAAAAAAAAAAAAAAAGTCAGCCAGTGCATTCACGGAGCTGAAGTGGGCACTCATCGGCACAAAGGGGAGCCTGTGGCAGGGGATTTACAGCAGCCGACTGATGCTTCTCAAGATACAGTTCTGGGATGTTCTCCATCCTCAGGAGGGGTCAGAGCTCTTGGAATGTGGCCAATAGGGGAAACAAGTTCTCTTTTCTCTCCCTGTGGAGGAGGTACCCTAGAGCATTGTATCTGAACAAGCACAGTGACAGTTGCACTATAATATTATAGAACAGTACCCTATAATTTTATAGCAATAAACTTACTAATCCGATTTCTCACATCTCTGCCTTGGTCTCTTTTTCAGTGTCTAAACCCTGAATTAACAGACAAAAGATAAAACCAAGTGATCTTACAAAGTTTAGGAGCATCATATTCCCTGACTGAGGATTTGCTCATTATTTACAGCAATACCAAAGGCAATTTTACTTCAGCAACCGTTTTAGTTCTGGGGAGAAATCAGGCAGTTGTTCTGAAAGATGGACACCTCGCTATCTCACTGCAAAGTATTTCTCAGAATAACTAACAGCTGCACAGTCAAGCAGAAAGCATTTGTGCTCCCAGTTATTTATCATGTCTGGTTTATTTAAATGTTTTCTCCTGGTCAGTCTTTACGTAAATATATATTGTGGCAGCGGTTGATGATGCTTGGCTCACCCAGAGTCATTTGAACCTCCAACACCACGTCTCAACCGTGCTGTTGTGTTACAGCAAGCAGCAGCACACGCAGCTCTTTACCTGCCCCTGCCGATGCCAAAATCACCGTTCTGCTCCATCTGTGCGGTAGGAGAATCCTTCTGGGAATACCCTTGGTCTTGGTGCCCAGGTAACGTGCTGCTGTGTCGCTCCATGACAAAATTCCTTGAGTTGGTTCTGTTCAGTGGTCCGTCCCCCCCTGGCATGGTACTGGCGGCAGCTGGACCCTCCACGGCGTGTTCCGAGCTGTTAGACGATCGGAAGTGAGGCTTCACGCTGCGGGACACAGAGCAGCAGCTGGGGAACCCGGGCCTTAAACACGCTGACACAAAACTACCACCAACTACAGTTAATTCGTAGCTGGTAAGAAAGGAGGAGGTCAGTAAATACTGGAACTCCATCAGAGAAGTTGTCTCCTACACGCACTTGTCAAGAACAGAGAAATTGTTCTCCTTACCTCCATCTATTCCTTTTGTTACAGTTTTCTTGCAACCTCCTCTCCTGTCACGTGTTGCCATTTGAAGAAAACATTGAGATGACTGCCCAAGAGATACCAAACAAGGGGAAAAAAAACCCCAAAAACCCTCAACCAACAAAAAACCCCTGTAAGGTAAGGGTGGTACAAGAGCCAGAAGAACCCAGGGAGGGAGCTGTCCTCTGTCTGGGCCTGCAGCACGGGGAATTGGAAAGTGATCTGGAGAAATAAGCCAAGCCTGAGAACAAACCCACATGGCCACAGGCAAAAAAACCTGAACTGAAACAAGAAGCCACAAGTAGATGGAGGTAAACAAGCTGAAGAGAATGGGAGTTAAGGCTCAGGTAGCTGAGAGCCCACCTCCCTGTGAGCTGGAACAGCCGGGGTCTTAGTCTCCCTGTTCCTGTTACCAAACACCCACAACATCGACTCTGCAGCTTACAACACCCCAGACGTTTTACCCAGTTATTGATTATTCAGCATTAAAGCTGCATTCCCTTTGCACACAGATGCAGCTCTGCACGCTCAGCGTTGCTGCAAGTTAAAGCTCAGGGTCTTAAATGCAGAAATATCCAGGAAAGCTCTGACCTACCAAAACATGGAACAGTTTTCCGGAGCAGAATTCAGGTGCCTTAAGACTACTTTTCACTTCTGCACCTCACTGACTTTTCCACGCAGCACCAATCGGTTTCAGCAAGTGAGGCAAAGACCTTAAACTCTACCTTCCTCCTCTGGTCAACCCTGCACATCTTGTATTTAAAGACAGGAGGATTTTCCGTGCTAATTGTTTTTAAACAATCTCACGATAACACTCCATGCAGTCAGAAGAAATTCTCCCACTGCCAGCCAAAGTACGATTCCTGTCTGGGAGGAGAAGTTAACTTGACTACATGATCTCTCCAAGAGTAGTTGAGGAGCAGCCTGCAGCCTGAAAAAGGGTCCTTTCTTTCAACAGGCCATAAATCACGCAGCTTTTGGTTTCTCTAAGTTAAGCAAATATGGAAAGGCATGTTGTGGATGCCACAGACCCTAGACTGCCTAACAAAGAGGTAGTTTCCTTCCAGCTTCCACCACTAAACTTGCTCCCTCCCACTTGGCCATAGAATTCAAGCTGGGAGGAAAAGAAAGCAAAATAGGGAAATTCAACAAATGACAAGTTATCATTTGTTAGCACTAAATCAGCAGCAGCAGCAGATTCCTGCCTCTGCTCGGCCGTTGTCCTGTCGTATTTTAAAAATCAGCTCCACCGCTACCTGACGGACTCCTCCAGAGCCTTTCAATTAACAGCTGGAAGTTTTGCAGCATTTCGTATGTAACCAGAAAGAAGAACAAAAATAATTTTTCAACAGACCAATTCTGAATGGTCAAATTAATTTGCTTTACCAAAGTCATTTTAAGTTACCTTTCATATGGCTGGATAGAAAAATAACAATTTAACCAATATTAGCACTGAGGATTCTCTGTTACAAAGGCTTGGTCTTCCTTTCCCACAAGGATGTTGCAACAAGTCAGGGCAAAAATAAATATGACAGGCTTAAAACAAATGTTTAGCTACAGAGAAAATCCAATACTTAACTATTAACTGCCTGTATGACAAAACAAATCAGGTTTAATGAGCCAGGACAGAAACTCAAAAGCAGCAGCTGGACGAACCTCTCCAAACGAGCTCTTCTGTAGTTCAAGAGAAGACAGGCTGAACAAAGATTAATTCATACTTCACAGCTTCAAGAAGCATTAAGAACTGGTTTTAAGGCCCCAATAAGGTTAAGTTTCCATCAGCAAAGACCATAGGGAAGAGGAGGAGGTAAGATAACTAAGTTCTTCCATTTTGTTCAATTCATTCCTAAAATGGAAGATTCTCAAGTTATTATTCAGCCCTCAGATCTCATAATCTTACCCGTCATTGAGAAGGCCACAATCTTGTCTGGGCAGAAGAGCAAAGCAGAAAAGACGAGGAAAGATAAGGCAGAAAAAAAAAAAAAAAAAAAGCAGAGAGAAGAAAAGATGATGGGAGAGAGCAAAAAGAAGGAAAAGCGTGAAGTGCAGGCTGCCCAGACACCGACTGTTGGACCTGATCTCTCTTAGCGCGATACTTGATCATCACTGGGCCAAACCTTGGGGCCTGCGCCTCGCTGTTACCCTGGCAGTCGCCTGTTTGCAAGGGAATCCTGCTGAAGCATAACTAATGTCTGCTGCCAGAATATGAAGATTTATTACCACAGAAACAGAGCTTTGTACCAGGCACAAAGGCTGAGCAAGACTGGCAGGAAAGATAAGACAACCAAGGCAGACCAGCAGAACCTGTACACGCTGGACCCTAAAGCTGTAACTTCACAATGACTGAAGTTTTACAAATGAAAGTCTTTACATAACCAGAAGAGTTTTAAAAGCTTAAGGATTATACAGATGTGATCTACGAGGCAGCAGTCAACGTGTGGGCATTTCAAGATGTTAGTGTTTGGGTACATATAATTCTTGTACAGTTTCAGCATCCATTACTTCCGAGAGGACGCACATACCTGAGAGTTTTTACAGGCTTTAAGTTTGGGCACAATTTAAGGTTAAAAAAACCCCCCAACCAAACAAACCTTTTTATAAAGAGCTTAGTTGGGAGCTGAGCAGCTGTAACTGAATCAGCTGTCCCGTCTTCCAAGTAGAGTCTTACTACCAGTTTCACAGCCTGTATTAAGACTCTGCTGAGTCACGGCAGACCAAATTCTGAATTCACCTTCTGCCAACAGCCACAAACCTTAACTGCATCACAAAACCACTTACGGTACTGGCAGTTGTCAACCGATTTCTCAAACAATATAAAAAGCAATTCCCATGCTACCAGCCCGCATGCTGAATACAGTGAAAGAGCTTGCAAATAAAACAATTTCCACCCACACAAACAGATTACTACTCCATTGTGTTTACAGAGTACTGTTCCAGCAAATACAAAACTGTTTCTTCCTCCCCAGTGTTTATATCTGAGCTGAGTCCTTACAGTTATCAGGAAAGATGGGGATAAAGCAAATAAATTATAGTAACAGACTCAGCGTCAAGCAGTTTTAGCACACAGCAGTCAGGGCATGCAACTCTCAGCTGCATAAACTGAATGGCTCTCTGCAAGACTAATCACACAACAGGAAAAGCTTACGTTTGTGCTGCAGGAGTTTATAATCTGCGTATAACAAACATAATTAGAAGTATTACCTTAAGAGGAAGTTATTTATTTGTCTGCAGAAATTCCTCTGAGGCTTTTAAAGGAGTTACCTTTGCTCTCTCCAGCACACATGTCCATTATTTTAGGATCTTAAGCTGCCACCTTGATTTTAATTTCGTTTTATAGATCAAGTTGAAAAACGTCATACATATTTGATAAACAAAAATAAGTAACCTAGTCCCATCAGAAGGCACTGCATTTTACAAGTGCAAGGAACACTTCAGGATCTCAATACTGTAACTCAGAGAGCAAACAACTGACAGAGCTATCTTACCGATTTCTATGGAATGGGCGACCTATACTCAAAGAAGCAGCATTTGTTTTATATGATCCTGGTGTATTAAAGCCATTCACAAATCCACCGTTAGGAAAGGGGGCCTGCAACAGACAGAACAGTCTCAATGGCTGAGCTAAAAAGAAAAACGTTTGCAGTTTTATGAGATCAGCTTCAGCAGTTACTCATCTAGTCTGCTTGTACTTTTACACTGGGCTACTGTATCTAGGATGTTGTAAACTTACTACTAAAGCAAAAACCCCACCAGGTTACCAGCCTGCACATCTACTTTGGCATCCTCCTGTTCCTGGAAGAGCTACAAAGCTCCTCCAGTAGCACTACCTACTGGATAATGGAATTTCACACCAAAATTTCTTGAAATAAATGGCAGCCAATGGCGAGACGTGCAGCCTCTCTGACAGTCTTGCCTTATCAGGTCCAAGACATAACGTGAAGTATCATAAAACAGAGGGATCTGACTAGAAAACCTGTGCATTCTACAGCTGAAAAGCCCACGCACCCTACTGATTTGTTAACCAAATTATTGCTGCTGTTTTGGGCTAGCTCCTCTCATTTTCATCAGCTGTGACTTACCAGTGGCGTTTCAAAGTAAGGTGCAGGATTTGGAGACCATGTCTGAGGCACAATGCTGTAAATAGAGTACTGCTGAGGGCTATATACAGGCTGCATAAACAGTGGTGAGGCAAACTGTGCTTGGGTTTGAACCGGCTGAGTATAGACACTGGAATCCACTACCCGGTAACCATTCTTAGCAAAAAATGTGTTGATGGCTTTTATCCTTGCCTGCAAGATATCAAATCACATTGCATACATTAGCTGGGAGAAGAAGAGAAGCACAACATGAAATCTTTCTTGCCTACTGAAATGGTAACAGAAGGGATGTGAAGAGGAAGTAGGTTGATTACAGCTTACAAATAAAAACTGATAAAAATCAATCCAGCTGACATTCTTCCAGCGTGCTGAAGGGCAGGACACACAGACTGCTTTAGCTAGAGAGCCCGTCCAGCTTAAGACAAACACAACTTCCTGCAGCAGTAACTGTGCTGACAGTTCCCCCCGCAGTACAGACAGCTTGCTTCAGCCTTATTTGTGGAGCAGCTAAGTCAAGCCAGAGACTCCCGATGGCAAGAGTCCCTCTCCTGAGTTCTGCAGACCCAGATTCTGGGGAAAGCGGAGAAGGGAAGACGAAACAGGAATGTATTTCACACCTCATGGGAAGCAGCACTGTGAATAACCAGCAGCCACTGAACTGTAATTTTTCAGAGCTACCCGTGACCTCGTTCAAGTTAACAGCCCACGGAGCGGGTGTTATGAACCACCCCCCAGCTCATTCCTTAGTTCCCCCCCCCAAATGCACACTGTCATTTAGACAGAAATAATACATAATTCAAACAGAAGCCTCATATAAAGCAGCCTTACCATTACTGGCTTGCCCTGAAAGGTTTTCACTTCTTCCCTTAAATATTTAAATGCCTGCACATACAAAGAAGATTAACATTAGAATATCTTGATAAATTTGTACTTCTCAAAGGATATTACATGACTTAACATGACTGTGTAGCAACACGCTTCCCCGTTAGCCCAGTTAAATTCATTAACACTTCAAATTCAGGATACCGGGTGTCAGTTATGGCTGGAGAGTACCGAAGCAAGAGGCAGACAGGAGAACTGTAACTCCACAATCTCTCAACTTTTTTCTTTATGAACTAGAAATTGCCAATAACCTCTTAAAATAACAAAAAGGGGGATCAGTAAATAAACATTTCTTTTAGCTGCAGGCGCGATTCTCTTCGGCAGGGGAATTAACAACAAAAGAGAGATGCCGTTAACAGTTGAAGGCAGCCTTACCTGTTGCGCATCTGTATCTGACTGGAATGTAACGTACCAGTTGTTGTTGTGAGCAAACTCACAGCTTATCACTTTGGGGCAGTTTTCATTTTTAAACAGAGCCTTAACCTCCTAGGGGAGAGAAGAAGTCAGGCAGTTAAAGAGCCCTGGCTCTGAGCTGCGAACTGAACACTAAGCCAACAAAAGTTTACACTCCAGCTCCTCAGCCACAATTTTCCCCTGCCCAAGGATGTTCTTTTATGCCCTTGACGGGTCTGGCAGACACCAAATTATCCTCTACCTGTTTCTGAACCCAAGAATACCAGTCCAGCCTACGAGCTCCCCAGATAAAAAGCAGGAGGCCCATCTGGTAAGAAAATCAAGATCAGTGTAGAACTGGTGATATTACCACATGAAAGAGGGAGCAAAAACGTGGCTTTAGATCAGGAGAGTCATCTAGACAAGAATGATTCTAACAAATATTTCTAAGTCAAGGCAACCTGAAAGCTTTGCAATAATCAGATTTTAAAGAGAGGGCAAAGCAGCTGTTCAGCGTTTGCATTAAAAGAACTAATTAAAAATGCTAGCAGACAAACACCCTGTGTTACAACTTTAAAAAACAAAGAACTAAATCATTCTGTTAGCCAAATATCAGTAGGAATTTTATTATCCTCCCTTCTCTGAACATAATGAGCTCAGCTCACACTGGGTCACAATGAATGAGAAATGTTTAGTAACATTTCTTGCTGCCAAAACAACCGTCTGACTTCAAGTAAAGTTACTGCTGTGACAAAAATTCAGCCTGAATTCCAAGCTATGCCCTGGACTGATTTTATTTTTGGATCTGAAAAGAAACCAGTTCAAACTTCCTTCCAGAAAAGCCTAGCTAGCTCGATTTTTGGTGAAAAAAAGAGCTTACTTGTGAGCATTTTAATATATTAGTAAATAATGGGAAGGCACAGTGATGACAAGCTTTTGCTCTGGCTTTTTTGACAATACATCCAGGAAAAAAAAAAAAAAAAAATCACTTATGTGGTTACAAGAAAGATATCTGTGTTTAATCAAATTAAATAGGAGTTGACCTTTTTAGCAACACATCCTGTTGCTGTTTGAAGATACCTTCCAAAAACACCAACAGGCTTTTCTTTCTTTTCTATTTATTTACCTCTATAGGTGTTGTTTCAGGGATCTCACGGAGAATGATAATACATCGTTTGTGGTTTGGTCTTACTTTCTCCCCCCTCTCATCCACTTGTACCATAGGAGAAGCTAAAACAAAAACATAAAAGTTGGCTTAAAATTGGACATTGTGCACTGCCAAACGTCTCAGCAGCACTAGACTCCATTGTCCAACTTGGAACAAAGAACTGCGGTGGGCTGCTTAAGAAACCAGATTTCTTGAATTCAGGGTCAAGGACTGTTCTTTTCAGCTACAGTCTGTTAGATCTTCAGAATTTTTTAGCTGTTGGGCTGCTGCCACCTCCATCGGCAGCTGGGATATCTGAAAAGCTCAGTCCCAAATTCAATTCACTCCCAGCTCAAATTCAAGAGGATATAAAACCACTCCTAGACAGAGCCCTAACAGGGATAGTTCCAGTAAGAATAGGGAAATCAAGTCAGAACAAAGACTTTAAAAGTTCACTTACAACTGTTTCCACAAGAAGCCATGTGCAGAATCAGCACAGGACAGTATGTCAGAAGAATTCCAGCTAACTTTTTCTGATAAGGTTTTTCTAGTTTTATCATTGCAGTGAGTCAGACAAGGTTTACACCCAGAATAAGACTTTCCCTGCTAGCTCTTACTGGGGCAGATTTAGGCAGTTTATTACAAAGTATAACTAGAACTCAGGAGTCTGGAACAGCCACTCATCCAAACATCTCTGCAGAACGAGGCTCCCATCACCATTTACCAGACCAATATGCCATAACCCGCTAAGAGACTAACACATCTCTCTAGGGCAAGGAAGGATTCTTTGTTCTTACTAATACAGACACCAAACACCCAGACTTACATCTCAAAACTTCAAGAATAAGGTCCATATCAGTTGTCAGCTTCTTAATACCTTCCATGTTGGCAATTGTCCATATTGGAACAAACTGGTCACTATCCATTTGAGACATCAAGTAGAGATCCTTTGAAAGATTCTCACTAAAAAGAGAGAAGGTCACTATTTTAAAGAAATTCTGAACTTTACTCACAGAGGCCTCAAAACAACAGGATAACTGCAGGCTTAAATATTCACCAATACCATTCGCAGCTAACTCTAGCCACAACATACTCTGATTTTTCTCTCCTGGAAAAAATCCCATCAGATCAACACAAAGCAGAATAAGATAATTAAAACACTTAATAAAAGTTACAGTGCTCTTGGACATTAGTCTGCAAAAAGGGTCTTGCAAAGGGACCTCTTCTGGTAAGGCACAGCTATCTCAACACCTTACACCTGCAAAGCACCAAAGTCACACTCAGTTCTCATTGGGACAAGGAGGCACAAGACAGGACTGAAACAGCTCAAAGGTACCGTGGGGTTTCTAGAGCATCTTAGCAAATCTTGTTTCGTATCACAACCAACTCGCTCGCAGCTAACGTTTTTATGAAGATGATAGCACATATCAAGCCAAAAGAGGGGGAAAAAAAAAACCTTGTCAACGATTTTAATAAAGGGTTTGTACAAAGTTGAATTGACTGTACCGTACCGTGAGAAGCAGAACTCAAGTTGTTTTTTCAAACATTCTCTAATGTCTTCTGTGGACACAGTGGAGCTGCCTTCACCTAGAAGTTACCACATTCGCCATCAGATCTCAGTTTCACGGGAAGCACACCATGCAAGAACACGCCTCAGTGGGCAAGAAAAGAATGAATGCTTCTGGGTAAAACCAAGAGGAAAAGGTCATCTGGGACGTGCTTAAAGGCCACCATACACATATCTGCAAAATGACTTAAACCCCACAGCTCTCACCCACTCAGCCAAGCGCTGCTGCTGCCTTGGAGCTTTGGGAACAGGCAGGGAAGGTTTCTGAGCTCCTACTTGGTCACAGCAGAACCACAGACTTCAGAGGATTACAGACACCAGCAGTGGTATTGGGACTTAAATACTCACCAGACACTTCATAGATCTGGTATCCAAGATCTTCAGTTGCTAGGACAATTCCATTTGCAGATGCTTCATCAACTCCTGTGCCATTTCTTGTGGCTTCACAAGACGGGGAATACATCACTTCATACTGCTTGCAGCTATCCTCTGAAATCTCTATGTTACCTGGCAAAAGAACTCACCGTCAACAGAAAACCTACTATAAGCTTTAGAATATGTTCCATTTGAAAAATCTGGGCTACCAACGTTAAAACAAATAGTCAAGAATGCTGTACTGAAAGCGTCTAGGCTTACTCTATGTTTCTTAGATTTTCAACGTCTACTTTGTATTGGACAGCACTTGGTAACTCTCCGATTTCAGAAAGACCTTCTGCTTCACTAGGGTCTCAGGGATAAGTAAATAATAGGATTGTGAAACTACAAGATCCCCCAAAGTGGCAGAGGATCTAAAAAAATAGGTTTTCCACCTGAAATTTAAAATATTTAAACAAGGTTCCTAAAAACAAAGCACTAGAGTAGCTCACATCACTTCAACCCATTACATGATCCTTATTTATATAAAGGACTTGGGAGCATCTAATGGTTGTTCTAAAACACAGTGGAATGACACTGAAATTGGGCAAACTCTTGTTCAGGACACCTCAGCTTAGTCTTCACCACAGCTGCTGGAGATAGAAATAAATGCGATGTCAGTGCAATCCAACAGTCAGGGAAAGGAGATTGTTGGAAAAAAAAATAAAAATCAACTGCTCTGCTAGATCTTTTTCCACGCCAATGATGAATCCACTGAAAACATATTTGGAGAAGAAATACTAATTCAACTACTTAATTAGAAATTGCTTAAAAGCAAGAGCAACACATTTGGAAAAATCGTAATGCTGCCGTGATTGCTTCATATTGTTATGAAGAGACAAATGAGCTTCTCTCAGCCAATGCACAAGCTCAGTACTCTCTCTCCACTTCTGCTGACTTACCAGAAACTTTTCACAGGGCCACACAAACTGAATCCTCCCTTCTTTATCCCTGACTTTTCCTAAACCCTTTTCCAGCGAATCTTCTGCTTCCTAATGAACAGGCCTCTGCCTGTCTGAGTAACCTCAGCTACACAGCTGTCTTCCTATCAAGTCTGAGCCAAACCAGCAGAGTTAAACCGTTGGAATATTTAGTTGTGGATGACAGGACTGACCACGTGGTAAGGATGGAAAATGGAGACTGATACGGAATAAAGACACAGACTAAACTGAAAGGAACAAACCACAGATGCTTTGCTTTACTGCAGTACAAACAGTTCTCAGCAGCACCTCAGTGATCTACCAGGATCGCAGGTGGCCCTCAGATCTTATCTTCCTGTTCACAGGGTCAAGGGTCTACTAAAGCGCAGCAATGGCAAATGAGTCACGAATCCATTTCTGCACATTTAGCATCTTGCTCCCCTCTTAGCGCGTTACTCGCTCATCATCGGGCCCCCGGGTCCTGCTCCCTGCTGAAGCCCTCTCTCTGCCCCGGCACAGCTCCACACACCTCGAGTCCCTCCACCAAAGCTCAGCCCTCCGACCTCCACCAACTGCCCGCTGCTCCCTCACGTTCTTTTCACGCTTGTCGCTACATCAGCACCAACAATGTCCAGGACAGGAGCAAGAGGCTCCTTCTGGCTGCTGAGCTGACGGAGAACACCCAGCACTGCCCCGCGAGGGAGGGACCTGCACCCACGTGGGCCATCTCACCCTCGGAATGAGTCCCTTGCGCAGCCGCTGTTTCTTGCCACGAGTGCTCTGCGCCATTGGTTGGTGGCACAGCCTCACCACTCCCTTGGGGTACTTCTTGCCACACTTTTGCGTTAGGGTTTAAGCCAGCACCTTTCGATGTTACCTGCTGAGGAGACCAGAAAAATAGGAACGTTATTATGAAAAATAATCCAAAGATGCTTTAGAAGTCAAGCCAGACAATATAGGTGAATTTAGTGATTTTTCTAGAGAGTTCCACATCTCAAAGAGTCTAACCAGCTATTAAGCACCTATGTGATTTTTTTCATTAATCAAAACAGGAAAATCCTTGGTATTTTCCAAGTATTTCATTTCTACCTCCATTAGAAGTGTTGCCTTCAACCTCTCTTTATTGACATCCGACAACATCAGCAGAGGAAGCGGCTAGCCGTCAAGGACTCTGGTAACTCATAAGCTTTTAAAGACTTGACTGTCATAATGCTCCAGTCCCCTTTCACCAGAAAGGGAAATTTTCCCTCCTCCAGACCCCTTCCTAGAAAGGAAGGTAAAAAAACATATGTCAAGGAGAAGAAACTAATGACTTACTGAATTAGTGACATCCATACTAACCAAGCACCACCTACGCTATGCCAGGATCCCTCATGAACTTACCTGAGTGCTACCTGATTTCCCCATGAGTTTACCTACATCTTACACACATCAACGTTCACTAACAATTTCGTTGAACCTGTAACCGAGGAGATTAAAGTTTTTGAAGTGCCAAGACAAACATACACACCATCACAGCCCGCTGGGAGGGGGGGGAACAGGATCGTTTCTCTTTGAGACTGGGCAACAAGGACCATAATTAGAGCAAGTGGGTAAACAGCGAGACAGAAACTGCTGGATCCCAACCTGGAACCTGACAAACATTTATTCCTGCAAGTGAAAGACGGCACCTCCTCCTTTCAGAGAGCTGCTCAGAAGCACCAAGGCATTTGGGTAAGCAATCCCATAACCCAGCACGGTGCGGAGGGCAAGCACTGTAATGGCTTTCACCCTACCATCATAAAACTAACTCCTTCCACGTAGAGAAGAAAACTGTGCGCAAAAAGTCTCCTCCCAAGAATTTCTGACACCCTACAAGCAACTAACACGGCTTCCTCCAAACAGGTTCCTTCAGACATTGAGTGACAGTCCACTTCACTCACGCAATCTGCTTGAATTTAAAAGGTGAAAGCCATTCATCCTAGCTTCACAAATAAGGAAGTTTGATATTTCAGAGGCCAGCCTCCTGGATTCTGAAATTAAGGACTGGCTTACTACCAGGCCTCAAACATAAAGCAAAAGGATAAGGAAGCAGTTGCAATAGCTTTAGAGATAATTCCTCTGCCAAGGTCACACCTAGTTCCAAAGCTATTTGCTGCAAGGACAAGCCCAAATTCGGTAACAAAAAGCCTCCAAACACTGGAGGGGTTCAAGACAATCACAAGAGAAGGAAAACCAAAGACCGCAAGGCCCTCTTTGGGATTCAAAATCCCCCAGGCACAACTGATTTAATCCACACAGCAATGGAGTTCTCCTCCTGTCGCTAATCTTAGCAGAAGAATACAGCTGGAAACGGAAAGAAGAACTAGAAATGGTTCTGTGTGAAGGGACACGTGTGCATTTCCCTTTTCAGTTTTCAGAGCAGTTCTTCTCCAACAAAACAACCTTAGAAGAAAAACCTGGTAACCCGTTGCACTCACGTACTCTCACCATCAACGCAGTTCAGCAAGTTCAAAACTTCATCCAGCAAACCCACTGGTCACTGCCGTGACGCAGCTACCTGTCAGCGTGGGCACCTGCTCCAGATCCCCCTTCCCTGAATTTACATTTCATCAAAGCGAAAAAAACCAGACACGTCCAGGAGATGATTCATTATTCTATAAAAACAAACACCTTACGTCTTTGAGGTTAGCGTTTAGCTCAAGCTGAAAGTAATTTTAAGGAACAAGTATGATAAAGTGAAACTGAAACGCTAGGGAGATTACTCTGCTTCTGGAGGTGATCAGAAGTAAAAAGCAACAGAGTATGGCAGGTGACATTACTCACTTTAGCACATACCGAGAGATGCACGTGGCAACATGGAAATTCAGAAATCACAGGTCCAAGTGAAAGGTGCTTAGAAACTAAGTAGATGCAGGCTAATAAAGTGATTAATGGACTTGCATATTGATATTTATTAATACAACAGCTGAAATACACACCTGGAAGAGCATCTGGAAGAGTGTGGGCTACTTCCTCTCTGTTCTAGAAATACTTAATGACACGTAATGCAACTCTGTAAGGCCCAGCCCTGATGTCATGCATCTTAATAGCAAGACACCATGGACTGCGAAAGGATAAAAAGTCCCTAATTTACATAAGCTTTTTGAAAATAGCCTGCTATGCTCCAGGAGCAGCGCCACTCCATTCTGGCAAGCGGCTCTTCTGAAGAGAAGGCCAAAATATCAATTCTTGCTTATTTAACTGAGGCTAACAAATACCAAGGCCATTTGATTGGCTGCAGAACAATCCTCCCAGCTGCTATCGGGAACTTTCATGACGAGGTTAAAGCTTTACAGAGTTACAAAGGTTAGGAACACTCGCTGGTGTCCATGAGCTGACAAAGCTGTCCTCCTCACCACAGCTTCCCTCTAGTTTACATTACTTTTGGCAAACGTGGATCAAAGCCTCTCCTCCAGCAGTTCCTTAAAATTGACTATTGAAGCATCTACCTCACTTTGAAAGGATGGTAAAGAATATTTTTTGTATTGTAACAGCCTTAAAGTGCATTTAACAGATTCAATCAAGCCAATAAAAAAAGAAAGTGCTCAGTTTCTTCTAAAGCATTCAAATTATCCTGCAACCCAAATCTTAACAAAGAGCTCGTGACAGATTTCCTAAGAGCAGACTGACTCTCTAAAAGGGAATTTAAGTGAAAAACCTAGAAGAGAATTTAATAAAAGTTGTGAGATGAGAATCTAAACATTTTCCAGAAGTGGAAATGTAAGCAGAGAGAAAAAAAAAACCTGAAGGTCAGCAAACTTATGGGAGGTTGGCAAAGAGAAGCCTCGTGCTGGCTGGGGGACGCGACAGGTAGGGAAGGAGGCGCCTGCGGTGCACTCGGGCACACGCCAGCCTAGTTTTACCTGTCACCTTCTCAAGGCTCAGCCAGGCCGCGCAGCAAACCAAGAGACAGAGAAAGCCGCTGACAAACCAAAAGCAACACGCACAACTCCTCTGGAACTGCCTGCAGGCTATCACATAACACCACTCGCTGCTCCGAACCTCCCAGGTAACTCTCCCAACACACATTAACTTTAATGGTTACAAGAGAGTTACCTCCCCTGACCGCAGGATGTTTTTTTCATCGGCCAGCAGGAGCACCCCAGAACTGGGGGTGCCTCCTTCACCCCTCGGCAAAGCAAGCGCACGGTTGTGCTGTATGAAGACAGCACCACCCTCACCCATGCCAACCGTGGCCATCGCTTGTGTGAACAGGGACAGTCTGTGGGGTTTGCACCCCTGCTGGAAAAGGGGGCCAGCAATACTCAGGGTTCCACACAGTCCTGGTTTTCTAGCTAGGAAACACCGCTGGCAACAATTAGGGCAGCGTTTCACCCACCTGAAATGCACAGATTTAAACTCTCCCAATAAATTACTAATATATTGAATTAGGAACACGTACCTAACTGACCAAAACCCAAAGCAGGCACGGCAAGCTGTTATCAATTACATTTTTCACGAAGCACTTAATAATATTCCCAACGCACTGTAATTATCACTCGTTAACAGCATGCTGGCCCCGGTTGCAAGTGAAAAACAAGGACCAACACCAAATATTAATGCCTGAAAAACAGCACGAGCCTTACACCATTCCCCCACTGCAGCAAGGTTTTGTTGAGCTAAAAGATATAAAAGGAAAATAGAATTCCAGCATGCATCCTGTGAAGGAATCAATTCACAATCACACCTTCACTGAAGTCTAAAATATAATGTTGTCAGCTGAAGCAAGACAGCTAATCCTCCTGAAACCTTCGGGACTTCTAACACAATCCTGTACCTTATTTTTCAGGCAAATCCAAAGATCCCAAGAGAAAAGCTGCTGTCTGCTTCTAAGCATCTGACTACAGTGTTTCAGAATGCCTGGGTAAGAGCTCAAGTTCCCTGGCCTGGCAGTGAAAAGGCACCTTCAGAAAGTCCAGATTGCCTTCAGAAACTTAAAATTAAATGTTATTGATGCTTCCTGAACGAAGATCACAGAAACAAACTTACAACGCTATCACCAGATGGGAAAGGAGAAGATCAAACAAAGCTACCAAAGTCAAGTTTGTGCTTTAAAAGGATTCACTAAACGCCCAGCCACGCACTGCCTGGCCTCGCAGGCTCCCGATTTGCTTCAGCTCCCTCTGAGCAGCCCCATCCACAGCACAAGGGGTGCGTGTTCTGACCCTGTGCCGCGCAGCCGCCGCCCGGAGGGGCCAGCTCCGTGTCCCGCGGGCTCAGCGCCGCTCGCCCTCCGATGAGGTTGGCTGCTCGCAGCTCCTGGCTGCAGTCATGGGGCTGCAGCTCCGACTAGCTTGAACAGTTCCTCTTCTCGTTAAATACTGCAAAACCAAATTCTTAAGACCTGTTATTCTGTGTCCGTGACATCTTTTTTTTTCCTCTTAGTGCAAGTCAAGTAACATCCAGTTCAGAACCGAGGCAATTAGCTTAAGAAAAAGAAGGTGTTTCCCAAACCTTTTTTATTTAGAGGTTCTTAACGGCAGAACGTATGTCGGTATTCGTGTGAAAGCCCACCACCGCACGGGAACTGAACACACCGTTAGCAGTCGGCTGGCTTCCCCGGTCACTTCTTAATTACCCCAGCAGCTGTTTGCTTTGTACACTTTTTGGACAAAACTTACTGCAAAGTTTAAAGAAGCGCCGCAGTTGCCTGGATTTGTTCAGTAAACGCTGCAACTGCTTCACCGAATCCCCTGAAACGCCCTAAATAGGCGAAGCGCGGCCGCGGGCAGCGGACCCAGGCCCGGGCCAACGCGCTGCCCACCGCCCCTCCCGCCGCGCGAAGCGTCCGTGTGGCGCAGGGAGGGACACACGGACACGTCCGCCCCCCCTCGCGCCCTCCCCGGGTGACCTCCACGCCTGGGGACGGGCCGACCGCGCTCGCAGCCGGGCTCCTCACCCCGACAGGGCCCCTGGCCTGGCGCGCTCAGAAACGGCGCGGCCGCCCCGCCAGCCGAGCCCTCTCCTCCCGCTGCCATAAATCACCCCCCCCGCCCCACCAACCGCGGGTATTTAATTTAATTAAGACAGACGCCGCGGACGGGCCGCGCCGCCGCTCCCAGCGCGCCCGGGCCCAGCCGAAAGCGCCGGCGTGCAGCTCCGCGGGGCGACCGTGTGCTACCGAGGGGCGCCGCGCCGGGCCCGCCCCGCCGGTGCCAGGGCCGCTCCGCTCCTCGCCGCCTCCCCCGGGCGCAGGAGGCCCCGCGAATCCCGCCCGCCGCCGAGCGGTGCTGGCGCGGGAGCCCCGGCCGCCCCAGGCCCCGCGTAACCTTCACGGCAGGCCGCGGTGCGGCGGCTCCCCCGGAAGGTCACCGCGGTGCCTTTCACCTCCTCCCCCCCCCCCCCCCCCCGCCTCCACCACCGCCGCCGCTCCCACGCGGAGGCCCCGGCACCGGCGGAACCTTCCAGAGCGCCGACCCCCCCACTCCCCCCCCCGCTCCCCGCCTCCCCTTCCTCCGCCCGCCGGGCCCGCGGCCGCCACCCCCGGATTTGCTGTGTCAGCCCCGTCCCCTCCCCCCGGCGCGGCGCGGCCGGCGGCGCGGAGCGGCGTGCGCGGCCTCCCGCCACATGGCCCGGCCCCGCGCCGTCCCGCCGCGCCTCACCTCCACGAACAGCAGCATCCTGCCGCCCGCGCCCAGGCCGGCGGGCCCGCGATCCGCGCCGCGCTCCCCGCTGCCCGGCGGCGGCCGCGCCAGCGATAAGGACACCCCGGCTCCGCCTCCGGCTCCTGCCGCCAGGGCCCGGCCCCCTCCCGCCCGCCCGCCGCCTACTTCCGGGGCGCGCCGAGAACTTCCGGGGCACGGGCGGGGCCGGCCCGGCCCTTCCCTGCACCGGGGGGGGGGGATCACGGCGCCCCCTGGCGGGCGGGAGCGGGCTGCGCCGCAGAGCCGGGAGGGGAAGGGAGGGGGGAGTGGGATTATCGACATTTCGAGCGTTTGGGGGATTTTTTTTTTTTTAATTACAGAACTCAAACTACTTTTTCCTTCCCACCCAGCGGCGGGCCGGCTCTCCCCGCAGCACAGCCGCCCGCCCGCCCAAGCTTCGCACCCACCGCGCCGACCCACCGGTTTTGTTGTTTGAGGGTTTGGTGGTTTTGTTTGTATTGGGGTTTTTTTTTTGGTTTGGTTTTTTTTTTGGTTGTTGGTTGGGTTTTTTTTTCCCCCGATTATTCCTCTTTTCGGCTCAGCCCCTCGGCGGCCCGCAGGGGTCACTGCTGAACAGGGCAAGGCCCGGCGCTCCCCGCACCTCCCACGGGCCGCGGCGGGCGAAACCGCGAAGGGCAGAGGCGATGCCCGGGGAGGGACCAGCCCTTCCCGGATCCCGAGGGACTGTTCCCCGCCGGCCGTCCCAGCGCGCCCGTCACACCTCGGGCTTGCCCACAGACCCCCCCCCCGGTCCCACCGTTGCCCACCGCCGGGCAAGGGGCCGGGGTGTCTTCGACCACCGGGCACGGGTGGGGAGACACAGGGACAAGGAGGGAGGCCGTGGGCCCGGTGGAACGCGTCCCCGCGCCCGGGGCTTCCTCCAGAGAGCGCCCACAGAGAAGGGGCTGAAATCCGCCCGCAGCGGCTCCACGGGGCCGGGCCGGACCGGTTGGTGGCCCCGGGAAGGCCTCGGCCGGGCCCACCAGAGCCCGTCGTTGGTTCTGCGCATCGCGTTTGAGATTAGCAGCAGCGAAAGGGCCCCGGGTCTCACCTGCTGCCAGCCCCGGGATCCTGCCGACCGCCGCCGCTCGCTGGCGTGACACGGGGACAGCGGGGGGGAGCACTGCCGCCGAGGGAATTCCTGCAAGGAAAACCCACATTGAAACCATTTTGCTTTAGAGCAACGGGGAAAGATCCACACAACTTATTACAGCACACTGAGCGGAACCTGGGTTGTTTTGGGGTGACCACGAAGTATCCGTTAAGGAATTTCCACATTCTGTAGGTGGGTTGGTTGCGGGGAGGATAGAGCTTTTAGCTCTCGAGTCCCTCTGTGCTTGCCCCTGCCCCCAGACCCCGCTTAACACCATGACCCAGCACATCGGGGGTGATTAGGTTCGAGCCAGGGAAATAATCAGGGTCCACGGGAGCGATTAGAAGCGGCAGCACAAGCTGCACCACGCACCGACGGCGCCGCTGGCAGGTTCTGCAGCGTCTCACTGAGCAGCGCCTCCAAGATACACGTGAATGAAAGAAAAGAAACTAAAGTAGGAGAAACCAAGTGAGTCTGAGCAGAAGAAATGAGAACTAGCTATTTACAGACCGCAGAATCCATTCTGGAAACCCATCTGCTGCCAGGGGCTCCCCAACTAGGCCAGTGTGAGAGCAAACCATCTTCAGGTCGTTCTTTGTGATGGTATTTAGCGAGACCCTTGTAGTTACAGCACGGAATTGAGAACCTCTTCCTCATTCTCATCTACTTCACCCACCAGATGTAATCAGACTTAGCACTTTTCATCTTCAAAGCACTCTGCAAACATTAACTCATTAATCCTGATGCCCCCTGTGAGGTAGTTAAGTATTATCCCTGTTTTACAGACCTCTTTATCTCCAAATCTGCTTATTAATTTTTAGTGTGCTCATCGCTTTAAACTGAGCTAAGCAACAGAAAAATCGCAGCACAAAAGAGTCCTGAGCCTCATTTTCCAACCTGCCGAGTACCTGGATATCCTACAGGAGCTCAGGATGCCAAAACCAGGCCTAAGTATCGCCAATGCCCAGATTAGATCGTTTTCCTGAAGCTGATTCTGCCCTTCTCCCTCAGGATCTCCCCGTTTCACTGAAGCACCCAGCTGGTAAACGGTCAGCGCCACGGCCATCAGGCAAGGCGCTTCCAGTTTTGGCAGAGTCCTTACACACTCACAACCTCATTGGCTTTAAGTGCAGATGGGGTGAAAAACAAGCCCAGTCTATAGAGCTAGTAAATAATTCATGCTTTGTAACAATAATTCTCTGTCTTCTAAGGGAGCGATGCAGAAGCGACGCAATTCAAGAAACAGAAGACGCTATAATCAGATAACGTTACCACCTATCTGGAAGGCAAATACAAACATTTTTGTGTTTACACCCTGGTGAAGTTTCTTTCCTGTTAGTCACCATCTACTGTTAACTTACAGGAGGGTGGCGAGGCAAACAATTTTCCTTGAACTCCATCCAGTGCTGCCAGGGAGCCTGCTGTCTGGCTCACTGCTCTCCTCCCAAAGGCCTTCTCTCGACAGTTGGTTTTGGAACCACAGCAGAAACAATTGTGCCTTCTGTCCCTGACGTTAGAGAGCAGAATGAATTGATGCACAGACTGAAATGAGATGTCATATTGTGAGAACAAATAAAGGGCATGGCAGAAAGCTCCTTTTTTATGGCAGTCATTTGCCCAGCTTTGTGGAATTGGACTACAGAGGGATTTATTTTTTGTGATAGGTCAAATTATCTGATATGAGCAGATGCCAGTAAAAACTGGGATTTCCTGCCACTAACTTCCCTCTGCTCTTATTTTCTTTCGCTCGCTCCGGGTGCACCTTCTGAATTTATCCCTTATTCCCCAGCAGGAGACAGGGGTCCAGTGGCACGGTGGGTCTCCAGAGCAGCAGGCAGCCCGGCGGTCAGGATGGGGCGGGAGGAAGATGAGGACGGTGACACGTACATCTCAAACAGGGAGCAAAGCCTTTCCCAGTCATCTGAGCCAACAGGACATTTTCAGCACCCGCTGATTTCGCAAGAGGAAACTCCACCTCGAGGTAGCGCTGAGGGCACAGCATCAGGAATTTGTCCTTACGAGGCCAGAAGTTGAATGTTATAACCACCAGGCAGACTGACGAATGCAAAAGAGAAATACCTATTGTAGTCAGAAGCCTGGAGCAGCTACGCTGGCAAAAAGATTAATTACTTCTGGGTGTGAGCTGGAACCACACGCCCAGCAGTCCTGACGTTTTGGTTACTCCCTTGCTCTCCCTGATAGCGCTGAGGCAAGGATTTGGGTTCCTTTTTCCCGGTATTTCACCTCTGTTCTACCCCCACTGGAATAGTAGTTAGCTTCAGTCATGGCCGAATGCAAACACCGCGTGTGTGATGCAAGAATAAAACACATTTTCCCTGGTTCTGATGAAGTCCTTGCATGGCAAAAGCTTGACCTGCCTGTTAGGCTGAACATCGGGGGGTCTGAGGTTCCTGGGACAGGGATGATGTCCTGGGCTCTGTTAACCATGACACACTGCCTTGTGCCTGCAAGGCCCCAGCGAAATTAGAGCCAACGCCAGCACAGCTAGACCATGTTTTGGCCCCAGGGTTCTGTACAAAGGTCCTAAATCTGGTCTGGTTCCTGTACCCTTGCTACCATCACCATTATCAGTGAGGAATATTTTTAAACCCTGAATAAATATTGAGCTGGCAGCACTCACTGTGCCTCAGCTCTTGTGTGCTGCCCTCCCAGCCAGGGTGCCTCCAGCAGCTGTGGTGGAGCCGTTGGCATTGCAGGGTGCTCCCAACACTGAGCTCTGCACACACTGGCGGGGCCTCCTTGGTGCCTCGGCAAATATGAGAGAAAAGGCTGGTCTCAGCAGGCCTGTTGGAAACATCTGGCTTTAATTCTTCTTTAAAGCCATGACATTCATTTGGACACCAAACCACTTTCCTTTCATCTACCCGGAGGACTAACCCTGTGGCAGAGCAGCTGACTTTCTGCCTGCCATTACCCCGCGTTATCCTGCAGGAAGAAAGAGGTCACAGAGGAGCCAGGGCCGTGCTCTTCGCAGGCAGAGAGATCTCAGGAGAGGGCGGCAGCTCACAACAGACACTTTCCTGCTCCTCTCCCTCCCCAGAGTTCTTTTCAAGTTGTTTCAAGGCATACATTTCTCTGTCAACATGTCTCACAGGGGCTCAAGGGCCCAGCTTAGACCTGATTTCCCCCTTAAATCACTGGGCTGAGAACCCAAGCACTTGAGGAATGACAGACGTGGCACGCTGTCCCGAGCAGGAGAGAGAGCGCCTTTGTGCTGGAGGGAGAAGCTGTGGCTATGCAGAAATCCCTTCGCTGAGGATGCTGAAGGCTTTGTGGGCGAGCTGGCCTGCTGGGAGGAAGCCTGGCAGAATCAGGAACACAGGAAGAGGCAGAGGAGCTTTCTCAACAACTCTCGACCGATAACTCTGGTATCAATAAATGACGGCCCTAGCAAGGAGGTGATGTTTTGAACTCTAAATGTGTTATTGCGCAGCAGGAGAGGCCTAAAGCAAGAACACTGGATATTGGAAGGATCAGCTGCGCCATCACATGATCCCATGACGCCTGTAACCACAGCAAAGTTTTATCCAAAGCCAGCGAGACTCTTGGCTCTGTTTCTAGGTCTGAGCTCAGCAGAGATTGTGCAGTTGCACTTTCACAAACTTCCATCGACGCTGAAGTAAACGATTTGCTTTCCAGACAAAACTAAGTCCCACCAGCGTGGGATAGGTGCCTCGGGCAGCCTCTGAGCTGACGAGCAGCAATCGCTGGGTCTTATTCCAACACGCTTCAGTGCGAGGCAAACAGCACAGAGCTCCAGCTCCAAGAGGCAGCCAGCACTGAACAATCAATTTCCCATGTCAGACTCCGGCTACGCCCAAAGACTTGGCAGTGCTGGAGTGTATATACTGTGGCAATAATATTAAATAAACCAGCTCTTCTCATCTGCCTACCCTCCTTCCCTGCTACTGGGCACCCTCTTGAAACTGCCACAGTTAAAAGGATTTACCTTTTTTATTTAAAGCGCCCATATAAAAGCAATCCACACAGGGAAGAGCAAGACAACAATAAGCTGCACTATGAATTCACAGCTTGCTGCCCCGTGGTGCCCAGGGCCTGCCGTGTGGCACGAGCAGGGCGCTGCTAACCGCTGAAGGAAATTCTTCTGCAGCTCAAGTGGGTCTTTTGGTACCCATGAGTTTCCCTTCTTGCCGCACCAAGATTACGTGTAGGCCAGCCAGGGAACGTGCCAGGGTACCAGGAGCTGATCTCCAACGGTGTAGCCCAAGAGAGCTGAAGTGTCCCTCTGCCACCTTCAAACTGTCTCATCCAGGACGGAGAGGAGGAGCCAGTGGATCGTGCAGGAGAGAGCTGGAGCAGGAAATACGGGTGCCAGGCTGACTCAGCATGGCTTCCCTCTTGGACCTTGGACAGATGGGACTTGGGAAGGATGTTAATGTTTAACTCCACCAAAAGTCCCTTATTTAGCAAAAGGCATCTGAGACATCAGCTTTTGGCAGGAGACATTTGCTTTGCCAGGAGCCGTGCTGGTGTCAGTGCCTCAGCGGGCAGGTCTGCAATCACACCTTTCGAAGGCAATTAAGTCCAAAGGGCCTGACAAGATCTGATACGCTCCAGGAAAGAGATGGATAAAGCCAAGAGCATTAATCAGTTCATCTCCCCAGCCTCACGCTTTGCTGGATACACCTACTCAGGAAGACAGACTGACACCATGCATACGAAAAAGCTCATTAGTTGTTTGGGAAATACTGTTATTAGTGATCTCCAAAGGGGCACTGCAGAGCCACCTGCCTTTTTGCTCTCCTCTCTTTCTCCATCTCTCATTCTTCTTCCCAAAGGCATTTAAATCTTTACACAACTGCCTCGGTAAGAAAGAGCATATAATGCCTAAAAGGTAGGGCTAGGAGCTTAGGCTTTAATCCCAGCTCTGGTACTGGTTACTCAATAGCTATTTCAGATTCCTGCTCCTCACTTCGCCCATTGTAAAGTGGGGATGGTGCTTCCTGAGCTTCTAATAATGCAAGAGTCACCTAATGAGTGCTAATTAGGCAGATCCAAAACTAAATCACTGGATTAGTGACCATGAAATACTCACCTGTTAGAGGACTGCTTAGGGGAGCCTCTCGGATGGGAACCCAGGTTTCTGTGCTCCAAAGGCCGGAGCTCTGACCCCTGATGCCAAGAACAGCCACGAGCTGCCAGGAAAGGGCTCTACAAGAGCTATTCAGCAGTTCTGCCTTTGTCCCACAGAGAACATACATCCTGCAGGGAACCCATTCATCTCTTCTATTTGTTGCCTTTGCAATAACCTGAAATGTGTACAAAAGGGAAGAAATCCATAACTGTGTTCATCAGGTAGATCCAATATCTTTCTCAGTCCCCGAGAGGGCTGAGCGAGAATGAATTCTGTAATTCAAGAAAAAGAAGCAACTCTGACTGTCCGAGAATGAAAGAGCTCACAGTAAGGAACCGCATGGTTAAAGTTACCTGCAGACAAAAAGGGGCTCGCAACACACAGCGGGAGAGACCAGGCTGTCCTGTCGGTACCACTAGGAACTGGTGCTGCTGGACTGGAGGGAGGTTGGGATTCTTTCACCATGAAGTAACAGCAGCTTTTGCTTTACAAGCCTCCAGTGTGTAGTGCTAGAATAAAGCACGGATCTGTGCTGAGACCGGAATGGTACAACCCGTTCATCAGGGAGCTGGGGAAAGAGGTAAACAATGAAGTGTCAAAGTTGATGGATGATACAAATTATTCTGAATACCCAAACTGACTGGAAAGGGCCGGAGAAGGATCTCCCGGTACCCAGGCCGTGGGCGTTCAAACTGCAGGCAAATCGCAGTGCTGACAGATACAGGGATGCAGGGGCAATCAAGCCTAACCATAACTAGACAACGACGGGGTCTAAGCTAGCTGTTCCCACTCAGGAAGGTGCTCGTGGAACATTAGGGATATTGAACTCTGCACTCACTGAGGGTTAGAAAACAAGAAATATTTTTTAAAAGGACAAGAGCTTAGAAAGGGCTCCAGGACCTGACAGGGGCACTTGTACAGCAAGTGCAGTTTATGGGATACTAGGTCCTATCTTCTCACTTTCTGGAACAGCAGCTTTCCACAGGGCTTAAAGCTTCTACTCTTCAGCCCTGAAGCCACCACATCAAATACAGATGTGTGATGCATCCTTAGTATTTTTCTATTGCCTTGGCTTTATTAAAAAGCAAAAAGGGAATGTAACGACTGACAGAGTATGTTTAGAAATGGAAGTAAAATTCCAGCTTAATCACTGATTAAACAAACCAGTGGTGCTGTTGGAGGGGTCACATGAAGTTCACTGGTTGGGTGGAGATCTCAAAAAAAAAAAAAAAAAAAGCCATGTGGCTGGCTGAGCATTGTCCATACCACTGGGTGTTTCAGCAGCTGCCTTACCCCATGGGCTAGTGCTGGGCCTCCTCTGTAGGAAGTTCAGCAACCCCAACAGTCAGAGAATGCAGACTCCCTCAGGAAGTGCTGCTATGCCAAAAGCAAGACACTGAAATATCAAAAAGGGAGGACTGAGAAGACAGGAAACATTCCTTTGGATTCTCCTCTCTTGTATAAATCTACTAGCAGAGTTGTATTCTATTGCTCCAAGAGTAACACTAGGAAAGATGCCAACCTTTGAAAGAAACAAGCACCATAAATGTGTTAATAATTACACCTGAGCTTATTTTCCCGGAACAGGTTGGTCATATCTTATTAACTTGTCACCCTTTATACCTGCAATTCACAACAACCAGAAAACACATTTTAAATCAACACCGAGCTCAGAGCTGTCAGCTGCAACTCAGGAAAGAGATGGCCGCACTGTCACTGACAGTTCTCTGAAGCCACTGGCTCAGGGTGCAACGGCAGCCAAAAAAGCCAGCTGAAGGTTGGCTGCTTTTGGGAAGGGCACTGAGGCGAGGCCAAAGCCCTCAGTTCCCCTCGCACCTGGAGGGCAGCTCTGGCCTCAACACCTCACGTGATGGAGTTCCAGAGGGTGCAGAGGAGGGGAGGGATGAGCTGTCCTAATGGGGGGCCACCAAGAAGGCTGGGATGCTTCAATTTAGAGAGAAGGTGGCTGAGAAGGACCTTACTGAGGTTTACAAAGTCACAAAGGCAGTAGAACAAGTAAACGCAGACTCAATACTCACGGAATCCCTCTACAGAAAACAAGGAGGCACAATTTGAACCTAAAAGATTAGTTTAAAACAGGAGAAAGTATTTTTTGGCACAAGTCTTAGAACCTGGTGTCACAGAAGACTCTGGAGACAATATCAACAAGTTTAAAAGGGACTACAAAAATTCACAAGCAAAGAGGTCCATAAATGGCCGCTAAAAGGGCAAGGAAGCATCTTTTAACATCTCTGCTATATTCAGGGTGCTGGAGAGGGAAATGGAGAGTGGCAAGTACCCCTGCTCACATGCTTGCCCGAAGAGCATCTCCTGTTGCCACCACCGGAGACAGGGCTAGAGGTGTCACTGGTCTGACCCAGAAGGCTGTTTTTAACATTCTAAATTAAATCCTGAAAACCTTACTCACAATTACTTAGGGCAACGTGGTATCTTCTAACTGCTACTCTCATCTGCCTCTCAGCCCATCCGTGCTGCTGTGTGCAATGCCTCACGTTACAGCGTGGCCTCATTTAGACACTAATCCTCCAGGCAGATCCCTCTGCCACATGGAGCTCTCCTGAAACCACCACAGCCGGACACTGCTGGGGACAGGAAGCTGCACATGTGGCATAAGCACGGAGGCTGAGGCTTTTAGACCGTCTTTGATGCACAGTTTGACTTTTTTCTATGTTATTATTCATCACTGATTTTGATTAGCAATCTGTGAGCTGCTGTAATGTAAGTAAGTAGCGAGATGCATCATTTCATCCTTGAAACTTGGATAATTAAACTTACCGGCACTACTGCAGCATTATCTCGTATTTCTAAAATTTCCAAAGAACTGCTCCATCATGCATACCTAACTCTTAACATGACCATTTCTGTAAGTTCATAAAGAAGGATCACAACTTCTCACTTTGAAAATCTTTAAATCTATTGAAATAATATTTTCGGTACAACCCTTAGTCAAAACACATCACTGCAGCATTTTGACGGATGAGGCTGCACACTAGTCAAGTGTGGCTTGCTAAAAGTGCCCAAGTATTGGCAGGTGGTGTCATCTGAGATGCCCCATGGTGTTCCCATCACCAGAAAGAGGGAAGCCAGTCCAGAAAGATGCCAGTCCAAGAGAGATGCCAGCCTGTAGTGGTTCTGCGCTGTACCAGCCAGCCTGGGGCTGATGTCTCAGGCAGTCGAGTGTCTGAAATGGCAGCAGATACCCCTGATTAGGCAACTGAATCAAGCTTGAAATGTCCTGCTCACATAACCTAGATAAACACGCAATTTCCTGTACAAGTCATGCACTTAATAACAGCACATGTAAGTTTATCTGCCTTGCTCTAATAACAGCATCAGATCTGCTCCACCTGGACATACCTCCAGCCCTCCCGTACACAGATTGCTGTGCTGTTTAAGCTACGAGTCCTCTAATTTACAAAGTGTGTTTTCTGGCCCATAATTCAGGCTTTTTACTGGAATGAGTAAATTCCACGTGTCAGTGCTGAGATTGCTGTAAAGGCAGTACCAGCACACTAACTACTCACTGCCTGTCTTAATGGTCAGGGGATCTGGTGGAGGCTCCTGGGCTGCTCCACAAGCACAGAACAAGAAGGCTGGGAACTGGGGACAGCTCAAAGTAGATGCGAGCTGGGGGTACGACAAAGGCCACGTTAAACTCTTGACGTAATTAACAGCAGCAGTGGGGAGACTGAGCTAGAGCACTGACTACCTGCAATTCTTTTTTTTTAACTCAGGAATTTGGTAATAGTTTGTTTTGGGTTTTTTTTTAACTTCATAATTTGGTACATTATGAAGAATAACGTGGAAAGAAAAAGAAACACCTAAAGCTATTCCTGAAAGTGCGGTTGTTCAGATAAACATCTTGAGGAGCCGCTGCGCTGGCTGGAGAGCCTGGAGAGCAAGCACTTGTGTCATGCTAATGAACATACACAAACTTTCCAGTATCTCAGGAATGCAGGTTATCTAGTTTGGCTGCTGAAAACCCTTTTTCTTGTTTTCAAACAAACAGAATCTGCAGGGGACCCCAACGCCCAGCACAGGCGCTCTTCCCGCTCAGCACACTGCCCTTTCTTACAGCCTCGCACCTTCCAGATGGAACCGAACCCCGGAGCGCGGGGTCCCTGCTGGGAGAGAGGCCGAGCCGAGGGCTCAAGGCCCTTTGTTCCACCCTCACCTCACCTCAGCAGGCTCGGGAGGAGCCCGTGGGCCCGCAGAGCCCCAACCCGCCCTCGCAGCGCTCGAGGCCGTACATACCAACTGCCAGGGCGCACCTGCACGGGGAGCAGCCCGGGAGGGGGGGCGGGAGAGGCGGAAAATCCCCGTTTTCTCCCACAGCGGCGGCCGCCATCGAGCAATCCCCCCCCCCCCCCCTCAGCGCCGCCGGGAAAAGGGCGGGAAGCGGCCGCGAGCACGCGCGCGGGGAAGACCCAGAGGGGCGGGGGCGGAGGGGGGATGCGCATGCGCCGCGGAGGACGGACACACACACACACACACACACACACCCACCCACCCCACCCCCCGTCGGGCAGGGGGCGTGTCGCGGGGCGGGGCCGGGGGCGGGGCCGCCGCCGCTGCCCGGTGCCGCCGGGCGCAGGGGCAGTCGCCGCCTCAGTCGCGACAGGTGCGTGCGCGGGGCCCGCTTCCCGCCGCCGCCGCAGGTGCGTGAGGGGAGAGGGACGGGGGGGAGCGCAGGGCCTGCGGGGCGCCCTTCCGCCACCGGCCCTGTCAGCGGGGCCGCGTCGGTGACCGGAGCCCCGTTACCCGCCTCCGGGGTGGGCTTGAGCGCGGCCCCTTGGGGGGCACCGGGGCTCTGCCGGCTCGGCCGGGCTGGGTGCGCCGCCGCTGTGCATCGGGACCGGGGGGTGCCGCCGCTCGGCCCGGTGCCTGCTCGGGGGGTTGGAGGGAGCGGTGTCCCGCCGCGCCGTGCCCCGGCGGCGGGAAGAGGGGGTTTGAGGGGTGTGGGGGCAGCGCCGGAGGTCCCGAGCTGAGCGGTGCGCGCCCTCGCCGCCTCCCCGGGGGCTGTTTCGGGTCCTGCGCCGGTGCCCGGGCCGCTCCGGGCTGACGAGCTCTGCCGGCCGATGCGGACGCTCGAACCACCTGCACTAAGCCAGGCAGCGGCGCTTTGGGACAAGCGTTAATAGAAAGTTTTTCTTTCAGGACCTTTCGAGGTATGTGGGGGGGGGGGGGTTATCCCCCAGTTCAAGTCCCAGTTTAAGTTACTGGAGGGAGATTCGGTGCGTTCCTGCGGCCGAACCGCAGCCCTTCCCCTCCTTAACGGCGTGTGCGGCTCCGGGCTCCCCGCCGCCTCCTCCGCCCCCCCGCGCTGCCCGCAGCCTAACCTGTCTCCGCGGCAAGAGGCAGAATGCTCGCCATCTCCTTGACATTTTCATACGTACAATAAAGGACTATTTCCTGAAAGGACTTTAAAGAAGTTATTCAGGAGGAGCAGCAAAAACCAAAAACCAAAAACTTGAAGGGGATGAAATTATAAATGGATGGGGAAGTGCTAAGAATGTGGAATGGTGTTAAAAATGCGGGGGCACAAATTTCAGGGCGTCTCAAGAGTTCTGTTTTATGTCTTTTCTAGCGACTGAGATTCCAAATGTGCTTCTTAACTTTCCGTTTGGACATCCTGGCAGTAGGTACTGCCTTTATAATGAGATTTGTGCCAAAACAGGCCTGATTGTCTTAATGCACCTGTGGCTTCAAAGGAGAAAATGATCAAAAACCGAAACAAAAACGCAGCAGGACAAAGTGCATCCAGCGAAAGTGATCACTACAAGCTGCAGTGGAATGCTTGGCCGTGAGAACCAGGCTTATTTTCTGAACAATTAAACTAGATCGTGTTTTCTCGGTATTCTGCTGAAACTGTCCTGTGCAAGGTGCGTGTCGATGAGCAGCCTGGTACCTCTGCCAGGGGAGGCTGCTCGGGAATGCCCCGCTGCTGTTACCTGGGCAAAACCGACTCCTATTTTGTGAAAGGCAATTTAAACTGCAAAGCGGGGCTTCAGGTGATCTCCTTTTGGCTCACCATTAGTCATAAAACAAAGTTTAAACTGTAGCATTACATGGCTGATTCAGACGTCTTTTTTTTTTTTTACCAGGGACTGGTATGGTTCAGCAGGAAATTCTCTCTGTAGTCTCTGCATATGTATTCTGTGACTTTATTATATCTACATGCTAAACGTTTGCTACTGGGCATCAACACCGGGGACTACATCCTGTAATCACAGAAATGCGCATTTATTTGCATGGGCAATATGCTTTTTAAAAAGGTAGAAAATTGAAAGCTCGTCTGATATTCTAATTAGATCCTTTTTCTTTGTGGATGATCATCTGTGCGGTTGGTTGGTAACGATTTTAAACCAGCCAAACGGAGAGCATCCTCCTCCTAGTCCGGTCTGGACAGAAGTTTGCAGGTTAACAGAAGAAGGGTAACTTGGTGATGAAAGGTATTTTCAAGAAAGCATAAATTTCAGAAAGTAACTCTGCAGTCTGGGTTTCTCCTGTCAATTGAAGGGGTGGTGGAAGCGTTTCAGAGCCCATCCGAAGTGGGAGATGTGAGTCTGAAGCTGCAGTAAGCTGCAACAGGGGATGTAACGCCGAGAAGTAGTTTCAGCGTGTTTCAGCATCACAGCAAAAATAGCGTTACCTGCTCTTGTTTGCCACGGTAGTTCAACCTGTCGAAATCACCATCACACTGGCCTGTGCGTCATTCGTTCTCTCCAGCAGGTGAATTAAGGAATGTCAGAGAAAGTCCCGTTCTTCCTGACGTTATCCCCCAAGACAGCAGCTCATCTGCTGCCTGTTTTATCTCGCCGCCGCGGCAGGGTGCAGCACTGGAGAGGCTCCTCTGGTCCCAGACCAGCGCGGTGTTCACAGACCCGGGGCTGCCCTCTCAGCGCTGGAGATCGCCCGGACACAACTTGCAGAGTCAGTGACTCTCCGCTTGCTGCAGCTGAATAATTCTGGGCTGAGGCGTTAGAATCCCGAGTCTTTCTTGTTTTTCAGCAGTTGCATTATGTGCCCACGAGGATTTCAGAAACACAGTCGAAATTTCCTACGTTTGACTGTTTCTATCCAGTTGTCTTAAGGTGCTTCCATTTCCAGCGTGACTAGTGGTCGAGCAGCCCTGCGCTCAGAATTTCAGAGTTTTGTGACCTAATGGTGCAAATCGGTTAAACTGATGGAAAATATGAGAAGGAGATCAGCCTGCCTGACGTTAGCGTTGTAGGATCAGTTAGGGCACTTGCTACAGGCATTGTGTGACATGAGAGCAGGGATAAAAGAAAAGAGGAAAAAAGGAAAGGCGTTGCCCTACAAGCTTTATTTTTGTCTTATCAGAGAGCTCTTTAAATTAATCTCCCGTCCTTTCCTCCTCCACAAAAGAAAATTAAGTATGTAAAAAAAAAGCTGATAGAGTTTTGTTGGCTTCTGTGGTGAAAAGCTGTACAAAAATCTCTTCCCGTTTACAGCAGGACAGGGTAGTTAAAACTGTTCCTTTAGGAAACTGATAGCTATTGCAACATGAGGTTTACAGCTGCCTCCACGAACAGAAGACTTGTTTCAGCTCACAGAGGAAACGGCTGCTGCGTTAAGAATGAACACCACAAGAGTGAATGAAAAATGTTTGCATAGGAATTACATCCTCTTAGGTTTCATAACTCAAGCCTTCTTACATAAATGCCAGCACATTTGGTTTAGAAATTGGGACGAGAGAGGGCACATTAGGGCTTCCTGGAGCCCCTGCGTGGATAGAAAATACAGAGCTTTGCGTTAGCATCCTCTTCAATCACAGCTTGCTTCTTACTCCCGTTCTGGCTTATGGCCTCTCCCTCACCCCTTTTATTGTGGCTCATGTTTTTATGGAGGGCACCGTCTCAGTGCCATCTGCAGGGGAAATGATCGTTGTAGTCTGATGCTTTTTCCTGAGTCATTTAATGGACAAGATCCCGAGTGCGCAGGACTTAGTGGCACTTGTGTGCTGGGAGCACCTGAACAGTGACTTAATATCAAATCACTTTGTGAGAATACTTTTCTGCTCACGCGGCTCGTAGTGACTGACCCTGTACTTTCTTCCCGAGCAGGTATTTGTGGTGATAAGATGGAGCCTTCCCCGTTCAACAGAAGACAATGGACTTCGCAGTCTTTGAAAATCACTGCGAAAGAGCTTTCTCTAGTCAACAAGAATAAGTCATCAGCCCTTGTTGAGAGGTTCTCCAAGTAAGTGCCGTGAGGCTGCTGAACGCAAGCTCTGTGTGTAGGTTGACAGCTGGTACCCTGAACAGTGACTGCTTCACTGACAGTTGCTTTGCGTCTTAAAAATAATACAGATCTGCAGGCATTTATGTTTCTGGTTTAATACGTGCTGGACAAAAGTTTTTCTAGTTGCTGACGTTATATATTTTCAACAGTCAGAATGATAATACCTTTTTCTGCTGTCAGAAAAGAAAGTAGAATGTTTTCTGTCAAACTACAAATTGTAATTTGTTTTTAAGGGCCAGTATTGGAAGGTAGGCGGCTGGCACCATTAGGGTTTTACTTCATCAGGAATGCTCTTTAACTGCTTAAGCGTGAACTACGTGGGTTTCTCTGTGAACATGGCATTTCCTGCCTGGGACTACAGACAGTAGCACTAGTGCGTTATCAGTTAATTAGAGACCAGTGCTGTCAACTGGTGGTGATAGAGGTTCCCCCCTAGGAAGAGCCTTCAAGCAAATTTCACCGTAGCTGTGTTCTTCACAGATGTCCCCTTCCAGGTGTCTCTCAAAACTTGTGTAGAAAAGGAATATTACCCTTCCCTTTTCTCTGAGAGCTGGATGATGGGTTACAGTCAGATCATAAAGTGATAGTTTATCCACTGGGAAAGCTGAGTGGTGGTAGCCTGTATGTGTTCTCTGGAGAAGCTTTTATTTCCTTAAAGGAATTATATAGACTGCAGCTTGGATTTTCAGTGGGATTTGGGCAACCAGGTTTCCCAGGTTATTGCACTTAATAGTGTTGCAAGGTTTTGGAGTGTTTGAATCTTGAGTGTGGGAGAAACTTTCTGGAGTCTCTAGGGGAAGGCTAATTGCAATCTGGACCACAGCTCTGAGGTGCTCTCTAAGTACTCCGTGCTAGGAGAAGCTGCTTGGTTTGACCGCTCTTGTTAAGGTGATTTATTCACTCATTGGGGCTTGATTACAGAACCTGGTCATTTTGCTAAATGTTGATAATCCTTTGAAAAGGGCTTACTGGAAGTAATCCAAACTGCTATTCCTTAATCAATTGGAGTCCCTCTACATAAGCAGTGTCAGTTCCTTGGAAAAACACGCTCCTACTTACTGGCTTTGCCAATGCTGACACTCACAGCGAGGGGCATAATTTTTATAAATTGCTGTTATCTAAATATTTGTATGTGAAAGTATCTTTTTCGTTCCGTGTAGTGTTTAGATTATCAGTTTTGTCAGGTCAGAGACATGCGAATTGCAATAGCAGAGACCGAAACAGTGTGCTGTGGTGGGTTAACTTACAGAGCGTGGTCTGGGATGTGTCAGTCCTGGTTCCTTCTCCAGTGTGGTCCTTGACTTTCATCCCCGTGTCTCTTTTTTTGTTGCTTCTTCCAGTACTGATCTCTCTTCCTCCATAAATCTCAGCACGTCTTGTTCAGATTTTGGAACCTTTATGGTACAGAGACATAGGTTAGTGTGTTTGCATTGATTAGAGGGCCGGCTACACTCCTTGAGCAGCTTTGAGTCTCTACAATAAATGCAGCTTGCAGAGCAGAAATAAGTAAGGGTGTAATTTGTCTAGTGTAATGAGAGGAGAAATCTACATAGGAGCAGACTATTCAGAGCAGGGGAAAAAAAAAAAAATCAGTTGTTCTAAAGAAAAAACAAGTAATAGAGCAGGTATCTGCACCTAAGAATTTATTTTTTTTTTAGAAGGAACTGAGCCCGTGATATACATTAGTTATTCGTTCCATACCAGCAATTATTTGAAGCCTGAAGCTGATGACTGTTACAACGTTAGTGTCTTGTTTACTGCCTGTAACGTATTCACGGTTGTATCAAAAGTAGAATTCCACGGAGAAGAAAGAGAGAAACATCATTTGCCCAAGCAGACGTCGGGTGACGTTTCTCTGAAAGGCGAAGCTCTCCTTACGAACGGCCAGATTTGTCACATCGGACTAATTTGTGCGTTTCAAAAGCAAAGTGCAGTCACCTTGTGGCTAATCAGCAGGGTCTGCGTGCCCGGAGCTGTGGGGGCACTTCTGTGGAGTGCTGTGCAGATTGCTGAGAGTTTTCTATAGCTCCTTAAAGGACTTTGATTCATGATCCAGGGTGGCTTATCTTCAGAGGGCTGTGATTACTGTTTCCACTGCTGGGATGGTTCAGCTGCTCATGAAGCAACTGCTGAATCGGTGCAGTTTACAACCCAGCATAGTAAAATAAACTGGCACTTATGTAGATTTTCTGCGTATGCCAAGCTGTAATTTGTTACGGTTCAGCAGCTGCTGTATAAATAGCCAAGTTATTCCTGCAAGGGGGCACAGCAGACAGCTGGGTGGTGGAAACAATACAGCTATTCCAAGGTAAACTGTCTAAATCTGAGGAACAGAGTGCTTAGGTAATGAAAAATATTAATGTCTGTTATTATTGTAAACTGAATGACTTGAAACGTATCTGTCACTTTGCATTGTTCTGATACTATTAGCTACTATTTTTTCAGCCTCTGGTTTTATTTGATTGGTCTGGGAAGTGCACAGAGTCCTTGGGGGGGGAAAACAAATCTCAGCTGTCTTCGAGAGCATTCAGTGTTCTGGTTAAAAAGGGTTTGTGTTTTGTTTAGTTTGTTTTTTCTCTTTCCTCTGTTTCAAAGGTATCAGAAAGCGGCTGAAGAAGCCACGGCTGAGAAGAAAAGAAGTGTAAGTATTTGTTTCCTAGGCAATAAGCAACAACCTGCAATCAGAACAGATCACCTGCATGCCGTGTTTCTGTGACAGCTGATTTCTGGAATATCAAATTTGCTGCCGTGTGTCCTACAGAAAACTTGGCTTAGACATAGCGTTCGCTTTTGACTCATTCCCCCTACTCTTTCCCAGTGTGAATGAAAGGAAAGGAAATCACATTCCTTGCCCAAAGCTATATGTCGAATCACCAATTCGCTCCTAAGCAAAAGGCAAAATGAGTTAACCACAACACAGGAATATCCACCTCTTTGTTCTTAGCTGTAGGCAGTTGTGTGGTACCTCTTCCTTTCTTAACTAAATTTAAAAGTCTGCTTAAAAGAGGCTGCCAGCCTCTCTGAAATCTTACGTGTATGTCTTTGATAGCTGTTCAAAATGCCCCTGGATGAGGGGGAGCCGCCCTTTTTGGCTCTGTTACAGCCTCGCATTCTCTCTTCTAAACTCCATGGCACTTACTCTTCTGGGGTCGGGGACCCTGCCTGAAATATCAGGCACTAAGACTGCAGGTCTTTGTATAAGTAGATCCTCAGGATAATTTGTATTTTAAAAGACCAGCGCTATTTTCAGGATATGCAGGTAAGTCTTTGTTAGACCATGCTGCCTTGATCTCTTTAATGCTTGGGAAGTCATTCTTTCTCTGTTTGGGATATAGGCGCAATAAAATAAGCATTCTAAAGATGACTCTCCGGTCTTAAATTTCCTACATTGCTTGTGTGGTGAGGGAACAGGCAAGTCCCCAGCAAGAATGACTTGTGTGTGAAGTATGCCGGGACTCCATAGGCGTCAGGTCCAGAGGTGTTCCTGAGGAAACCTGCTGCACCGTTTTCAGTCCTTCTGTTACAACATTTGCCTTATAACTTTAGTACTTTCTTTTAAACACAGTTAGCAAGCAAGCTGATCTTTTTTGAAGTGCAGGTGGATTCAAGTTAATTTGCAAAGCAGTGTTCAAAATGTGACCAGAAGAGTAATAGGGTGAGAGACTTAAATCCTAATATAGCTGCTAATCCTGTTTAATTCCTGTAAGCCTCGCAGACCTGTTCTACTTGCAATGAGTTTGATACGTCGTGGTCTCCATAAGGGAGAGACAGCAAAAACATGGTGGTGGCAGGTATTAGATTTGAATGAATCAAACGTGGGCTGGTCTGTGACTCTGGGGAAAGGTAACCTGTGAGCAGAACTAGTCTGAAAAGCACTTGAACACGAGGAGTACTGCTGCTGTGTGTATCGCCATCTAACTCGCAGGGGTAAGGCAGCGCTTGGGACTGTGTGCATGCATCCTGCCAAAAGCTTTCAGTGTGTTGAGTGAAATAGAAGGGAAATTCCAGCAAATGATCTGGTATTTATAAATGGGAGCAAAAAGACATTTGTTGTTGGTGCTCGGCTTGAGCCTTACGCTGTATGGTATAAAATAGTGAAGACAGCTCGCTTGTAACTAAAACGCTACTGTTAACTGATGTGTTTCTGCTAGAACTCCCAAAAAAGCAGTGGTTTCTGAAAGCTAATCTGTAGCTTTTTGGAAGGCCTACTAATTGTTGTCTTCTTGAACCAGCTGGAAGAGATTGCCACGTTTGGCACGCCACCTCTCTTTCTCTTTCTCTCCTATGGCTGCTTTCGCTCCTGCTTGCTTGTTCTAGGACATGAGACCCTTGTGGGGTGGATTTTGGTCCCCTTTCCTCCATGTGTGGATTTAAGCCTTTTGTCTGTCATTTAACTCATTAGAGCTTGATTGCCTTTTCCCTTATAAGGCTATCCTGTTTGCTCACTTCCTGCCTTAGCTCCTGACTTTTCTCCCCCCTCCTTCCTTTCCTAGCCTGGATGCTTGCTCCATGTGGCACAGTTGTAACTACTCACAGCTGTCTGAAAAAGCAGAGCGCTGAGCTCAGGACTGAGCCTTTAACTTCCTTTCGCACAGAAAGGAAGCGCTTTAACGCTTCATCAGGCATATAACTGGAATTAACTTCTCCTCCTTTGTAGAACGCAGAAAATCTGCCCCCTCATTTGAAAAGGGGGAATCTGAGTGTGCTAAAGAAGAAGTGGGAGAATTCAGCGCTGGGAGCGGAGCCTCGGAAGGAAACGCTACGAAGCAGCTGTGCTGAGCTTAGGCACAAGGTCGCCAGCCCCGGGCTGGGAGTCGGGAGCAGCCCCGCTTCTCCCCCCGCCGCGGAGCCGAGCCCGGGGGCTGGTGCTGAGTGTGCCGGCCAGGCCCCCCCGGGCACCCCTGGCCAGCTGCAGGGTCCTGGTGGTGACAGCAGGAAGGTTAAAAGCCACTCGCCAGAGAGTGGTAACATGGAAAACTGTCTGAGGGAGCCCAGAGAAGTGGAAAAGCCTGAAGCCAGCGAAAGCACGGACTCCTCGGGGAAGATAGAGAAATACAGCGTTCCGCTGAACAAACTCAAGATGATGTTTGAAAAGGGCGAAGCGACTCAGACCAAGGTAAGGATCTGTCCCTTCAAATCTTAACAGAAACTAAACCTCTGCTGCCGCTTGGGCATCAGGAAAAGTTCCCGGAGGGAGTGGCTCTGTAAATAACTGTATTCATTGTTTTAGTTGAAACATAACGTCGCTGGTGTTAATAACTTATTTGAGCTCTACAGATCTGTGCAGAGTGTGGGGAGTTGTGGCTATTGGTGATTGCTCATCGGAGAGAGAAAGTGAATTTGCTTGCGAAATGGGTACAGTTTGAGAGAAAAAATAAGTATAGAATATATATTTTATTTTTTTTTCCAAAGCAAGCTGGGATTGTTAATATCTTGTCTGAAGACTGAGTTACGTAAACGTGATTTGTGTAAAAATATATATGTGTATATATATTAAAGTAACTGTTCGAAGTGAGCTCGACAATCTGGGGCGGTTGTAGTTGAGATGGAGGTACTGCCAGAGTTAAGAGGGTTTTTTTCATATATGTTGTATCAGTGAGTCACACATATGCGCATATCGAGAGATACATAAATAAGTACTGTGAAATACTCCCCATTTTTTCCTTGCTCTTCTCTCATCTTCATATCTTAACAAATGTTTCTTATCAAAAAAAAAAAAAAAAAATCCTCACGGGGGAAAAATAAGCAGAGATATCCAGACAAGCTCCTGCCTTCACTAGTTTTGACTTGCAAATGCACGGGGCTTGCATTTTTCCTACAACTGCTCATGAAATCTGATCCTGCATGTGGACTGCAGACTGTGTGTCCCCGGGGAGAATTGCTTAACTAGAAAATGAGTTGCATATGCGAGTGACTTGCAACACAGTCCTGAGGCCTTGATGCTGGTGGATTTTCCAGTTTTCTCATAGTTTCCTATACTTCTGACTTTGTTTTACTGCCGGTGATTTTCTTGCGGTATTGAGTAAAATAAATTTTGTACGAACGTTGTTTAAATAGGTAACAGTCTAGGGGCTTCAGAGAAGCATCTCTGTATTAAACTGACTTTTGGGGCTGTATATAGTAATTTCACCGCTTAGATTTTTGTAGTCTTTGTCACTGTGTGAGAGCTGCCCATGCTATCGCGTCTGCTCCAAGGGCGGGCTCTGAGGGTGATCTCCCGATAGCAATTCTCTGAACTCTTGTGTAGGATTAATCAGTCAGGATTCCACAGGAAAGTACCGGTTTGCAGATGGGCTTCAAGTAACTTTATCTTAGCCTGGGGAATAAATTGTTTCGGAGCTGACTGAATCTGGAACTGATATTTCTGTCAAGCTTGGTAATTCAAATATTGTTGAAAACCGACTGAACACAGTAAATACCATACAGTAGGTGTGAAACTATTCAGGTTAGATTCCAATTAAATTCTTATTCCAAGTTCGCCCGGTTACTTCTTAATTTTAGGAGGGGAAAGTCACAAAGTGCTCTCAAGTTTAAGTGTATGGGGGGAGGGGGTGTTTTGTAATTAGAAAGCACTATTGTAAGCTTTCTTCTGGTTCTGGGAGTCTATCTGAGGACTGGAGGATGATGTCATGCAGTCACGTACAATGAAGATAGTTTGGCCCTGTGGGGACACAGATCTTTTTCACTAAGGTAGGAAGCAGCTACAGCAATGCTGGAAGTTTGGCTAATGGCGAGCTCCACAGTTGCCTCTTCATTTGTGCTTTTCTTTGAACTCTGTCCGTTGATAAACCTCTGGTTTAAGCGCAAGCAAGGCTTCGTAGAATCATTTAGGTTGGAAAAGCCCTTTAAGATCATGGAGTCCATCTGTAAATTCAGCTGAGAGATGGCAGTTTTCCTTGGTATTCACCTAAGTCTTAAGGTGTAAGTGCTGTCAGAGCTTTGCAGCCAAAACATCTGTATAAGCGAAGCAGCAACACGGCTGTAACTTCGGGGCAGTAAAGATGAAACAATTTGCCTGGTTGCTGGGCAAATCTGTGGCAACAATCCAGATTAGAGCCTGGATTTCCTGACTCAATCACCCACTCTAAACAAAGCTAGTCTCATTTTCAGGGTTATAAGCAAAACCTCCTAGTTTATGCATTTATTCATTCCGATCTTGCTCTGTCTTCTGCAATTTAGATACAAGGCAGATCTTTTTTACTGCATCTTCGTGGAAAAAAATGCTCTAACCAGATGTAGGCATGTTGGTCTAGATTAGTTGAGCACTAAGCAAAGACGGAGCATCAGGTCTTTAATCAATTTTAAAGAATTCTTCCTGTAAGCAATAGAGAAAACATACGTGGGGAAGATCAGAAGAAAAGAAGGAGCAAGCAGATCTGTGATGCTGCTTTGAAAAGTTGTCTCCAAATTGGTGTGTGTTTTTTCTTTGAGGCAAAAACTTACTGTCTGGTGGAGCTAACCTTCTGTGCAGGGTCACATCCGACACGTTTAGTTTATAATGAAATAGGTGTAACTTTTATTTGGCCTTTTGCGCAAGGACTCTTTGCGCCCCAGGCGAAACGCTGTTAACTCCGTATGTGGTACCTCTGCGCTCACCTCTTTTGTCTTAGAAGCAGACATGAGGCTTTCCAGTCTTGAGGCATATTTTATCTCGCTTTGCAAGCAGCAGAAGCTGTGGCATGGGGATTGTGGCCCAGCCAGGACTGCAAAGGGAACTGAGTGGCAGATGCATAAGGTTGGGAGTCAGGGATTCCTTCATGCCAAAGGTGTTCCCTTTCCTGAGCCATCCTCACCCCAATTACTTGTGGTTGGTCAGTTTATTGATTGCCATGGGGAAAGTCTCTCATCTCCCCTCTGTTAAACTTTTTTTTTCCTATTACTCTGTTCTTTTTCCCCACAGTATCAAACTGTTGGTATAAAATTTACACAACATTGCCTTTATATTTGTAGGTTTTAGAACTAAAATGTGTGCAGAAATATCTCTGAACTCTTAACTAAAGCTTTTGTATTTTGGTGTTACGGATTTTTACTCTCAAGGCCTAGGCCAGTTGTGTTGTACAACTTATAGACAGCAAAGTTGTTCAGGTGACATCATAGTACCTGTAGATGTCTGAGGTGGCAAAGAGGACAGGAGGAGAGGAGCTGGCAGGACTGTAGAGGTGATTCAGTTGACAGTTGGAGTATTCATTAACTCATCTGGTTAGCTGGTCATGAGATGGCTGCCTCTGATAATTGAACTCTTCCTGCTGCCACCAACGAGGTCCAGTGGGGGGAAAGCTCCTTGCTCTAAAGTCACAACACATCAATCCTCATGAAGGTCCTACGGAGTCAAGCAACGGAGTCTATTTCTGATGAATATTGAATCCGTCACTGCTGGTAAAAATATGGAGGTTTTTCCTTGCTTGAAAGCAAACAATGATTTTGTGCATGTGTCTAGGTAAGGTGCTGGACCCTGATCCAGATTCTTGTTGGTGGGTACTGACTGAATGCTTGTCATAAATGTTTGACAACATGCTGACTCTTTGCCAACTCTTATTTAGAGGTTTAATTTGTTTAATAATTAATTTCAGCTACAATTGAGAATTCTTTGTCTTTTCAAGATGAGGGCAAGATGTTATTGAGTAAGGCTACAGTGACAATAAATGGAAATGAGATTCTGGAACAAAGGAGAGTAAGAAGAGGCAGCCCGAACAAGTTTCCAATCTTGATTTCTAACTGTCTTTTTCTCCTGAAAAGTGCTGATGGCTTATTTCAGTGAGGTCAGAATCCCAGATGCTCGATCTAAATTACTTGAATTAAGACCTTTGTTTCCTAGTAGTGAAAACTTCCTTATGCACCCTGGCAGTTAAACTTTCCCTGTGTCTATACTGCAAAACTTGTGTCTTCATTTGTAGCTTTGTTTCTCCTGCCATGTACAAAAGTGTGTGGTGCCATGTTATTAAAAAACCCGAAAAAACCCCCAAAGACAGGGCAGCAATAAAATAGTCAGGGGTTTTTTTCAAGTGGGCTAATAAACATGTTTTCTGCATCCTCAGAGGATGGCGTCTTCAAGAGTGTTCTGCCTATAATGATTTTCTCTGTGTGCCAGTCAAAAGCCAGACCTCTTCGCTGACAAATTTGTGAGTTGTAAGAACTTTGCGGGCTCAAGGTGACGCTACAGCGGACGTAGGCTGCCCAAGAATCATCTGAGGATAGTTGGCACGGAGCGAGGCATCCGCAAGTCCTTACAAGTGTGCAGACACTCCCAAACTGAACCTATCAACACACTCCATGGAAGGAAAAGACTTGTCATAGCTAAGCTCTTTTCCAGTAAGAAAAGTTACCAAAGTCTTAAACCACAGAAATAGAAAATATTTCCCATGCTAATGGAAAAAGAGGTTTTCCAGCTGCATTTTCCTTCCCTGGTAAAGTTGCTGTTTTGTATGCCAAAGCAGCCTGATTCTTCACAGTGATTATCTTACAGCGCAGTTCTGTTAAAATAAAACTTTGGAATTTCCTTCAGTTTGGTGACCAGCAAATAAGCAACTTGTTGGGGGTTGGGTGGGGGGGGAATGTGTGGTTGGAGCATCTTGCCAAACCTGCCTTTTTCCCTACATTAGCCTCAATCTTCATTTCCAACTGGCTCTGTGATTTAACTCTTCCTAGGGAGGGAACAAAGATCTATCACCTTCTAGTATTTTATAGGCTGACTTTCAGCTGTGAAAACATCCCATCTTGATGAAGTCAAATTAAACTCTGCACTTCATCAGCGTTTATCAAAGCTGCTGACATTCCTTTTCACAGTTTCTTTTACTGAGCATTAGATTTTTGGGGAGTTGGTCTCAACAAATGAGTATCAAATCTGGTTCAGCCAGGCAGAGCATCTGTGTACTAGTGCTACCCTGTCCAGCACTGCAGCTTTGCAGATAGTGATTATCCTGGATATCTGAGAATATTTATCTCTAGCACTCTCCTGCTTAAGCTTCAGCCTCATCAGACCTAATTAGGGAATTATTTGGTACCAAATGCATCAGCTATCCAAATCAAAACAAGTAAATTTAGATAACTTTTGTTACAATAATATTTATTATTATTTCTGTTGCTGAAAAAAATGCAGATTTTTGATAGCTCGCTCCTTTCATCCTTTTTCTGATTTTTAAATCTTCATAAAATGACCTTGAACGTTAGCTTCGAAAGAAATTGTATGAAATGCAAAAATCTAGGCTGGAGTTTTGTGTTTGCAGGGGTAAATGTCTAAAAATCTGATCTTTGTGGTTCTCTGACTTTTCAACAAGGATAACTAGTCAAAGGGCATCTACTGACCTCTTCAAGAAAGTGTTTTCCAGGTGACAGAGGGTCAAGTATTCTGTGATCAAACTTTATATTGGTTAAATAAGATGTCACCTGCTAGACTTGTTTATTCTAGTAAAGCAGATTTGCTAGTGACACCTGTGCATCTTAAAGGATTAGACGCAACAGTCTTTGTCCAGGCAGCTGATAGGTGGGCCTTGTCTCTAACAGGTCACTAGAGACCAGAGGAAGACGGCAGTGGGTAGGAGGATTTCTGAAAACAGCCTCTCTTCGGAGGACTTTGATGTTGGCCAAGGAGAGAAGAGTCATAATCCATCAGGTCAGTTTTGTCTTTTTTTTTTAAGTTTTAAAAATAAAACTCTTTTATACAATACAATGGAAATAACTTTTTGCCTTTCAGAAATGGAGGAAAGTGCAGCCATCTTCCATCTGTAAAGTCCATCAGAGTATCGCATTTAATGAATTAAGTCTTGCTGTGAATTTTAAACCGTTATAGCCTTAAGCATGGGAAACCAAGGCGCAGGAGATGACCAGCAAGATAAGGAACAGAACCCATTTTTTTTTTTCCCTGAGTCTTAATCCTAGGACAATCCTATAACTATTTTAATAGTCTAACTAATTTAGAAAGTAGTGCACAGACAGACAGGACAACATGCCTTCTTCCTCCTTGCTTTCATTCCCATCCCTCTCATCTTGCCCAGACAGGGGTGACTACAGCCAGCCTTATGACCTCAGCAAAATTATGTATTTCTCATATGTCTGAGGACACTTTCCTAACAAAGCATTTATAGTCTTTTGTGTTTTCAGCCTATGGCTATTATATCTCACTACTTAGTGATGCGTATTGTGTCCTTATTTGAGCGATACTGGACAGAATGGCAAGAACTACTTAGATTTGTTTATTGTCCCCCAAAAGGGACCTTAGTGATTCAGACAACTTTTTAGGCATTCAAGGCCACTAGCTAGGGAAAGGTAATTTTTTTTTAATCATTCTTTATTGAACAATTAAGCTATTGCTGAAGACCTGACTGTTACACAAGGAAGTCAGATAGCAGAGCAGTCACAGGAGCTGGCTTTTTGAACCTACTTGGCTAACATCTGCTGAAGGATGGATGGCAAGTCATGGGGCATAATTCTGAGAGTCAGGAGATCTGCACCTGAGCAAAGACTTAAGCTCCCAAATGTTTCTTTCCTCTTGAGGTAAAACCAGATGTTTCAAACGATCCTGCGAGACTAAACTGAACTATTTCATGTTTGTTCTTGAGATCCTCATCTGTAACATGTCACATGATAAATTATTTTCATGGAGAGGGTAGAAATGGCAGGTGAGGCTTCCTTCCTCGTTTCCCTGGTTTTCCCCAAAAGCCTCTGACAGCTCTTTCACTCCAGGAATGATCTGTATTTCCATTTAGCTGCTGCAGCAGCTGCTTTCATTTGACAATAACAGCAAAACAATCATCAATGTTAAAACTGTTTGCTCTCACTACCTCTGAGACCACTGGCTGGACACCGCATCTAGTGAAGACACTATTTCTGAAACAAGCTGGATTAATTATGAGACTTGGAGCTTAAACCTTTGACTGAAGCATTTCTGTCGCTCTTCGTATGTGGAATTTCTGTGGTCTTGGGAGTGGTGAAGGGATGTGACCTGTAAATCTTCCTATAGACTGGTCTATTGGTGTTCCTGAAAGTTACCCTTTATTCACGTAGCTCTTTCTTGCAGGGCATCTGGTAGATACTAGTCCAGCGCTCAGCTCTGATAAGGCAGAGACCAAGAAAAGCCTGGAGATGCCTCGCTTAACAGAAACGTCAATAAAGGACAGGCTGGCGAAGTATCAGGCAGCTGTGTCCAAGCAGGGCAGTTCCACAGCCCTCATTACCATGGTAAGTCTGTTCTTTGGCTTGTGTAGAAGTGAAGTTTTGTCCTGACCTGAAACTGGAAAGAAGATCTTACGGAAACCAGGCTTTTTGAAGATAATGCCATCTTCTTTTGAACATAACTTTGGGGCCGTAGGAGTAATTTCTAATGAAGAGTTCCCTCTGCATACTGTAGGAAGAAATAAGTATATTTGCATCTTTCTGGAATAATCTTGAAAGTCTTCTAAGGGATTAATTGCTGGTGCCCTGACTGAGGTCCTTCTGGGACACAACTGACATTCTTTCTGCATGTCTGTAGCTCTCTCCATGTTTGTTGTTTGTTTGGTTTGGTTTTTTTTAAAAAACCAAACTCGATTGTGTATTGTACATTAGCTATAAGCTAGGGGAAACTGAGGCACAGTAAGATGGAGCGACTCTGTGTCACACAGTGCACAGAACCTGGATCTCTTGGCCTGCAGCTTCGGGATCTCCAGTCAGTTTTCATCCCTTTTGCTTTTCACCTCCCTTCAAGTCTTCTCACCCCTTATCTGCATCCAATTAGACTCTTGCAGTGAATGAATCTGTGCCAGTTTTGCAGATATTTGATCAGGAAATGAGCAATTAATGAATCGGGGTAAAGTATTACAGCTGAAGAGATTGCAAGAATCTAAGCTTTTGTTAAAAAGTGCCTAAGTACATTTGCTGGAACTGTCTGATACTTTTGCTTAATGATGGGAACTTTTATTGCTTAAATATGACTTTTATTAACCAGAGTAATAAATTTTAAGAGGATCAGGCTTTTTAAGTTAGGAAACTTGCACTGGAAAGAAAAGCAAAAAATGATAGTTCTGAGCTTTTATCTTTGTAGAGAGGCAAAAGTCTCTACCCAGCTGAAATGATTTCTGAATTTCATAAGCAGTGTGGGTCTAATTGTCCAACCCTTGGGAGGAAAGTCCTGTAAACTTCACTGCATGAACGGAAAGTAATTGCAGCCAGCGCAGCAAATCTGATTAACTGCTAATTGCTGATTTCTGCATCCTGGTTCTCGCCTGGATTCAGTTTGCTAGATTGCCTTTTCCAGTTTGTGGCTTAGAGTTCGTAGCTGATCCACTAAATTATTGCCCTAATGGCAAGAGATTTACCATGGATGTCTCCCGAGACTCTCGTTTGCAAATCCCCAGGGCTATCAGTTTGAGTGTCAGTCCGGCCTCATGCTCTTAGCATGTCCCATTTGGCAGCAGCTCTTTGATTTTGGCCTGGCACCTTGACAAGGGCAGCACATAAGATGGAGCAAACAACGGTTTCTGTGGCCAATGTTTGCAGTACTTCTGTGTTCCAATAGCAGCCGTAACTCTTGGATATTCTCCTTCCCTGCTGACAAAGCAACTGGGGCTCTTTTGATATGGTAGTGTGGTATTTGTACTTCCCTTCTCTTAAAACGTGTCACATCTGTGCTACAAAGGAAAGCCATAATCTCGCCTGGGAACAACTATTTTGAGGGCATTGTGGTGTAATTAGGTCTGGATTAAAACTGATAGACACTTTTACAGTTGGTTAGAGTAAGGCTGGGAAAGAATCACTTCTGTGCATTGTAAGCGATAGGGGAAGGGGCGGGAGAGGTGACAGGCAGCATCTTTACAGATCTGTACCTTAAAATTCTAACACTCATTCACCTGCCTATTAGAGGTGGTTGCTTTTGTGCAGACGTTTACAAAATCCAGCAGGATGCTGGTGAGGACATCTGGCTGTTTCTCTTTCATGTTCCAGAGAAGATGTCTTGTGAAAGGCACGAGTCTTTCTCGGGGCAATGAAAGAAACACGAGGTTTCACTGGATTTTTTTTTTTTTTTTTTAAGATTGAAAGATTCTTTTGTGAGAATCTTAAGTCAGTTTGTCAAGCACAAAAATCTCAGTAAATAACAATTAGGTTTTTGACTAGTACCGGAGCAAGGGTAGGATTTGTTTTTATGTTGCATCGTGTTTTTCAGTTGCACAGTGCTTTAGGTAGTTCTTGTCTTGAAATATTTGTAATCTCAAACGAAAAGTTAACATTTCTGGGAAAGGAGGATGTGGCTTTAGCCTGGGAAATGAGAGTTGATTTTAAACAAGAATCTGAAAGCAGAGAAGAGGGGTTGTTCAGAAAAATACTGGCATTATCTCCACAGGGTATAGTAAAATTCTAGAGCCTTCTCTTTTTTTTTCTTCATGAGAATGTATCACTTACCAAGTTTGTACAGATTTTTGTGCCCATTCCTTTAATTATCACTGTATATACTAGGAAAACAGCTTTAAAAAGATTTAAAGAAAAACAGAAAGTAAGTACTTTCCTAGGGGAAAAGAACCTGTCAACTTTCAAGTGCTTTATTCTATAGAATGAGAGTCAAGCCAGTGAAAGTGAAGTCAAGAATTACAAATCTGAGCAGAAGGAGAATTTGCCACCAAGTCTTGAGGACTCCATTTCCTATCAGGATGGGGAGAAGGTAAGATGCTCATGCTGGTGAAGATTGAGGACTTCACTTTAAGTGGAACTAGTTGTAGGAGCACAGCTGATATACTTGTTCCACATGCCATCTAGAAATTGAATACGAGCAGCTGATACAGATTATTTACATGCTGCAGAATTCCTGATTTATTTTTTTTTACTATTTTTTTTTAGACTGTATCTGAACTATAAGCTAGTCTCTGTGAAAGACTTTTAAGCAGTTGTAGAGAATATCTAGAGACAGATATTTTAAGTTGTCTTGGAGAGTTCCCCTGTCTTCTCAGTAATGATATGCCTATAGTGTGACAGAATCCTTCAACATCATTCTTACCTATTTTCTGATGGCTTCAGTAGCTGGCTAGGGCTGAAACCTCTGATGGTGGTGTGGGGGGTCTTTTGTTCTGTTCTTTTTACTCTGTCATTAATTTTTGATGACTATGATGAAGCCACCTAAACTTTTTTGTGTCACACTCCCTAACTGTAAAAAGATGATTCACAGCTAGGTATTTGTTTTGTTTGTGTGGGTTGTTTTAGGTTTTTTTTTTTAAATCAAAAAAAGAAACCACAACAGGAAAAAAAAAAAAAAGATAAAAGATTTTCATGACACAAATAAAAGGAATTTGTCACTGTTTCTTCTGCATTTAGTGGCTAAATTTTGATTAAGGTAACTGAGAATGCTAGTTTGGATTTGTTCCTGGTTTTGAGCTTCAGCTGTAAATAGAGACTAAATTACTCTGTGAATTAGAGATAATAAAGCACGCTCAAGCATTTGTATACTAAACTGGGGACAGCAGACGGGATAAAAGTAGCTGAATAATAATTGGGGTACTGTGTATCCCAGCCATTCTGAACACGTGGCAGCCTAATGCCAGGAGGGCTTTTAGAGCTTTCCAGCCTTCCTTGGGCAAGGGGCCAAATTGCTGCTTTCAGCTGTTCCTCACTGACAGCTGAGCAGCTTCACGTTCAACTGGTCGAGGCTGCTTTTTGCTAAAAGGTGAGTTAATTAAAAGAACACTTGTTCAATCAGAATACTTCCCTGTTGTTGAATGGAAGATTGAAATAAAATTTCTTGTATTCAGCTGTAATGGTGGAGTTGCTTGTTGAGGTGTCCAGGTGCAATAAAGATAGAGAATAGAACACTGTTTGAGAGCCAGGGTTGTCCTTTTGAAATGACATGATGAGCTTTGGAAATAAGCCTAATTAAAACTAGTACTAAATGTCAGAAACGGGAATCCTCTGGCGAAAAGGAAATAAAAGAAACTTGCTAACCTTCCTCTGTCATTTTTTACACTGAATCTGTGAAAAATTTAGTAGCCAGGCATGTGTGACTTCAACAGCCACAGAACCTGCTGATGCACTTCCCACTGTACGAGTGTTATAGTTTTTCAGTAGACCAGAGCATGTTAACACATGTAACTTCCCCAAATGTCATTATTTTGCAAACGTCAATGGACCTTTCAATCATTAAAATGAATTAGTGATGATTTGCAGTTAATCTTGTTACAATACTTTAGTTTCTCAGTGTAGCTGCTTACAGCTATTTGATTTAAGAGCAATAGTGCCAAGTTGAATAAAGAGATACACATCAAGAGCTTTATCTGTAACATGTTTAGTATCTGACACTGGTGTATATCCAACTCTCTTAAAAAGTGTTGGGTGTTGTGTTTTTTGTTTTTTTTTTTTAAATACGAATCTGTTTCTGAAGGAGGATGGACAGGATAGGTCCAGACATGTTTGTCCCAAACTGGGAACAGCGGATTTCTAGTTCTACAAAAGCTTTTTTAAAATTCAGTTGGGGGGGGGGGGGTTTGGGGTGTGTGTGTGTGCTTTTTTCCTTCCTCCAAAAGCACTGTCTTTGCGGGATGTTTAAAAGTCATAGATTTGTCAGATATTGGAGGGAGCCTTGAGATTTCCAGTAAATGTGTACTACTTGGTGTTAAGGGATTTCTAGGTTAGAAAATCTGGGAGGTACATCGATGAAATCCACAAGGATTTCTGAAGACAAAGGTAGATAAAGGTGTGCAAGCCACAGGCGTTTGGGGAAAGAAAAATGTGGTATTTGTGTGTGTGAACACTATGGCAGATGAGCTGAATATTGCAAGAGCTGTACAGTTATGACGATGTCTCTACCTTGTAGCAAGGGCTAATGTTCTTGGCAGTCAGCTGGACGCTGCCTTGTGCCTTACCAAACAGAAAGTAGCTTCGTGTGCACCTCAGAGCGGCCAGTCTCTTCCTGTTCAGGTTCTTCGAGTGTCACACTTGCCTGTTGTGTTACTCAGGCTGTGATTATTCAGACTTCAGGAGGTCAAAGGTGCTCATTGTCTAATACTCTCTTGCAGGTTTCTGTAGGTGAGAACAGCTTGTCCTTCCACTCTGGTCTTCTAGAGGACAGCAACGGTAAGCGCTGGTTCTCCTGCCTCAGCAAGAGTAAAGCACGTGGCTGAGGGAAGGCACTAACCGCCCGCTTGTGTGTAGGATGCTGAAGTTCGGTCCTGTCAAATGATGAATTTGACCCGATCAAAACTTGTACTAAAAAATCTGTCCCGTGCCTAACTCAGGCTTTGTAAGAATTTCTGTAACTTGTTTGCCCCAATTGAACACGGTTAAGTGTAGCTTCCTCGCCGTTTGGACTTAAACTAATAGCTCTGGCAACTACTACATTAGTAAATAGGCTGAAGTATTTATTAATGCAGGACAATTACCAAATGGCTTTGGTGTTGTCCAGGGATAGACAAGTTCCTGTTCAGTAAAGTGTGTAAGCACATTCTCCTGTTGCTTCACACCTCGATTCGAGCCCCCACATGAGCAGCACTTTGCAGAAATGAACAGTTCCTGGAAGTTAGCTGTTTAGTTATTTTATTTAATTTTATTTTAAATTTCATTTATTTATTTTAATTAATTTAATTTATTTAATATTAGTTTCCTTTACATCCCACCTCACCTTTCCTGGTAAATCAGAAAAGTATCATGATCATGTTTAAATGTCTAGAGATAAAGGTTTAATAGCAATTGTTCAAGAAAAATGTGTTTGCCCTTAGCTGGTAGGATTGCTGTTGGGTCTTACGAGCTTTCCATGGTTTTAAAGTTACTGTAATTCCCTTTTCTTCTTCCTCTGCTCCCTTAGCTGGACAAAACTTGGAGAGCGAGACAGAAGTTCAGAAAACTGTCAGCACAAAGCAGCAAAACTTTGGTTCTAAACCATCTGGCCAGACAGATGCATCTCTGCCAAAAGCAGTGAAGGTAAAGCAGCTATTTAGTCTCAAACACTGGTGATGGTTAAAACCGTCCAACTTCTTTAGTACTGAAGACCTCAATGCCACCGATGGGGTCGCAAAGGGTCTGGCAGTAACCGTAGCAATATCTGATCTGTCTTCATCAGACTGTGTTCATGAGGGAACTTTAATTCAGAATGGAAAAGCGTCTCAAAACTGTCAATTTTCCTTCAAAGACTACATCTGAGTTGCTTTCTGGGAGTTGTCCTGCTGCTGTTCCTACAGCGTGCCCCTGTGACAGGGGCAGTTTCTCTTCAGTGTGGGAAAAGGGGTTGGAGCAGGGGATTGTACCAGGGCTTGTCTGTGCCTCCTGTAGAGTCAGTGTGCTCCTAGAGACTGGTGCTGACGTCCTGATACTCATCCTCAGAGCCTTCAGGAGGCTGGGACTTGCCTTTCCACACTCCTCTTCCAGCTGTTCCCAAGGTAACTGCAGTTGGTAGCAACTTTGTAGTAAGGGCACTGTGGTGACTGACTCCACAAAGACTGACTTTGGTATTCTGAGTAACAAGTCCTTAACGTTACATTTTCTTTAGCGAGAGCTATAAAGCAGATGGAGAACTTCTTGGATAGGAATGTATTTACTAATCTTCTTAGACACGCAAACGGCAGTGCTGAATATTTTGATCACACTGTACTTTCTTGTCACGTGTGCTGTCTGGAGTTAGGATGCCTGTTCCTTGGGCTGCCACAGACTTCCTGGCTCACTCCTGAGGAAACAACTGTGCTTTTGTTGTTTTCCCCATCTTTGAGAGGAACAGCACTGACCTCACAAAGACCAGGGAGATGTGGCTTCCCAGTGTTCTGGAGCATAAATGCCAGTATATGGAATGAGAGCTGCCTATAACATTTGTGTAATCTCAGTCGTTACAGCATGCAAGATACACACAACCTGTGTGTTTTGGTCCTCTGCGCTATCTCTTTATATTGTTAGAGCCATTTTAGGCCTCTACCCTGTTACTGCTTTAGATGCTGCGTTGCCGAGATAGAAACCCAGAGACTGTTTATTCATGTAAGGTTCCTATTTGTCTCTTCCAGCTTCTGTTTCCTGTTCTTGGCTCCTAACCTCTACTCCTGCCTTCTGCTTCCCTCCTAACGTGAGCTCCAACTCTCAGCTTTCTCTCCAGTTCTCCTATATTTATTGGGCCTCACCTCCCTCCTGTAGCTCCCATTTGTAGTGTGCCTGGAAAGGAATTTCTTTCTCTTCACGCCCCAAAACGCCTCTCCATCAGACATAGGGCTCATTGTTATACAAGTAAGTTCCTCTTCTTGGGTAGGGATATGTATTGCAGAAGCACACGCCAGCCCTGTCATGTCATCTTGCAAAACTAAGCTTGCTCCCTGTGGCAAACATGGAGGATTAGATTTTTATTTGCGCTAGTAAATTCTCATTCTGAAATTTCATTTATTGATTCAAAATTCAGAATTTATCCATAGTTTTGGCAGCATGTAGAAAATGTGGATTTTTTTTTTTTTAAAGGAACTCTGAAATTTTGTTGATCAAGCTGTCATCGTAATTAGAACTTTAATCTACTATAACCTCAAGCAATGCCTTAAAAAAGTGGAAATACCTATTAAACTGGAATTAAATTGGCAGCAAACTTTATGGTTGTGACAAACCGACCTCAGCTGGCTCTGTCTTCAGCAATCTGTCCCTCACATATTGTAACTTTCATTGCTTAACCATTGTTTCTAGTCTGTTATAAATAAATTGCTGTAATTATGTCTTCCTGTGACCTTCCTGTTTTTTCTTTAGCCATCATATTTTTCCTTGAAGTTTTTTAGTAAGTTTGTAGCAGGTAATTCTTTGTCAAAGAAAAGCTACAATATCAATGTGTCTGTGCAGACCCACGCTCTGGAGCTTTGGCACTCTTTTACCCTGCTGCTAAATAGTTGTAATCAACATGCAGCCCGAGACTGCCAATTTTTCAGCTGTTAGTTATTTAATTTTTCCTTTAAAGTGTCTTCCCTATTGGCCAGCCTTAATAGATTCCAAGAAGTGAATGGCATCGAGTGACCTTTTTTTTCCACGGACAATGTGCTTGCTTCCTTGATGCTGTTAGAAAACAGAATCTGAAATCGTTGCCATACAGCCCAGCAGTGACACTTGACTCCTTAGTGTTTAAGTGTACCCTTGCACTAATCTCTCAGGAAATTCTCTTAGCGAGCACATAAACAATTTTAGCTGCTTAACCTCAAAGCCCTGCTTGCTTTAAGTCTTGAACAAGTTTGAGGGCTGCGTGTCCTGAAACCCGAGTATAGTTTCTTCACGATCGAACTGGAATTGCTTACAAATGAAGTCAGAAGTGTTTCCTGCTGCCTGCATCGGCGCTGAGACTGTTTCCTCCTCTTTTAGAGAGGAGAGCAGTTAGCAAAAAGAGGATCATTTCAAACCATTGAGTAGCCTGTTCCAGTCCTTTGCCCTCCCATTACCTTTTATTTTAAAGTTATTTCAGCTCTTTCTCTGCACTATCTCTTTTATTTTGGTGTCATACTGACTGTAATCTACATGAATGTTTCTTCATCGTTCGCCTATCAGAAAAAATGAGGTTACAGGAATAGACTGGACAGCTTTTTGGGAACTGGCTCAGTCAAAGTTATAGCTGAGTTCTAGTATTTTCATTGTTCCTTCTCAGCCATTGCTCAACTTGTGATGCTTCAGCTGTGGAATTCACTGGGGCAAAATCCTGGCTCGCTGTCAAGCCACAGCAATCCTGGGGGCCTGCCATAGCCTCTTCCTCACTCGTTGCCCACCAGAACCCACCCGACCATAATTAGCATTGAGTTGCAGAAAGTGAATTGCTGCAGTTTTTCTGAGAACTCTGGAAGCTGTGCATGAACCCAAGCCAAGTCCCCTAGCAGTTGATTCATTTTCCAGTTAACAAGCTTTCTCTTCTTCCCGTAGAAATTTCAGTTGCCAATGAAGGAAACCTGCGTTGGGTGTCAGAAGACTGTGTACCCGATGGAAAGGCTCTTTGCCAACCAGCAGGTGTTTCACATCAGCTGTTTCCGCTGTTCCTATTGCAACAGCAAACTCAGGTAAACACACCGCTGCTTTTGGCTGCCGTCTGGGCAGCGTAGCTTTCCTCTCCAGCAGCTCACTAAGACGCCGTTTGGGCTTAGCTGAGCTGAAGGCAACCACAATCCAGCGCATTGGAGAGGAGCGTAGGAGTGATAATACAGTCCTAGTTCTGCCAGTGGCTTCTGCACTTGATGCAGTCTATTTTCAAACTCTTAATGTAATTTTATGTGGGGAGAAAATATATAACGTTCAACTTTGTAAAGAACCCCTGACGTTTGAAAAGAGGGCCGTAGAAACTCATGAAAGCTGTAAGCTTGTCTCTTCCAAAATTGAATCTCTTCAGTAACATAACTAAAATATTCAGCCTGGCTGGCTGACTCACAGAACGCTAACATTTGACTTGGTATTTTCCTGCACAGTCTTGGGACATATGCATCTCTGCGTGGGAATATTTACTGCAAGCCCCACTTCAACCAGCTCTTCAAATCTAAGGGCAATTATGATGAAGGCTTTGGACACAAACAGCATAAGGAATTATGGGCAGGCAAAACTGAATCTGAAGAATCCCTGGAGAAAACTGTCCATGCTGTAAATGCAACCGAAAGTCCACCGAGCCCAGGAGTAGAGGATGCCCCGATTGCTAAAGTAGGAGTTCTGGCGGCAAGTATGGAGGCGAAAGCTTCAGCTTTGCCTGAGAGAGAAGAGAGACCGGCAGAAACAAAGAAGCTCAGGATTGCCTGGCCGCCTCCATCTGACCAAAGTATTCAAGGAAGTGCCTTAGATGAGGGCATCAAAGTATTCAAACCCAAGTGGCCCCCGGAAGAAGAGATTTCCAAGCCAGATGTGCCGGAGGATGTGGATCTGGATCTCAAAAAGTTAAGAAGATCTTCCTCGCTGAAGGAAAGAAGTCGTCCCTTTACAGTTGCCGCCTCATTTAGAACAGTATCTGTTAAAGGCCATAAAACAGAGAATTCCTCTTCTCCTTCGAAGGCAGAGAGAGACATGTTGAAAAGAAGTGAGGAACTGGAGAGAGAGGTCGTGGTAGACAAAAAGCAAAAGGAAAAGAAGGTTGAGAACAGGAACATCCAGAGTGCTGAAGAGAAAAACGTAGAGGAAGAACGGGAATTGTCTGGTATCAAAACCGCAGAGCACAACTTTGTAGAAAACGGCCAGGTGAATGCAGAGACAGATGAGGAAGAACACGCTATGGAAGAGCAGGAGATTCCAAATGAAGAATTCCTTGAACCCAAATCTCCTAAACATTCCAGCTTAGCCAATGTCATGACTGCTAAGGAATCATCTCTTAACCAGAATCGCAAATCCCAAGATGTTGGTTTCTGGGAGGGTGAAGATATGGAAGATCTGTCTGTGGAAGAACAGATCAAAAGGAATCGTTACTATGAAGATGATGATGAAGAATAAATTGGCCTTTTACTCGAAAACTTGCTGCAAGGTGCTGGGCCTTTTTAAATGGGTGTTTTTAGCTTTAACAAACAGCTGTCCTCCATGAAAGCGATGCTATACTGCACGTTGACATTAAGGGAATCCTGTGTACAAATTATCTCAACTAGAAAAAGACTCTGGAAGCCGGTGAAGAGTCTATCTAGGCGCATGGGAACAAGTATCTGGCTGTGGGATGGAGACAACAGGTAATCTCTGCCCACAGCCCGAGAACAGAGCTGTTCTGTACTCCTACTGTCTTATCCTTTTTGAGCTTCAGTACGTATTTCACTAACAATTTACAGAATTTCACTGTACTCACACCGGTGGTGTGAAACAGGCTTTCTGTAACACACTACTTTTACCACTACAAATGCTACTGCAGTGCTTAGGGACCAATTTCAAAGGGACTTTCTGGCCTGCTCTAAAAATGGTAACTTAATGCACTTTAATACATGTGAAGGGCACAGCTGGTTTGTTGGGGTTTTTTTTAAGTAATAAAATCATTTGTTTGTGCTTAGTATCCAACAGCTAAAGCATTTTAAGCTGAGTGCAATGTGATTATCTCTCTCAAAACTGCCCATCATCAATTAAAGACTCCCTACTCTTATTTTTCTCTGTGCAACTGGAACGGTGTGCCCGTTGCTGGATCATGTGTATTTTAGTGCTTATCCAGAAGCTGTGCTGACTGACAGATCTCTTTGAGGATACGGCAACACGTTTGCAGCAGCCTGCAGGGCATTACTTTTTGCATCTCATATGCATTTGAAGTTGGGTTTTTTTTGGTTTGTTTTATTGTTTTTACTTGGAGTTCATCATCGTTCACTTTAAACTGCAGATAATATTTTTAAGGCCTTTTGACAACTTTGCAACCCTACTTGTATCAAGCTGCCATAAATCTTTTTGTTATGGCTGTGAAATTATGCTGCACTGCAAAAACCTCTGGAATAAAACCACCTGAACAGTGAAACTTTCTGATTGCTAGCATCGAAGCTTAGTACATTTTTAAACTTGACTTCATTTATTTTGCAAATAATGAAACCTTGAACGGTGGAAGGAGGATGCCCTTTTATATTAGCTTTTATTTGTACTGTATTCTCATGAGAATTAGCTTTTAACTATACTTGAGGTGTAAAATATTCTGCTTTCTTAACGGTCCTGCTAACAACAAAACCTTCAATAAAGTTCGGTCATTTACATTAAAATTCAGGTCTGAAGACTGGCTTCGTACTCGTTTCACCATGGGAACAGATGGTTGAAATACTGGTGGTTTTACTGGAAGCTGGAGAGCAGACAGTGCTTTTTCTGGTGCCACTAGGTGACACTGTGTGTCCACTTTTTTTTCTGGTTGACAGTCAAATGGGCAGACTGTGCTCTCCTACGCAAGAGCGTGTGGAAGAGGGATCAGAACAGGATGGGCAAAAGAAATAAGGACCTGCAGGTATTCTACACTTCCATTTCTGGTTTCAGGGGTCAGGCATCGTAGCCAAGGACAGCTGAGGTTGTTTTTTTTTTTTCCCCCTCCCTATGAGCTTTGTACTTCAGTTAAACCTGAGGTGGGTTTGGTTGGGATGGACAGGGGCTGAGACCTAGAAGAAATGCAGTAAGTGTCCTGCAGCAGCAGGAGAAGATGCACATATGTATATAGGGGAAGGAGGGAGAGAGGGGAAAAGCAGCCTGCTTTCTAGCTGGAAGCTATTAGTTGCACATCATGAGGTGTACAGCCTACTGCTAATTTTTCTTTTAAGGGAGAAGACTTGATTCGTACAGATAGAGGTATTGCAAACCTTTATCTCTCTGTAACCTTTATCTCTTCCTAACAATTTGGTATCAGATTTCCTCAAATTGCTAAGCAATTGGAGATCTTTCTGACTAGAAATTGGGCTAAGTGTATTTGAAAAGGAAGGGAAGAAATCTCTGTTGTGGACTTAGATTTATTGAATATGCCTACTACTTGTTTCTTAGGAAACGCAATTGAATTTTACAATGCCTCCCCAGTTACATGATACTAAAGCGATCCTGGCTGCACTTACTAGAGGTTTTAATGTTGTACGTCATTAGTTCTAGTTAAATCTGAGGCATCTGTGAGTCTGAGATACAAGGACCCTTCCAGTTCCCTCAAGACTCGCTGATCATCTTCAAGGAGGAATTAGCAACATGTGGTACTTTTAAAATAAAGTTGTCGATTTAAAAAAAAAAAAAAAAGCGAACAGATCGTGAACTAGCCTGTCCTTGAATCTATTAGTTATCACAGCGTTTGAGTGCTTAATGGGCCATTTAATTTGCTCTCAACTGGACAGATGCCAAAAGAGTTATTATATGAAATACGGATCATTTGCTACAACGTGCAAGGAAGTTGAGAACCTAATTGTAAGGGTTACACAAAGGCTAAGCTTTGTTACTTGGTAACCCTTATCCTGAAGATAAAACACTTTTTTTTTTTTGTTTCCTGAATGTTTTAAAAACTATAAGAAATATCTTAAACTTTGCCAACCAGCGTACCTTTTTTTTTTTTTTTTTTTTGTGCCTAAATGTTAAACCACATCACTGTTAATATTAGTAAAACTAATCCTTGGTCTCTTACGATAAACTCTTCACAAGGGAAGTTGCGCTGCCCTGCGCGAAGCGCTGGGGCCCTTCTCTCCAGAGGTGGGTGAGGCGGGCGGAGGGATCCTGCCCCGCGGGGCTCGGCGGGACGCGGTTTATCTCCCGGGGCTCGGCGGGACGCGGTTTATCTCCCGGGGCTCGGTTTATCTCCCGGGGCTCGGCAGCGGCCGCCTCCGCAGCGTTCGGGCCGGGCTCGGCGCCTGCCTCAGCCGGGGCCTTCCCGGGGGAAGAGACCGGCCTCCCCTCAGGAGCGCGTGCTTTAGGCCCCGTTAAAGCCTCTCTTGAGGATTTTTTTTTTTTTTCTTTTTTAAAAAAAAAATCGGCACAACTCGTCTCTGTTCGCAGAAAAAAAAACCCCGAGGGCCCGGGAGCGCGCGCGCCGCCCCCTCAGGAGCCCGCCCCGGGCGCGCGCGCCGCACTGCGCCTGCTCCGAGGTAACGGTCCGCGGCGGAGGGGGGCGTGGCCCGAAGGAGCCCCGCCCTCCGCGCATGCGCCGTGTCGGCGAGGGGGCGGGGCGGGGCGGGCAGCCGGCGCCGCCCCGCTGTCGGCTGCGGTGGCCGCCTCAGCTGCGGCCGCCGGGAGGGGAGGCAGGTTCGGCGGCGGAAGATGGCGGCGGCCGCGGCGGCGGCGGCGCTGCGGGCCTGGTTTTGGAATGAGCGGTTCTGGCTCCCGCACAACGTGACGTGGGCGGACCTGGCCGGGGAGCCGGGCCCGCCGGGCAGCGGGCTGCAGTACCCGCGGGCGGGCCACGTCCTCTCCGCCTTCCCGCTGGCGCTCGGCATCTTCGCCGTGCGGCTGCTCTTCGAGAGGTGAGCGCGGGGCCGCCCCCGGGGCGGCGGGGCCCTCCGGCGGCGGGGACGCCGCCCGCTCCCGCCTTGGCGGCGAACGCGCGGCGAGGCCGCCGGTGTCTCTTAGCAACGGGCGCCCCGGGGGGAGCGGCGGGCGGCCCCGGGGCCGGGCCGGCGGCGAGGCGGGGCGGGCCGGGTCCCGCGGGGCGGCTCGGTTGGGCTCCCCGCTCTCCCCTCGGGCCTTCCGCGGAGGCCGTGGCGGGCTCTCCGCCCGCGGCGCCTCCCGAGACTCTTTTTTGCGTGAAAAGGGAATATTGTGTAACGCTGGAAAACCCGTCCCGGGAACCTCTCCGTGTCTGTCGCGACATACACCAGCCCGTAGGGCACCTCTCCCTTGGCGCTGGATCCCGAGAGGCTCCTCGGGGCTAGCGGTACCTTGTGCTGCGAGAAAAAAAAGTCTGGGGAATTCACTTTTATTTCTCCTCCCGTCCAGGAGACCCTCGGCTGGGCGAGTGAAAGCCCGCTGGCTGCTCCGCGGCTGCTCCGCTCGTGTTGCTGCTCTCTGCCTTTATTGTACTCTCCCTGCAGAGTTCCTGGAGGAGGAAATAGGACTGGTTCTCATGGCCTAGTATATTATTAAACAATTTGTGGATCTCCTGCATCTCGGGCATGACGGAAGTGTGCGCAGATCATCGTATCTGCCCGTAAACAGGTGTAATACAGTAGCTCTCGCTTACCCGAGTATCCACAAACACACGGTATTAACTCTTCCCTGGGGCAGAGGTTTGTCCTTTCCACGATGTGTATCTCTTACAGCCACACGCAGGGCAGACTGCGTGGGTGACATAGATACTAATTAGTGAAGCTGCTTATTTAGGAAAACTGTTAGGCGCAGAGCGAGACACCTCGTATTCCTCTTCAGTTAGTTCATTAAAGATTGATTTAATCTTGAATTTCTACATTGAAAGGGCAGAAGTATTGCTAAGCGTGAAAGGGGCTGTAGGGCTGAAGTGAGTAGGAATCGAGTTGGTTTCGTTTTGTGGGTTTTGTGCAAGAAGTGTGAATTTTCTTGAGCATTCAGAAATTAAAGAAGAGGGGGCTGGGGTGAAGTGAAAAGGCGAACTGTGGAGAAAAATGAAGCAGGTCAGCAGAGTAGGAGAGAAATTTGAGAGGCTCTTTTTTGTCCGTCTTATCTTTTTGCCTTCCAAAAAAAATTTAAAAAGCTTCAGAAAACTACTGGCAGTTCAAACCAGTGCAGAGGACCCAGGAACACACGTGGCAGCGCCAAAATCTCATCTCAGCTTGGCCTGCTACTGCTGGTCTTGGCCAAACGGTCACACTTGCCAGCAGACGAGCAAAGGAAGTTGTGAGACAGGAGGATACCTCTGAAAATTCTGCTGTAGGATTTCCAAGCCCTCTTTAGTCCAGGTGTCTTAGTTTGGGAAAGAAGTGCAAAGGGTTCTCATTTCTCTGGACTATGAGATGTTAGGACAGATATAGTGTGTCCTACCTGAGGGGGTGGTTTATTTTTTTCAGCTGTCTTTGCTATACTGTGTCTCAATGGGGGTATCCTGAAGTGAAAGCAGACTGTGAGAGCAACTTCCCCGGGCAGTTTCTGGTATGTTTATTTTAATAGACCGTAGTTTCTAAGAAATGCTTTTCTCTTTCATCCTGCCGCTTTGAACATGTCATAGAAGTTCAGATGTGTCTTAATAAAATCCTCCTGTGTGTATACCCTGATACAGACTTCGGGGATGATTGTGTCAAAGTCTTTCTTGACACACTTTTGGCAATCGGACTTGATGACTCAGAACTTGAATTATATACTCGTGCAGCTCTTTTGTTTGAGCTTCTCTTCATTTCTTTCTTTTCTCTCTCCTGCTGTAGATCTTTGGAGTGAGGAAGTGCTTTTGTGACACGGACACTTGTAATGCTGACACATGTTTCTGTTAGTGAATGCTCCTATAAATTAACCTTTGCATCATGGTGTTGGTAAAATATTCATTAGGCTGATCGTTTGTGGGAAGTAGATGACTATAGAGAGAGGAGGCAAGACTTAGAGAGGAAGGTGAAGTCCTGACTCAGTGGTAGGGGGGTGGATTTTTGTGCAGGCAAGATAAAGGACTTCTGCCCACAAGTTTGGGGTTTTAATTTTTTTTTCTTGGTTATACTTGCTGTTATTTGTCCTTCCACATCTTGTCCCACTGCAGGCACAAAAAAATTTTCCAGGTATCTGTGAGAAGCTGGAGGCTTTTATTCATATGATGTCTTTATAATTACACTGGGATGCCCTTCAGTAACAGATAGTCTTGTTACTCTGCAGGTCTGAGGAAGCTTGTGCTTAAGCTGCAGGGAGAAAGAACTGATTTTAGATGTCACTTCATCAGGTCTGTCTGGAAAACTAGGGACAGTTGTGGAATGACGTGGTTTTGTCTTAACACCGTGAAACTGAGAGATTATGGAAATGTGAACTCTTTGAGCGCATGCTTTATAAATCTTGTTATTTCTCAGATGGCTCCTCCTTTTCAGAGCTGTGATAGGGAGTCATCAGACAAACTTGAGTGTTCCACAGAGAAGGATTCTGCCTTTGGGTTTGTGAAGTACAACGTGCCTCAGAAATATTTGTTATAACACATGAGTGTGTGTGTACTTGAAAATTGGTGCTGGTTTCAAAATGAGGCTATCTTAATAACTAGTGTGAAAAAGGTAGCTTGGTAGGTATGACTTAAGCCAATGAGCAGATACCTGTTTAGAAAAGTGTAATATAAGTATTTAAGTGATGATAATTCCTTCCTGGGAAGGCGTGGCAATAAGCTGACCTTGGCAATAGCTCCTGCCGTTAAGATTTCTGTGGAACCATAAAATAATTTAGATTAAAAACGACCTCTGGAGATCACCTTGTCCCATCCTCTCCTCCAAGCAAGGCCAATGTTTTAGTCAAGTCAGGTTCCTCATGATCTTGTGCTGTTTGGTTTTGAGTATTGCTAAAAATGAAAATCCTGTTATGTGGGCAGCCTCTCTTTTTGGTGCTTAACTGCTATTGCTATGCAGATATTTTTATTTTTTTTTTCCCCTGTGGGATACAGTGCAAAACCTGCACGTCTGAAAACCTATTCTGGGGCCAAAACTATAAAATGCCAGAGAGGTTTTAAGTGTGAATTTTCCTAAATGGACACCTAAAGGAAATAGCATGTCATCTTGCTATTTTTCTGACTGACAGCAGGATTGATCATTCGCTTCCTACTCCACCTGCAAGGTGGTAACTGGTCAGAGCAGATGGACTGGGGCTGTTCCGCGGGCTCCTGAGGTGAAAACACCTCGTGGGGCTGCTCAGGGAGCCCTGCAGAAGCACATTTGCCATTTTTCTGCCCGAAGCCATTATTTGCGGAGTTAAGAGAAGCTGTGTTGTGGCGTTGGGTTAGACTTCCCTAAAAGTCATGAAATCCTTTGCTGCCATCCTTTTTCCTTCCTGTTTCTGTGACCGGGACTACCTCCCTTGCCTCCGTTGTTGTGACTTGTCCGTTTGCTGGGTTGATGTCTGTCTGCTTCTGTGCCCCTAGAAACTGATGTGGTTTTTTTTTTTTTTTTGGTTTGCTCTTTGGTCACCCCCATGCTTGACTGGGTACCTGGAGTCCTGTGCTGTATCTACACCCTGTGGCTTACTCTTGATTTTTCTTTTTTTTTTTTTTTTCCCCCTGATTTCTGGAAACATCTGTACTTTTTCCCTAAGCCTGCTAGTGAAGGAAGCCTACTACTCCGGAATAATTGTATGCAAAGTTTTGAGTTTGTTTGTTTTGTTGTTGGATTTTGCTTTTTTTCCCTAATCTTTAGGTCCCAACTTGAATTATTTTTGCATCTTTTTTTTTTTTTTTTTTTTCCTGAAGAGGTGCTGTTTCTTCTTGATGCTTCAGGTTTTGAATTCTAGAATAATGTCAAAACTTTGCATGGATCACTATGAGCTTTCTTAACCATTCCTTCTCTCCTTTACTTGTTCTTAAAACAAAAGAAGATTCTCCTGAATAATAAATCAATTGAATGTGTGGATTTTTAGATTTTTTTTTTTCTCAGGTTTTCTCTTTTAAGTGAGGAAACTGACCCAAACTGAGTTTCTTCAGACCAGGATTTTTTTTTTTTTTTTTTTTTAATAGAGTTAAAAGCCCTGTATCTCAGAAAATTAATAAAAATATTTGGCATCCTGTAGTTGCACGTGTGTATTTCTTTGCTGTTGATGTGGTATATCCTGTAGGAAAGAAGAGTATAAAGATTTACACTTTTAGGGGGGGGTCTAGCCAAATGTTTTATAACATCAGAACATAATTTCTGGCTGGTGGTCTAGATTATAGAGGAAGCAGTGAGCTTTTGAGACAAACTGAAAGGAAATCACTCTTTCCTTTTTTTTTTTTTTAATTTTTTTTTTTTTTTTAAGGCTATGACTGTTGAACAGGACGTATGAAGAAATGAGGCAGGGCAGTGAAACTTGGGACCACAGTGTCTCTTACTTGTTTAGTATTTTCTGAGAGCAGGGGAGTTCCTTTAGGATTAGTCATGAGCTGATCTGTAATTTCTCAAGGGGAAAACCCCACAACCTGTGTCTGTTCTTAAATGCAGTTGTAGCTACTTGTTACTGAAGTACTAACAATGTACTCTCAAGAATGATTGCTGCTGGAACGCTTGTAATTGTGATCCTCCTGAATTTTATCCTTTTAAACACAAGGAGAAATGGTACCAAATGTAGTGGTTGGAAAAAAGCAGCGTTTTCTGTTAAATGGGATACATATGTGTAGTTTGTCTTCAGTTGTCTCTGCAACGATCTCCGTTTCAAAGCAAAATAGATTTAATGATGCAAACGTTGGGTCCTTTTCAAAACCGGTTTTGAGAAAGAGGTTCTTTGCTCTCTTTCTGTCTCAAAATAATTGATTATAACAATAATTAAAATTGCTCCTTGAACACCCCTGCCATGCCCACGAGCAGGAAACAATTCACATGTTCAGTTAACACGTGCGTTTTTGTTAGAATCCTGTGCCCTTTTTGACACGAAGGTACAGCAAAACCTGATAATTTTTAAATGTGTTTTTTCAGAGTGTTTGTGGTATAAAATTCACTAAGTGTCACGTTGGCTTTTGGAATACATGGTGCATGCAGGGCTGAGTGAAATACTGAGATCTTGGGTCTTTCAGACTGAGTGACTTCTTACATTTTCCTCCTTCTCCCAAAGGAAGCAAGCTACTTTATTTTTCCCAAAGGCAAAAAAAACCCAAACCCAAACCCCAAAACAAAAAACTGTGTGTCTTTTAGGAACTTTTTTTCTGAGCTATGTGGCACCGAGGCACATTCTGGAAATAAGGTGTTTTGATTATAGGGCTCCAAGGGCTCTAGCATTTATGTTTGCAGAAGACTCCTATCAGTGATCTATTTTATTTCTGTGTAATGAGAATCACCCTGAGGGAGCACGGTCTGATCCTTACATGCCAAGGACGTTAAGATTTAAGTTTTTGTTTTAGATGTGTGTACTGGTAAGTGCTGTCTGCAATTACCATTTGGACTTAATAAAAGATATTAAGATATTTCTTTAAGCGAAGTGAGTGGAGATCCTCAGAAGCTTTTTGGTTAGGTTTTGAAGTTGGCGACAAGTCAGGGTCCTTGTGATTTAGACAGAGGGAAATAGATAATCTTCTTTTAATCTAGCTCTTTCTTCGGAACTCTTCCAGGTTTATTGCCAAGCCATGTGCCATAAACCTTGGCATTCAAGACAGTGGACCTCACAGAGCCCAGCCCAATGCAATTTTAGAGAAAGTGTTTACATCCATCACGAAGGTGAGTCATGCTTCAAATTCTGCTAGAAACGGAGGCCCGTAAGTAAAAGCGTGGAGGGGCTTTTTGCTTCCACTTTTCTAGTCTGAGAGAAATGCATTTCACACTGTGCATGCACAATGTGCTCTTTCTTATTTTACTTTGCCTCTGGCATGTCCTTCTCGTAGCAAAGTAAATTGTCTTTATGGCTGACCTATGCTTTTGTGCACAGAATCATCTCTTTGAATAAAAAACTTTTTAGAAAGGTACGGGGCCTCTTCCTTTAGTTCCCATCTTTGTCCAAATTGTAACTCCTGTATCAAGTGGTAATTCTTGGTTTAGCGAGAAATTTCGCAATATCTTTCACCTTCTATTGGAAAAGTGCAACTCTTTTCCTTGAGCTCTGTTCCTTTACTGGTTTTATTGGCCTAGTTGCCTGAATGCCTTCCTCTTATTTTTGCCATCCACTGTGGAATTAGATAACAGCTGTCCCAGTGGAAGTCAGTTATTTCAGGAAAACGTTCAGTCAATGGAAGTGTGCCCTGATAAAGGGTAGGACGTTTAGTGTTGACAGTAGGTGGGTTTTTTTGATTGTTTCATGGACTTTCTTTCACTTAAACTGACAGTGCTCCTTCACTTCAGAATTACAGAGCTCCACACTGTCTGTTGAAGGCTGCCAGTGAAATCCATGCAGACAGCGTGGTAGATTTTCATTAAAGATAATGAAATGGAAGGTTTTATGTTCTGATTTGGTGATGCTGAACTTCATTCTGAGTGGAGCAGATAAAGTGCTCAGTGAATGGAAGGGAAATTCCATAAAAACCCTACTAAAACTTGCCTCATGGGAACTTTTAAAGTTTTGAGGTATTTGGAATGACGTGTGAACTGAAAAATCCCTGTGATTTGATGCCGTTAGTGGGGAGGACTTTTATGTAGGGGATGTCCTTGAGATGAATGCTTAGGGAACTCATGGGGACACATGCTGTGCAAAATTTATCTAGCTTAGGAAAACAGAGCTGCGTTTAACTGTACCAGTGTGCTCGTCTCTGCTGCTGGATTTGGAGAATCAGAATGTAGGGTGGCACTGATGCAAGGGAAAGATTTTATCGCTGCTCTGAAATCAGAGCTCTGTAAATTCTCCTTTGAGGCAGGTTCACTTCCAATGCAGAAGTGTCAGGTAGCCCCAACCATTAAAGCCTGGTAAAGTGCAGAGAGATCTGGTTGTGATGGAATTACAGGGAAGTCATGGTCTCCATACTGAAAATCAAATGACAGATTATTTTGCTTTTCAGTTGAACAGTCTGGTGACTCTCTTAAATCAGCATTCTGCGTAGTTTTGGGGGTTTGTATGTGACTCAAGTAGTAAAATGTGTTTATCATCTTTCAGTTGTAAGAGCTCCCTGGCAGAGCTTGTTAAAAGGACACTGAACTAACGTGGCTTATCTCACCACTGGGCCATTTTAGAGGTAGTTATCAGGTTTTGTTCACTTTGTCTCTTATAAATCCATTTATGTCATTATTCAAACAAATAAACTGCGAGTAGAGTTTCCAGTCAGAGGACAGTGATATATTCTTTATCATACAGTTATTTCAGGTTTCATATTTTATTTATGAACTTTGATCATGGAAATAACACCATCTTCACCGTGCCCTTTTGGAATATACAAATATCTAGTGTGTTAAACCAACACTAAAGTTTCCCTAAACTTGCAGTGAGTGGCAACCCTTAAATGTGTTCAGCTTTGATCTTCCTGAGTTCTGGGCTGTTGAACTGATGTGCAAGTTCTAACAGGTAGGACAGGACATTTTAAAAGCTCCTCCTCCCAAATTAAGAATCAGAATAGTTGCATTCTTTGTCACAATGTGCTGTCAAATGATGAAATAGGTGAGGAAATGTTAAACCAAAAGCATTCTGAATAATTAAGTAATTAATTGGCTTATGAAGGTTAAATTGAGTGACCATTTGTGGCAACGGGTTCCTGCTTCTAGTCTGTACCTAGTGCCTTCTTAGTGTGTGTGTTTCGTTATCTGTGCATCGTTTCTATTAGAGTACAGAGGGGGTCTCAGACTGAAAGTAGGTTGAGAAGTAGGAGAAATGACACTTGTTTCGTTTTCCTTCAGTCTCCAGATGGAAAAAGGTTAGAAGGCTTGTCAAAGCAGCTAGACTGGGATGTTCGAAAGATCCAGCGCTGGTTTCGTCATCGGAGGAACCAGGACAAACCCACCACCCTCACTAAATTTTGTGAGAGCATGTATGTTTGTGCAGAGGCCAAAATGTGGCTTCATCTCAAAGCTCCAGCTGTATGTTCTCTTTTCTAACTGAAACTGTGGTCAGCTGCTGATTTAAACTAGTGTCTTGGGGGCTGGTTGGTGGAAGACGAATTCTTATATAGGCAAGTGAAAGAAGCTAGGAGGGCTTTCAGCGTTCTAAAATATTTTGTATATGTGCTTGAGAGACCAGAACACGTGCGCAGGAGTTATTCCTGTCAATGATGAGCAGCATTAGATAGTGAACCAGGCCCTTCATGCAAACAGAGCACCTCGGGGTGCGTGTGTGTGTGTGCACGTGCATGTGCACAACTCGAGTAATTACCCTGAAGATGAGTTTGCTGTCTGCAGTCCGGTTGTAGACCAGCCTTTGTTCCCAGACAGAACGACCTTATGGCTTACACAATCATGTATATATGCTTGTATACAGACACTTCTTGGATTCCTGTTCTTTTCATTTCAGTTCATTCTTTTGTTCCTTGTTTCTTTCTGAACGCTTGCGGTTACCTCTGTTAGTGTAGTAGCATCTGAATATTTTTTCCTGACTTGTTATTTCTTCTGTGCTGGTTTCTTTCCTTTCCAGTAACTTTCTTCATATTAATTCTTCCCCCCAGTATGGTTTTGTCTACTTAAAGCCACAAGGTAAGAGGGACAAATACATATATTAGGATACCTTCTGGATAACAATGACTTATCTTGTTGTTATCTTGTTATTGTATATCAAAGCATATGAATGATGCATGTTCACTCTGAACTTTATGTCAAACTTGGCTGTGGATGCAAACTCGTGTGTGGTGTGAAAACTCTGAAATAGGTTTATCCTTACATGAAATGTTTACAAATGAAGGATTACTGTTTGGTGGGTGAAAGCTTTTCAGGTGTCAGAATTGGGGTTTTTCGCAAGTTTTTGTTACAAATGTGAACCAGAAGCTATTTCTATTTCATAAGTTCAATTTTTGCTTCTTTTTTTTCAGGTGGAGATTTACATTTTATTTAAGTATATTTTTTTATGGAATCAGGTTTCTCTGGACGGTGAGTTGATCTCTCATTCCCCCCCTTGTTGTTCTGTGTGACATGCAGCTGGGTTATGCCTGTCCTGAAGTTTAAGGGGTTTGACTACCTGTGGCACATCTTCAGTGCTTGCACCTACCTTCAAACAAGGAGGGTTTAGTGGTGATAATCATCTTTATTCCCTTATTTGGGATCCTGGAGTTTCTGTTTAAGGATCTTTATGCTGTAGGAAAGCTTCTGTACAGATCTGTCATTATGGAAACAGTAGAAATGTATTTGTGCTGTTACCCCAGGATGGGACAGAACTGGGCTTTTTTTTTGCTATGGATAGCTGCTTATTTGGTTTTTTCCTCTCTCTCTTGAAGGGATACAGATTCATCTCTTTGGGTCTTTGTTATTATTAGAGCTGTATGATTATTCTGTGAATTTCCATTGCAGTATAACTTGCCTTTCACTGCAGAAAGAATCATTTAAATCACTAGGATGCTTTACAATAAATTTAGCTTGAATGGTAGAATCACAATAAAATTCCAGTGAAACAGCACTGTAGTGGTCACCTGCCTTAAATGATAGGGAAGAAGAAACCCAGTAGAATAATAACTTCCCTTTTTCCCTTTAGGCACCCTGGTTTTGGGACACACGACAGTGCTGGTACAACTACCCTTTTCAGGTAGGAGATAAACACTTACTGGATTCCAACTTTTTTGCACAATATCAGTTTTTATTTTTTGTTAATGATAGCAGACTGAAACTCAGTGAGTGCTGCTTGTTCTGCAGGGTGGATGCTGCCCAGGCAGCACCTGGTAAGCTTTCTTTTTTGGAAGGTACAGAGATGGCTTTTACTCTTTATGTCTTCAAATCCTGTTTAGGTTTGTCCTCAGCAGTGTTTCCTTGGATGGAACTGACTCGGTTCATATTTGTTTTATGTTTACTTGCTGATGAGATTATTAAAAGTGGGAAAAAAAAATCATGCATAAAATATACTGATAATTTAGTGTTGTTTTCACTGGGCAAGTCTGACTGTAGAGAGGCCAACAGTCTCTTTCAGTGCCTGGTTTTCCTAATCCAAGAGGCTACAGTATGAGTTGTAAATATTGACAAGGGAATCTCACTCCCTTTGAATAAAGCTCAAACACACAAGTATGTGTGACTAAGCCTAAAGTAAGGCGTCTGTTGCTTAAGCTTGTTTTTACTAAACCTTAATTCTGGATCTTTTAACTTATGCCTCAGCATTCTGGAGGAAGAGAGTGGGAGGGGAAAGAAGTAGTCTATTTTAATGTAAAGTTTAAAGTACTTTGTCTTCTAACTGTGCTATCTTTGTTTGTTTTCCAGCCTCTAACATCCAGGCTTTATTATTACTATATCTTGGAGCTGGCCTTTTATTGGTCTCTCATGTTTTCTCAGTTTACAGACATTAAACGGAAGGTGAGATTAACCAGAATTGCACTAACCCCTTTGCTAAGTAGATAGGACTAACAAAAAAATGTGAGTGTGCCTGGCCAGTGGAGCTAAAGCGTAGCAATAACTGTATTTTCTTCCTCACCCACATCTTTGTGTAGCCTACCTCCTTCTGTAATCACTACCCAGTCCTGGGGAAAAGGGAGGAGCAAGCCGGATCTATCCTTGAGAGTCCCATTCGCCTTCCAGGGGAAAGAACGGAATCACTCAATACCTCCCAATAAAAAGTTATCAAATCATTGCATAAAAATAGATTTAATTAGAAGGCTTGCAAGAAACCGTGAAAATGAGATGCTCAAAGCAGGACCTTGCTGAGTCGTGTGAGAAGATGACAAACGCTAAAGCAACAATAAATGGGTTTTTTGAAAGTGATTTTTCGCGTGTGTGTAGCAGAATGATGACTGGTCGCAATTGCCGGAATCTAATTCTGTTGTGCTACGTTCTAGGATTTGGCTTGCTGTTGGAAAACAGTTCATAGTAAATCATAGTTTATTGCTTCTGTTATACAAACTGCAAAGTAGCAAATTATCCCAATTCTTGCACTGGCTGTTCAAAAAGAAAAGTTGGCCTGGGATTTTTTTTTTTTTTTTTTTTCTGTGCTGAAATATTAGCAGGTGAGGCACTACAGAATATCTTGGAGCTGCAGAAAGGGAGTGATTAACAGCATCTGTGCTACTGTTTAGAATGTTTAATTTGTACTCTGACTTGAACAAAGCGGATTACATTCCCCACTGCGAGCCCGGGAAGGTACATTGACATGGAATTGTTGTACCCAGGGGGCTAAACTGGAAAACAGCCCTGAATGTATGTGCATTGTGAACGTTTTTTTAATGAAGTGGCCTAGTTCTTGCTGTTGGGTTATCTTGTGTTCTGTGCCTGCTATGCTCTGACAGGCTTTAGCACGCTGACAACAGTAACAGCAGCATACTTAAACCTGTGCCAAGAACTGAAGGCACTAGCAATGTAACTGTAAAACCAAAAGGAGCCAAAAATAAGGGCCGTATGTTGTCCTGTCAATCTTTTCAGTGGGTTCTGCAGGCGTACTTATCTTTGCCTTGCATGGGTGTGCCAGAGAGACTCTGCTGTGCCTGTGGATGTGGAGTTCTGACTTCAACAGGGGCACAAATGCTGGGAGAGACCTTTCTGGAACCATTAGTGGTGATGGTTGGTGATGTGTGATGAGCTGTGCTTTATGTAAAGTGGAGTCAGAGTCTGAACTGAAGGAATTCTGTGACCCCTGTTAGTGAGTTTTGTGCCTCTGTTCCAAACCTTGATTTGTTTGACAGCCAAAGAGTCTTCATTTTTTTTTTTTTTTTTAATTGTTTCCAGGACTTCCTGATCATGTTCGTCCATCATTTGGCTACAATTGGACTCATTACATTCTCTTACATGAATAATATGGTGCGGGTTGGAACTCTGGTGCTGTGCCTCCACGATGCATCAGATTTCCTTTTAGAGGTGAGTCTCCTTTCAAATCTTTGCGTGCCTGGTGCTAACGTGGTCTCAGAGGAGCAAGCTGACTTCCCCGTTCTTGATAAACTGCATTAAATATGCCATAAAACTTGTGCTGCTGATCCTGCCTTGTCAGCTTTTCCTCATAACAGCTTTAGCGCTGAGAATAATCCCTAAATGTTCCAAACTCCTTACAAATGAGATGGCTTGAGGGTTTTTGAAGCTCTACAGCCTGGTAATTACATGAGTACACAAAGGGAATAATATTCTCATGTTTCTTGTCTCTTTTAGGCTGCAAAGCTAGCCAATTATGCCAAGTACCAACGTCTCTGTGATGCTTTCTTCATGCTCTTTGGTGTCGTATTCATTGTTACGCGGCTGGGCATTTATCCTTTTTGGTAAGCACCTTGAGCTGTAAGGTCTTGTTTGTTCTTCCAATCCTTTAAGCAAAGCCTTCAGGCTGCAAGGCTTGCAAGGGGTCTAAAGTTTTAGACAACCCAAGTCCTGTTTGGAGCAGTACGTTCAACCAGGCGTGTGAAGAAACCTCTCGACAGTCAGCTGAGGGAGCACGAACAGCGACTCGAATCCTAATGCACAGCTGCCCCCTCTCCTCTTACTGCAAAGTGATGACAGAGCTTATTAGCTGGAGCCAAGTCAGCCGCTGTCTGCTCTGAAAGGCTCGAAGGGTTGTTGTGCTTCTCTTAAGAAGTTTTGGAAATGGTTACAAATGAGACGTGGTCTCTTGAGGTAAATTTGATTTTTGAGTGGCTGGCTTAGTCATCATTGCAGTTTCTGATTCTTATGACACTCTCGTGTTCTTACCCTTGTGTCGTGACCGTTCAGAGCCTGAAATAGGTCTTAGGTTCCTTGGGAGGTAAAACCCTGGCTAAATGGCTTAGAGCTAATCATCCCGTAATGAGATTCCCTCTCACCTCAATAGGTCAGGCTTGGGGAGGTTCTTCTGTTGATGAGCCGTTACCTACTTCTTGTTTCTGTTGAAAGTGTGGTGAAAATTTTGTTACACCCGATTATTACTCAGTTTACTTTGGTTTTACTGCATATATTTATTTCCTAGGCAATGGACAGCTTGCATTCCCATTCTTTTTAGGTGCCTTGATGGTAGGCAGAAACAATACTTGTGCTTTGTATCTGGGTTGCAGCTAAATTTTTCCAGTAAATGCAGCAAAGGAGACTGGATAAGGAGGAGCTTTAATTCTTACGTCTTCATAGGCTCCTTCCAGTGACAGATGAGATAGCTGTCATTGTTTTTATAGCTGTTGTCTGTCATGAGGTGATGCTTTTGCATCATGCTATTGCTCAGCAGTCCTGTAAATCTTTAATGTATTTTCCACTGGCTGTAATGTAATTCCTCAACTTTGCAAAGAAATCTGGCAAGCTTGCAGAGGTATTGCAGACCCTCTGCTGCTTCACTTCACGGATATTCCCTTTCTTAATTAGCAGTATAAAACATCAACAGATCTCTGGAATGACATTTAATTCATCCATAAACTGGCTATCAGTTAGATGGCTCTGCAGCTGCATTTTGGGGAACTTTGGGTTCTTCTTTGAAGGGCTTGTTTTTCTTTTCTCGCGAAATGTTAAAAGCTATGTGAAATTAATGACGTCTTTAAAGGTCTCTCCATACCTCCCTACTTCATAAAATCTAAAGTGTTTATTAAATTACTTAAGTACTGGCAATAACTCCCAGCGACAAGAACAGCAAAACAGTAATGAAAGAAAGCACAAAGCTTTATCCATAAAGCAGTTTCTAGTCCTCCAGCTTGGCAGGGGAATCTATAAAAATCCGAGGGAAGAGAATAGCTCACAGGGAGGGAGGCCTACTGGGAACAAAATTCCTTCCTGATCGTTAAATATGGGTGAAGACTGCCCAAGTATGAGTGTGTTAACAGTTGTTTTGATGACCAGTGCAGCTTGACATCACTTCCTGTAAAGTTGTTATAAATGCTTGTGCTTTTGAGAAGGAAATTGGCAGCAGATCTGTATGTGTAACCAAATTGCAGAACATTCACATCTTCTCCTGTTTGTTGCTCAGTTCAAATGTTTCTAATAAGCTTTAGTCTGTCTCCTGACTCTGGCAAGAGACTAGCTGCATCGCTGCTCTGACAGGAGCAAAGCAACAGATGCTTAAATGAGATACAAACTGTTGTGCATCTGGCTGCTCCTCTTAATTTAGAGCCATGTTACCAGCACAGCCGGTCTCTAATGTGTTTCTGGATCTCTTTTAGGATTTTGAATACAACCCTATTTGAAAGCTGGGAGTTGATTGGTCCTTATCCTTCGTGGTGGCTATTCAACGGGCTTTTGATAACCTTGCAGATCTTGCATATCATCTGGTCTTATCTCATCATACGCATTGCCTACAAGGCTCTCGTGAGGGGAAAGGTAAGATTGCTGCTGACTCCTTGGGGTCCTCTTTCCTACGAGCCCTACTAAGCAAATGTGAGAAACTGGGCCCTTCAGTGAGGGCTGGCACCAGTTCTCAAGGGAATTGCATCAGGAGTGCTCTCTAGAAGGGTGATTTGTGATTCTTCTACCTCGGTTGCTCTGCAGCCTTGAGCTGCCAGGTGTATGGGGAGGCAGGGGTGCTCTCCTCTCTGCTCTGGTCACGCAGGGAAATAACACGATTTTCCAGTATGTTCAGGTGTTGTAACACTAGCAATGATGACAGATGTGTTATGTACTTTGCTTGGAGTTTAAGGTGGTAGTAGGCTCTTTTTTTTGAACAATCACATAGGATGTTTTCCAACCTCAGCCAGTTCTTGGGGTGTGATGAGGGTTATGCATCTCCACAGGCTTTTCTGCCTGCGGGTGCAGGCCAGGCGTTGAGCTGCAGCATGCAAAGTGTTAGCAGAAATGCAGCGGTTTGCTGGTTGTCAGGGGGCTCGTGGGGTGCAGTCTCGCTTCAGTGCTGAGTATTCCAATTCTGATTTGTGTTGGGAGTCTTACAGAGAGGGAGGGTGAAACTACAGCAGCTGGTTAGCAACGGATATTGCCCTCAGAGTGAACAGTGCTGACTTTTGGCCGCAACCTCTGTTGCCAGGCAAAAAGGTGTAGTTCAACTGAAGTAGCATGAGACAGCACAAGCCAGTCTAGGAACTAATTGACACCCGGCCTACCCATCAAGAGAAGCCACTTCCTTTGCAGCTACTGGAGAGCAACAGCTGATTTCATAGCACAAATGCATTTTTTTAATCAGATAATTGGTATTCTGATGTGAGATTTTTTTTTTTTCTTTTTTTTTTTTCTCATGGCTCTACTTTATTTTGTGTTTGACTTCTTAGCTGCCCTGCCACGTGGAATGTAACCTTGAAAAATATTTATATCGTAGCTGTCTGGCATTGATTGTTGGGGGAAGGCGTGTTTCAGAGGATGCGCATGATCTTTTAATCTGTTCCTCACAGCTGCTACTGCAAATGTCTTATTTTCTGTCTGTGCAGCGGTTTCTGTATCCTGAGATCTACATCTTTTTCCTTTCCTTGGTTCTCTCCTGTCCAGGTGACCTAGCCAGAGAAAGGACTCTAAGCTCTGTCTTCATTCTTTTCTCCTTTTCTCTGTGCCAGATTGGAGCTGCACAGTTTCACCCTTTGCATGTAAGTGTGATCTGTGCTTGTTCGCTTAAACACATCTGTGTCTGTTTCCAGACGAAAAGAAAAGCAAAGCTCTACGGTCTTGGGGCTTTAGGTGGCTGGTGCCTTCTCTTAACACATTTCTCTCCCTGGTTGATAGTGCTGGTTCTGACTATGCTAAAATGCAGGTTTTTCCAAAGGTCAAAGCAGCGTCCTGAGGTTTGTTCTTATCTGCTGTCAGCTGGCTGCATGACCTTCACCTTTCTGCTTTTATACGCCCACAGAAACTCTGATATCTGCCTTTAGTGCTCGTTAACACTGTGCTGAGTGAGTGAGGACAGGAGAAATGCAATGCTCTTTGTGAAAAAGAGTGGAACAGTCACTTGTCCCCCAAATAAAGGGAAACATTTCAAGGGATTTCTGCTTCCTTCCAGTGACTCTTTGAACTTCCAACGTAGCAGGAGAGTGGGGAAAGATACCAAAAGTTCTGGCAGCAGAGAGAAGCCAGTACATCCAACAGGCCTGTCAAAACCAATCCTGGAGATCATTAACTTTACCTGGCTTTCTGCCAGGTCTTCCCTCGAGTTCAAAAACTTCCTGCCTGGTGCTGTTCGAAAGCCCTAACCCTGACTCAGAGTGAGCCGAGTGGAATGAAATCCTGAAATCCCCGGAAAGGTGCGAGCTGCAGAGTGCTCGCACGTGAAGTAATCGTGGGCTCCGAGTTGCAGCGGCAGGAGCGCGGCGAGCCCGGCCCGGGGCCGCAGAGCACCGGCCGCTCCCCGCCCGGCGCTGGGGAGGTTCTGCTCTGGCACCGGGCCACCAGCCAAGGGGCTTGTTTGCCCTTAGGGCCGGGCTGGGGATCTCTTCCCTCGGCCTCCCCGTGCGTGGGCACCCGGAGCAGCCGCCCAGCACACCCAGCTCTGCTGCGGGAGGCCCAAACCCCATCTACAAATCGAACTCTGCTGGATTTGCAGTCAGTCTTTTAACTCAAGGTCTTAACTCCGTAAAGCAGATCTAGATCTGCGGGCTGAGATGCTCCTTCTGTCCCTGAGCGGGTGTTTGCTGGATTTAGATAGTTGTCTTTGTTCTACAGCCCGCTGTCCAAACAGGCTTCTGCTCGTAAATGAGTCTCACGTATGAATCACAAGCTGTGAAACTGGGGGGCACTTTGTGCAGACAGTAACATCACAAATATAGCTGGTTAATTTTTAAAATATCAAAGCCACTCCCCATAGGACAAAATGTTCTCTCTAAAACCAATATATACGTGTTGTTTTGGTCACCGTACCCACTGATGATTATGGTGTGAGAAGTTTTTTGATTCAAATCAAATCTGTTGTTTGGAAAAGCAGCCTTTAACCAATCTAGGATGCAGCTCTTGGAAGACAAGAACAACCAGAGATCGAGCGTGTCCTCTGATCTGGTGAGAGCAAAGATAGTCTAGTGCTTTCACAGATGTACAGAGTATCTGGAAAATGGAACTGGTATTTCCAAACTGTCATTTTCAGTGTCTGTCTCTCGCGTTCTGTATGTGATGACAAGTTCCTCCTTGTGAGCTTGAAGTGATTCACGATTAAATGTAGAAGGTAAATGTAACTGACTGAAGCTGGTTAATCACAGGGACGCAACCTTCTAACTACTGTTTTTCTGTGAATTTTTCAACTTCCCTTCTGCCCTTTCCACTACCAAATTTCATTTGAAATGTTTAGGTATCAAAAGATGACCGCAGTGATGTAGAGAGCAGCTCTGAAGAGGAGGATGTGACTTCCAACAGCACAAAAGGAGTTTTCAGCACTTCGAGTAACGGCTCCAACCGCATTAATGGCCACGTGGCTAGTGGCCAGTGGACAGAAGAGGAGTAAGGCCGTGGAGTGGCCTTGAGCAAACACGAACTTATCTTTAAATATCTAGATGTGTTGAGCTCCACATTCCCAAGTGATCTTTAATCAAGATGCCCCTTCCCCAGAAACCTCCAGCAAATCTGAAACGGGCACAATCCAGACCAGTCAGAGGCTTTGCACTACAGAAGGGATAAAGCTGATGGCTAGGGCAAAAACAAAACTGCAGATTTCACTTTAAGCCATTTTGTCCTTAAATCTTTAGTCCCGTCGATGTTTGCAGAGGTATCTTTGTTTGTGACAAACTGTTTTTTACTAGGATCAACTCAAGGCACAACAAGTTTGGACTAGGCTGGCTGCCGACTGCGGGAGGGTTACGGCGCCATTTCGGTGACGGTTTGCTCCAGTGCAGGTTCAGCATCTCTCCCTGATGCACTCCAGAAGCCACTTTTAAAGAGCACAGAGAACGCGGGGCCCCGCGGTTCCACATCCAAGCTACCCTGGCTGTGGCAGAGACTCTTCTTCTCAGTCCCTGCTGTGAGTGCTTGGGACTGGAGCCAAGCTTTGAGTTGGACTGTGCTCCAACAGAAACGTCCTAACTCGCCATCGGGGTGCTACATGCGAAGGTTACAGCTTCCATCTCTGCTGTCACGAGGGACCAGGCCAGCGTTTGCTGCCTACTTTGGTGCTGCAAGCCCCTCTGAAGTCTTGACTACAGCCTTCTGAAATGGGGGAGGGGGGTGGTTTATTGCCCCTAAGACAACTATCACAATACATGGCCTTTTAAATTTATTTTATTTTTTTCCCTGTTGCAAGTTGTGGTTTCGAAGATGTTTCTAGACCTACTGGCTACGGTTGGCTAAGCTAGGACTTGAGCTGAGGGCGGACCAGTACTGGTGGGCTGTGTTTAACTTTCCACAAAATGAGATGTTTCAGTCCTGCTTGTCTGTACTCCCAAGACAAAAGTGAATGTTGCTGCTCTGATTTTGCAACTGTGTGGAGGAATCACTGGGCTGGAAAGGCAGCCACATCGTAGGCTTTGCTTTTTTTATTTTTTTTTTTATTTTTTTTTAACTCAATGGTACTTGGGGGTGATTGACACACAGGTCTTCTATCATGAGCAGAATTTTGGAAACTTCTTGAGTTGTTACCATTTTATACCATTGTTTACTCTTATCTCCGATTAAAAGATGCTTCAGAAATTTGCCTGACATGTTTCATCTTGAGAAAAATAAACTCAAGGACAGGGTCTGTCCCTTGTTTATGACTCTGAGCAGCTGGCTGCCTGCTGCCCGGACAGCTGCTGCCCCTGAGCGGCACCTTTTCAAAGTGTCAAGGGCCCAGTTGGCGCCGTTCTGGGCAGACACCACGCGGCACCACGCTTGGGCCTTTTCACAGAATTTTTATTTTGCTCCATCTCCTCGCCCGGCGCGGGGGGTGGTTTCCCTTGTAAGCGTTACCCCCCCCACACACACACACAGAGCCGGGAGGCGCGGGGCCGGCTCGCAGGCGCCCCTCAGCTCCCGGGGCCGGCCGCGGCCTGCCGCTCCCGGCGGCGCTGGAGGATGCGGTACACGCGGACGCCGCACAGGTACCCGCCGTACACCGTCAGCAGCATCATGGAGCCGGAGAAGGCCTTGTAGCTGAAGTCGGCCAGCCGCCTGCCGGACACCATGGCTGCGCCTGCAACACGAAGCGGCGGCGGTCAGCGGGGCCGAGCGCGCCCCCCCCCCCGCCCCGGGCCGCCATCCTGCCCCCGCCCCCTCCTACCTGCGCCCCCGGGCTCCGGTACCGCCGGCGCGCGGTTCCGCTGCGCAGCACTTCCGGGAAACAGCCCCTATCACGTGATGTGGGGATGGGGGCGTGGCCGCCGCGCTGCCTGCTGGGAGCTGTAGTCCGCGGCGGGCGGGGAGCTGCGGCGGCCCCTGGCGGCGGGCGGGCGGCGCCGCTCGGTGAGCTCAGGCGGCGCCTTCCCGCTCCCGGCGGCCGCGGCCCCTCCGCAGCCCCAGCGCGTCCCCCGAGCCCGGCAGGCGCCCCCCGGGGCACGCTGTCACCCCGAGGGCACTGTCCTCGGCTGCGGGTGGAGCAAAGGCCGCACCGAGGCCCGCTCCGGGAGGCCTCGCGCCCCTTCCTGAGGGCCCGGCCCACGGGCAGAGCCGCGGAGGCGCCTTCAGGAGAACTCGGGAGGCCGCGCTCCTCCGAGAGCCCCAGGGCAGCTGCCGGCGCGGCGGGGTGCTGGCGTTTCCATCGTGCTGTCACGGCACCGCGCTGCGCCCGGGGCTCTGTCGAGCACTGAGGCTGCAGGAGCCCGGCAGCCTCCCTCTGCCGGGGCCTTTCCCCGGGGCCGCTGCGCAGCAGCAGCAGCTCCCGAGGCTGCCGAGTCCTGTGGTGCCTGGATGTGCTGAGGCTGCAGAACATAACTCCAAATGGCAAAGGGAAGACTTTTTATAGCTCATGAACTCCAGCACTAGTGCGAGGCACGGGGCGTCTAAAAGCAAGAGGCTCGTGCACTGGCCACCCCCAGGTGAGACCTGGGACCTTCAGCAAATGCTGGGAGGGCTGGCAGGGACTCGGCCAGTGCCACAGTGTCAGAGGAACCCACACGAGGAGGGATGCACAAAGCAATTCCACAGCAGAGAAGCTAACAGCTAAATGCAAGTCTAAAACACAATTCCGGATCCTGCTGCAGCTCCAGGCAGGTGCTGGCAAGAGTTTGGCAAAGCCCAGGTGAGAGACTGCAACGTGTGGAGGGAGGAGACTCAGGCACCCTCCCTCCATTATGAGCCTCGTGGTCTAACGCTTGAGCTGGGATTCCTGAAGCAATTCAAGACAAAGGGAATAGAAGTTGTGCCAGCCCTGCAGGAACACGCTGGACTTCCTTTATCTTCCCTCCAACCTCAATAAAGTTCCCCATTAGAGGAAGCTGATGCTGGCTACTTTCCGTACGATAGCTCAGTTGAATTTAAAGGTCGTAGGGTGCCTAGTGAGAAAGCATGTCTAATAAAAGGCACAGAAACAACTGCAGTGCCAGCAGATTAAATTCCCCTAGCAAGAGGCTGAGCAGAGGGCTAACAGTCCTGGAAAGGTCACTCAGTACGAGATGCATTTCAAAGAAAGACAGGGAGAGGGCAAGTCCAGGAAAAGCAGTTGGGAAGAGATGAATAAAACAACACAGCATGCCCCAAGAAGCCAAGACATCAGAGAAGGGGAGGCCTGGGGTAGATGAGGCACAGTGGGGTCCTGGCCTGGCTCCTGCAGGCCCCAGGTAGAAGAGTTTGGATTCTGTACCCAGTTCAGCATCGCAGCCTCAGCCCTCTGCGGTCCTACAGCCAACCCTTAACGCTGGAACTGCTGCTGAGAAAAGGCAAGTGGGACACTGTGTTATGTTGTGACTCAACAGTGACCTGCAGGGGCATTCTTGCTGTTTCTGGGACAGCACACAAGGGTGCAGAGCCAGGAGGGAACTGACAGTGCCCTGTTCTGCACTCAGCAAGGCCAGCAGGCACCAACCCAAAGACAACGATGCACCGGAGCCCCAGAGCAAAGAGCGTGTCCCCTCTCTCCTCTCCAAGTTTATTATTATTTTAAATGTTCATCAAGTACACTGCTAGTCAGAGACCCAGCGGCACTAGGACCTGAAAGGGAGGTGGACAGTGAGACCTGGAGCAGCTCGGGCCTGCCAGGGTCAGTGAACAGCTGGACACGCTGGCCTGAGCAAACACGAGCGGAGCAAGCCAGCTGCAGAGCACCAGAGGGGCACGTGGCACCCGGCCGGCCAAGGGGCAACTCTCAAAGGCACAGCACGAGGTGTGAGACCTCTGTCCTCTCTGGTGATGGTGGAGGTCTCCTTGTACCTCCCGTGGATCACATGTCCCTTGCTGCCCCTTGGGCTGGTGGGCAGCTTCCAGCACCCTCACAGGAAGGGCAGTGGGGGAAAATAAGTGTGGAACCTGCTTTCTCAGCTCCTTGAAAGCCACATGTAGAAGCAAAGACCAGGCTAAGGCAGAGACTGGAGCAAGCCAGAGAGAAGGCAAAAAGCTGCTGTGGATCGTTCATCTAAAAGCAACATGACCTAACTGCTTTGTCGGGTTCACTGTCAAGGGTTACACAGCCTGCCAGCTGCTCAGAAAGACTTTGGGGCGGTTGGTCCCTGCCGTGCCAAAGCCAGCCAGAGGGCAAACCCATAAGGGAGAAAGGCTGTCCAGGGACAGTCAAGGGGCATTTAGCACAGGCAAATCTGTGACAAGAGGGGAATTTCCCAGGTGCAGGGGCCAGATTTGATAGCGAGAGCAAAAAAATCTAAATAAACAAGCTCTAAAGCCTCACGGTGGGGCTGCCCTCACACACAAAGCATTGGCCGCACCGTTGGGCAGGGGCAGGTGGTGGTGGCTGGGAAACAGCGCACGACAGGGTGGCAAAGGTGCTGTTTTCTGTGCTTCTTGGGAAGAAGAGCGATTCTCGGCCCCTTTGAAAGTCCTGAGGAGCTTCAGGCACGCTGGTGGAGCCTGGCAGGGAGCTGGGCCCTCCCCACGAGCCAGCTGAGCCCAAAGCAACCGCAGGGAGCAGGACAGGGCTTGGCATCATGCGAAGGGCCCCGCGGGGCTAACAGCAAAGCTTCTCCTCTCAAGCAGCAACTCCTGCACAGCCCGCATCGATCAGGACGACGTGGCAGAGTCCCTCTGAGAGGTGAATCCATCACGGCGAGAGAAAGTGAAAGGAGGAGACGCCGGGCATCGCTCAGGACAGACCCTAGACAGCAGCAGAAGCTTAAACGAGTCCTTCAGAGGGAGCGAGGGATCAGCAGGTACCTCCGTGCAGGTGCCAGGCTCAGGCTGGCAGTGTCCAGGGCTGAGAAGGGGAACCTGGGCCCTTCCAGCACTCTGCAAAGGCTCCCAGGAAATCCAGCCTCCTTACGAGGCTGCAGCAGCAGAGCGAGCTGGCGCGGGCAGGAGCTCTCCGCTCGGCAGGATCGGTGGTGTCCCAGGCAGAGCCCACTTACATGTGCTCAGGGTGGTTCTGGAGACACTTGATGACATCGGTGACAGGTTTGCCCTCGTAGCAGATCTGATACACAGCTGTGAAGAGGGGGAACCTGCGGGCAGATGAACAAAGTCACCCCTTGCCCTGTCACCCCGGTTGGCAGAGTGCAGCACCTCAGCTTCTTGCGATGTGAGGAGCAGTGGGCAGGAGCAGGCAGGAGCGGGCAGGGGCAGGCAGGGGCAGGCAGGAGCGGGCAGGGGCAGGCAGGGGCAGGCAGGAGCAGGCAGGGGCAGGCAGGAGCAGGCAGGGGCAGGCAGGAGTGGGCAGGGGCAGGCGGGAGCGGGCAGGGGCAGGCAGGAGAGGGCAGGAGCAGACAGGAGTGGGCAGGGGCAGGCAGGAGAGGGCAGGAGTGGGCAGGGGCAGGCAGGAGAGGGCAGAAGCAGACAGGAGTGGGCAGGGGCAGGCAGGAGAGGGCAGGAGTGGGCAGGGGCAGGCAGGGGCGGGCAGGACAGGGGCTCGGTGCCTCAACCGACAGCCTGGTCCTGCCCAGCTGGTTTGATGTGGGCAGTGCAGAGACTGACCTGGACAGCAGAGACACTGAGGGTGCGTTTCCCCTCCCGCAGCCGCAGGAAAGGTCCTGACCCCACCCCGAAAGAGGAGACAGGAGAGACGACAGCACTCACTTATGCACCATGTTCTTGAGTTTAAGGATGCGATGCACCTCGGCAGACGTCGGGGGTCCCTGCAGCTTCTGCCCGTTCAGTAGCTCCTTCTCCAGCTGCTCAATAGTCTGGAACAGCCCAGCAGTGAGGGAGCTGGACCCCGCGTCCCCACCTGCTGTCCCCTCCCCAGGGCCAGGCTGCGGCAGCGGGTGAGACCCCCTCCACCGTGGTGCTAAGGGGGTTCCCGTGGGTGCCTGCTCAGCCGGTGGGTGCCTGCTCCCCGCCCCACTCACCTTCCCAGTGCGGGCAAAAGCCTCAGCCACCTTGCGGTTGCGGCCACCGTAGCAGGTGGTGATGAGATCAGCCACCCCGCAGCTCTCCAGGAAGGTGGAGGAGGCGACGGGGCCCTTACAGAAGAGTTTGGCGAAGGCGATCATCTCCATCAGCCCCAGACGGATCACGGCCGCCTTCGTGTTGTCTCCGTAGCCGAGCCCATCACAGAAACCAGCTCCTACAGCCACAACGTTCTGGGAAAAAGAGCAGCGTGGAGGGGTCTGTTCCCAGGGGAGCTCAGGGGTTTGCTGTGCCCACGGCTGCCTGTGTGACCCCAACACAGGCTCCTGCCTGGCCCTGCCTACGCTCCAAGCAGCCGAAGAGGACGCACCCGCAGTTCCCTCCAAAGCCTGGCCCTTGACCCAACCACCTCAGCGAGCCACAGCGCAATATCCAGGGGGGTTCATTCCCCTGGCAGCCTCCTCCTCCCCAGAGCTCCCTGCAGAGCCCCCGAGAGCTGCAGCCCGGCTAACCGAGACCTGCAGACCCTGGCTAGTGGCTCGCCCACCTTGAGAGCCCCACAGATCTCCACGGTGTCAGCGTCCTGCACCACCGTCACCCGGAAGTTGGGTGTCTGCATCAGCTCCTTCAGCGTCTGCCCGTGCTGGATGTTCTTGCAGCCTGATAAGACAAAGGGAGAAGATGATGGGGGAAGACCCTGAGGTAGGACCGTGCTGCTCTCCTGCAGCCAGAGGAACCTGTTGCCCAACTGATGGGCGCTGGTAAACATTTGCAGGTCCACAAAGTGCCAAGCACACGTTGCCTGGCAGATAAACAAAGGTTCAACCTTGGAATTCCCAGAAGATGGGGATGATCCCTACTGCCGCATCAAGCAAGACAGAAGCGACGTGCCCAGTAGATTAAAGGTATTTTCAGAGGTTGCAAACCTGGGTTTGTTCTCCCTGATCCTGCAATATCCTGCGCGAGAGCCTTTCTGTGCGCTCACAGCACTACCACGCTCTGCTCATACCTCTGCAGCCTCTTGCACAGCATGTTTGCTTTTGTTTAAAATACACTTTGAATCCTGTAACTTCTAACCCAGCAAACCGTTCTGTTGGTTTTGGCTGCTGCGCGTGATTCACAGTGTGGAGGATGTTAGGAACAGCCACCGGCTGAACCTTCAGGCAGCCCTGGCTGGCCGTAACACGAGATCCAGGTGAGCGTCCCTTGAAGCCCGAGGAGACGCAGGTAAGAACTCCGCTTCCTAAAGGGTCTCTTAGCATCCACCCCTTTCATTTGTGCCACAGGCAGACTGCCCGGTGCTCAGAGTCCGTGCTGGCAGGAGCTTTTAGAGACACAACTCCGTTTTTAATGAAGCGAGCAATCGCATCGTAAACCCTGTGAGTGAGTTCATCCAGTTCTGACGGAGTCTCGCTGCCTCCGCAGGGAAAAAGGGCCGGCTCACCCTCGGCAGCAGTCGTTTAAGCTGCACCACGCTCACCCCTTTGCCTTTTCCTGCTCGTCAGAAACGAAGGCTGTTAATGAGGAGGGATGTTGGCTCCTTACCGATGGTTGTTTCACAGAACTTCTCTTCTGCCACTTCGTTAGCGATGTTGGCGCCCATGAGGACGCTCATCTCTATTCCCAGTTTCTCGTGGATGATGTCTGAGATCAGCCTCAGCCCATCTGGTCCTTCATCCACCCCCTGTGAGACAACCAGGGACAGAGGTGAGCACCTGCCCCCCCCCTCCCCAAATCCCCTCATTCCCCTGTGCTGCAACACTCCAGCTCATCCCGACAGCCCCCCTGGTGCTCAGCTGCACCCCACTCCTCGCAGCACTTGAGATCCCTCCGTGCCCTCACCCTTCTCCATCAATACTCCAAATCCCCATGAAGACTCTGCCCCCAATTCCCACTCTCCCCACATCCCCCCCTGTAATTCTGGAGCCCAGTTTCTGCTCCAGCCCCCCAGGCTTCCCCTCGGCCCTGTGCCCCTCCTCCTGCTCACACCTTGATGAGCGACACCCCAACAGCATCTTTCTTCATGTGGCCCTTGAGCTGGTCACAGACTTGGCCAATAAACTGGTGGGGCACCACGAACAGGAGGATGTCAGCCCCTGCGCAGGCTTTCAGCAGGTCTGGCTCTGCTACCTGAAGAGAGGGTGACTGTCAGCAGGGACTTGTGCCTGTAGTTGTGCGGTGACTGCGTCCCCGATGCAGGACGAGGGGAGCAGGGGCTTCCCTGGGGGGCTGGGGTGAAGGAAGGGCATGAAGTCACTGCCCTGAGGTTCCCTTCCAGGGCTGGCAGGGGAGAGGGGCTGGAGCAGGGCAAAACCAGCCCGAGGTGGTCACACAGAAGCGCTGCAAAGAGCCGGGGTCCCTCCGGGGAGCTCAGCAGGGTCCCGCCGAGGGGCACGGGCCCCGTGGGCTCTCTGTGTGCTGCCACTGCCAGCCCCGAGGCAGCCCCGTGGCCTCGAGCCCAGTCTGTGGGATGCCAGAGCGGGGGCAAAGGTGGGCACGGAGAGGAGCCAGGGCTGCAGCTCGTCCAAGCGCAGATCAAGGTCACCGGGCGGGTGTAACTGAGGCCCGCGCAGCTCGGTGCATCCCCCAGCTCCGCACACACAGCGCCCAGCCCGCCGGGGCTCCGGCAGCTCCCAGCAGAGCCCGGCTCTCGGCACCGCACCTCGCGCTGGCCCACCAGCGGGCCACACTCACCACGTTGGGGGGCAGCTTGTGCCCTGGCAGGTACTTGACGTTCTCGTGCTCCGTGTTGATGATGTCGGTGAGGCGCCGGCCGCCCACCTCCTCCTCCAGCACCCACATGTTCACCTGCTTCTCGAAGGTGCTCAGCCGCGCCGCGTTGCTGCCGGCGATCTTGGCGATGGCCGAGCCCCTGCGTGGGCAGAGCAGAGCCGTGGCCGTGGGCACCGGGGTGCACCGGGGGGCCTGGCGAAACGCGGGGGGGGGGGCAGCGGGGCTCACGCCGTGCCCCGAGAGGCACTGGGGTGCCCGGCGGCGGGCGCTCACCAGTTGCCGGAGCCCACGACGCAGACTTTCTTGCCACCCATGGTGCGTGGAGCCGGGGCACTGCGCGGTGCTGAGCCCGCCGCCGCTATTTCAAGGCCAGTGGGAACAGGGGGGGGGCCCGCCCCGCCCCCGTCCCCACCCCCGGGGGAACCGGGCACCGTGCCCCGGGGAGCCGGTGCCCGCGGCTCGGGGGCTCCTGGAGCAAGTGGGAAATGGCTCAGAGCCCAGATTGCAGCAGGGCGGGGAGGTGCGACTGCCCAGCCTCGCCCCCCCCTTCCCCTGCACACGAGTATTTTATTCTCCCCCTGTTCCCAAGCACCGCTGCCCGCAGGTAAGGAGTAACGAACCATCTGGTTTAGCGCCAGGGCCCAGCTCCTGCCCTGACCCCACGGCCACAAGCAGCAGCTCTGCCTTCCCCAGGACAAGGGCGCTCAGGTTTTCCTTGAAGCATTCCATTCCTGCGTCCACAGACCCGGGCAGGTGGAGCGGGTACCGTCCCTTTTGCAGAGCTGCAAACCCTCGTACATAAACTTTAATAGTCTCCTCAAAATTGTGCTGGACGGGCCATGGGGCTTGTAACAGGCTGTCACAACTCGGCGAGGCAGCAGAATGTGGAAAGGGGGCTGTCTAGATTTTATTAGCAGCTCAGCCACTAGCTTGCCAGTTTTGCTTAAGTTACTTATTTACCACAAATGCACTTTGCAAAGGCTCAGCAAACTCTGCAAGCCAGGAGATCCTACATGAAAGGCTCTCTATAAAAGGTCAAAATATGAAGAACATTTTCTCTCCACTCTCTTAACCCAGTTGGCTTTGTTAGGAAAAAAAAAAAAAAAAAAAAGAAGTAGAGATAACCCTATCCCTTCCCAGGCGAGTAAATGAAGGCAGCTGCTGAGAGAAAGCCTGCTGTCAGCACAGAAGGAGAGAGGACAGCTTCCTTCACAGGAGGCTTTTATTAAAACTGGGTGACGTCTACAAGGATACAGTACAAAAAAAAAAAAAAAAATTTTGGTCCACGGAAAAAACCGTAATACTCAGTTAAGAAAAGCAGTTATTCTGCAACAGCTATGTTTGCCTACGTGGTACTCAGCATCCTTCACGTGTGATGACCCTGAGGAGTCAGCGGGCTGCTTCATCAGCACCAAGACCTTCACCCCAGTACCACAGAGGAGCCATTTCCTAAGGGGGCGAAGGAGAAGGGAAAGTCGAGAGTCTATTACTCACAGACATGTAGTAACACAGACACAAGGAGTAGGGCCACCCAGGCTCCTAAATTCGTAGCAACTTTCCCAACCACACCAAAGCCGGGTGCGGGGATGTGGGGGGGTTTGTCAGTAACATGTTTTTGCAGCTATTCCAAGAGAATGTGACCAACTTTCAAGTCCATTTGCATTACAGTCCCGAGCAGAAATACTGAGAGCCAGGTTAAGAGAAACCATTCTCTTACACCTGACCACTAGTTCACTAGTACTAGTATTCCATGAGGAGGCATCTGGGCTGCTATTCCCCACAGTAGAGAAAAATCTACTTGTACATTCCTGAACCGTGCCGGGCCTTATGGCAGCTCCAGAACCTAAAACTTGACTAAAAACCACAGGAGCTTCAGCGTGGAAACACCTGCTAACACGTGCAGTCCCAAGACTGTCCCGTGACACCCTCAGACCCACAGGAAGGAGCCTCTGGTCCCCCCAGGAAGTGACACAGGGTAAGTGTCCCAAAGGAATGAGCCTACACCACTGCACCCCAGCACAATTCCACCAGGCAGGTGCTGCAGCCCCTCTCCCTGGCGCAGGGCAGGGGAGCAGCCCGACAGCGTGCTGGAAGCCCGGGCGCCGGGCTGCTGAAGCGCAGAGGAGTCAATGCTGCCACATCCCTGCAGTTAAGCCAACGCCTCCTCTCCCCTGTGATCCCGGCCTAGGACAGTCTGTCAAAGAACACAAAGGGAACGGGGCAGGGAAAAAGGGACGAGGGAAGAAGCGATTCTCTACACAGTCCAGTAACTTCCTCGAGGAGGAGAGTGACCTGTGAGGCAGGCCAGTGCAGCAGCACCCTCCGAGCGAGGGAGAAGGGCAGGGAGGTATGTCAGCTCGAGGCATCCTGCCCGCTACGGCTCCTGGCACCTTGCTGTAGAACACGGCAGGGAAGAGACCGGCCACAGAACTCCCGCCTGACGGCAGACCCGGGCTCCCCGGACCCAGGTCTCGCGTGCGCCACACAACTAGATGCTAGCTGAGGAGGAACGGGCTGTGGTTTCTGAACTTGAGAAAGGCTCCAAGTCAGCAGTCGTACTGGCTACTGGGGACACTACGGGCAGTGCGGAGTCAAGGGGAGGCTCTCGGAAGCCTTGGGACTGACAAGGCAACAGTCAAGAAGAAAACCAGGTAGAAATGTGTGCTCGATGGAGCCCGTCTGCTTGCCACACCCCAGAAGACCCCAGGTGTCCTGGAGCTGCCCCAGCAGGGACAATGCCAGGATGGGTAATGATGCGGGGCTCGCTGCCGGCGTGGGGTTCTGTGAGCCTTAACAGCTCCGTCTCCACAAACAGCTGTGATGCCTTCCGGCCGGGGAGGAGCGGAGCGGCCTATGTGTTCCGGATCCCCAGGGCCTGCTCCAGTTCCTGCCGTCTCTGCTGCACCTGCAAGAGGAGGCAGAGGCTCAGCACTGACATGCTGGGATGGTGCAGCACACGGCGTCCGAGCAACATGGGAAAAGGGTGAACTCAGCTGGGACCCGCGAGTCTGCGAGAGGAGCTTAGTGCTGCCACCTCCCACCGGCAGCCTCTGCCCCCGAGGAGAGGCAGGTACGTCGAGCCACCGGGTACGGAGCAGGGGACACTCACCTTGGAGTAGAAGTATCTGCACACAGCTTCCTGAGCCCACGGCTGGAAGTAGAACTCAGCTCTACGCTCCTCTTCAGGATTCCCAACGACATCGGTCATTGTCTGCAGAGCACAAAGGACAAAACAGTTCAGGGAGTGCAAAAAGCTCTGGCTGTGCTGAGCAAACCCCCACCCCCTCCCCTTTCCTCAAAGACATTTCAGTACAATCAGGTCAGGTTCTTACGCTTGACTCCAATTCTAGTCTCGCTTTCTGAGCAGGAAATTGCCTCTCTCTCTCTCTCTGTGGGAGCCGGTTATAATGAGGGGAGCGTGTGACTGGATCCACCTTCCACACAAGTCAAAGCTTTTACCTTTAAATCCCGGCACTGGGACTGTAGCCAGTCGTTGATGAAGCCCTGAGGATCTCGGGCAAAGCTCAGCATGAACTCACGCTGGGTCTTCAGCTGGTTAATTGTCTCTATTGTTTCATGAATCTGAAGGAGAGAAGCACAGCAACTAAAGTGCTGAGTAGGGAAAAGAGTCAGACAGAAACATCAGGACACCCAACACATGAAGGCAAATTCTTAAGACTCCCTGGTTGACCTACACCTATCAGACAGGATTTTCAATTCCCAGTTTCCTGTTCTAATTATTACCAATTTTCCCACTGACCGTTTGCTTTAAAACTACGCTTCCAGGTAAAGCCATCTCTTTGTAAGCACGGCTTACCCCACTCCAGCTTCCAAATGCACAACCGAGCAAGGCTGAACTCCTGGCCTGTTCAGGGCTCACCTGCTCCAGAGGCACAATCCTACCCCACCCAGAGGAGGGCAGGCCTGCAGGAGCTCTTCCTACCTTGTTATCCAGAGCAGCAATTTCCTGTTGACTGGCTGTGGATAGCAGAAAGGAATTCATCTGAGTTTTCAATGTATCATCCACCTCCACATCAATGTCATAGCAAGCTGTTTTCTTCTGGTCATTTGGGTCAACACTAGGGGCAAACACAAGATGCTGAAATAAGTGAGCAGCTCAAGAAAGCACCAAATTGTAGCTCCTTGAGGATGCAAGCAGGGACAAGCCACAGTAGCGTTAGCTTCAGCGCCAACACCAAGCAGCAAAGCTCTGCTGAAGGCTTTGCAGCACAAGGATCGAGTGACTGTTCCAAGCAGCTTTCTGTCTACAAAAGTGTAACAAAAAGGACGGCACGAAGGTGGGAAGTGCCCTGTGGAAAAGAGGGATGTGGTAAGTGAAAAGAGGCGGCTGGTCTTGTACAAAGAACCAACGACAGGCAACACGGGAACTGCTGCTGAGAATGAGAACGTGTTACACCGCCCTCCTGGGCCAGCCTCATCCATCCCTTCCGCTCCTCTCCCCAGAAACGGGAAGCCAAGCGGCCCAGCCTCACCTGATCACGTGATTAATGATGATCGGTTCTGGGGGCATAAGCAAGGCGTGAAGTCTTTGCGGGATTTCAGAGAACTTCATCCGCTGAGATTCAAATATCTGTGGCAGAAACACAGGGCTAAGGAAAGGAAGGGCAGCTCAGCGCCAGCCATCGCTGACTGCTGACACAAGCTGAAGAGCCGCCTGTCCCGGGCACTTTCCTGTCCCTTTACCTGCTGGAGGTATTTGTCACAGATGACGTACTCCCGCTCGTGGGGGTCCTGGAGCTTGTGGGTCTTGATATATTGCCACAGCGCCTGGATGATCACGGGACGGGTCTGAGTGTGGATCCCCAGGAGACGAGCCAAGCGGGGATCCAGTTTGAACTGGGGAGGCTGAGACAAAAAGCACAGAAAGGTGAGATGGGCACGGACACAGCCACCACCACTCGCCCGGCACTGTCACTCCCACCATCTCACCTGGTAATCCAGCATCAGGAGGACAGTACAGCGCACATTTACATCTCCCGGCCTCTTCACCTGGAAGCCATCTGTCTCCTGAGTTGTGGCAGTCCTGTGCCACTGCAACAGGAGAGGACATTTAGAAGCACCCCCACACTCGGTTCCCTGCGCTCCTGCTGCTTGGCTGCCAGTAAATCCCACCCACCTAGAGAAAGTTCACCTTATTCCCACTTACAGCCAGAAACAAGAGTTAATACGTTTGTTCAGACCCCCAGCAAGTCAGAGGAAAAGCTCAGGTAAGAATTCAAGAGCTCCTGGCTCCCAGCCACTTGTTCAAGCCTGAAGTATCCCCACCTCTCAAGTTACAAGTGATACACAAGCCCTGTCTGCTGAAACACCAACCCATTTTCAGAGGTAACACAGCAAAAAGAAGCTCACCTCTACTAGGTGATTGTCAGGGCCATACAGGTCTTTATCAAGTTCAATGACCAGAGATTTAAAGAAGGATGAGAACTTTCTTTTCTGCTTGGTGGCATCATATTTGGACAAAGCAGACTGCAAGCAACACAGGAAGGAAAAGTGTTAGGACAGCAAGTCTCAGCACTCAAGCAAAGCCACCGTGCATGACAGCGTTCCTTTAAGTTCTGAACACCTAAATTCACCAACGTGTGCTTGAAAAATCAAGTTCCAAGTCAGAAAGTGAAAGACTGGAGTTAAAAGATGAGCTTGCAGGAATTAAATCACTCAGCAATTGCATAGAGCGCATGTGCCCTGGTTCTCAGAGCCAGGGTACACGAGCGTCCCTGCTCTGCTCTCACCATCGCTCTTATAGCTATAGGCATGTGTATAACTCATGTCCTGCCGTGGGGTTACCCATCGGTCTCCAAGTTGGGCTCTCGGTCTTGTCACCATCAGACTCCTTGGAAAACAGAGATGAAGGAGGATATCAAGCCCCTAGCTACGCTCTCAGACATTAAAAAACTGGTTTAATTGCCAATTGCAGATCCATAAAGTCACCTCTGTGGTTGGTTATTTCACACTTACATCTTCCAGCAGCCGCCCTTCCACCCGAAGCTCCCAGGAGGCGACTGTTCCTTCACCATCCTCTGCATCCGACTTGGCTGGATTGAAGGTATTGGAGATAAAAATACGTAGCTTTCGTTTTTGCTAAGAGAAAAAGCATCGTCTCCGTGTTAATTCTGAAATAAATGGCTGACTACCTTGCTGTGTTCTGCTAAAACTAAGCTTAATGCCTTTAGCTGCCTGTCTCAGGGCAGGCAGCAAGGAAAGAGGCACTTCTGGTTCCACTCCCTGGCTACATCTGGAGCATTAAGATTCCTGACAGGCCCCGCTCAGAGCGACACGACCCAAGCGTCAGTGCCCTCCTGCCATCTTAATTAAAGATTAGTGTCTGATAACGAACGCAGCCCTCCCATACCTTAATGGGGCGCTTCAAAGCCTCCTGGATATCCAAGCGTTTCCTCATGATCGTCTGGTCCAACTTCCTTTCAAAGGCCAGCAAGTCCATATAGGCCTGAGACTCAGGTACGAGTTCACGAATCTGCAGGCAATCAAGAATGCAAATCACCCTCAGCTTCCCCCCACTTCTCCAGCTTACTTCGTAGCAACCCCGGCTGCACCTGCACGGGCCACTCACCCTCTGAGGTAGAATTTTGTCAGCCATCTTCTTCTTTTTAGCGCTGTTAAGGAAGAAGATGCACACACAGGCATTAACACGGCAACCACCTCCTGCAAATTAACTGCAGGCGTTCACAACGGGAGAAAGACAACGGCTTATTCTCTGGCTTAGCGCTTAGCCTGGATGCCTGTCTCGGGCCCAGGCTCTCATTTTCAGAGGCACTTATCGTTACCATCAGCACAGTCAGGCTCTTTTTATTCCCCACCGCCGCAGAGCTGACAAACCCTGCAGCAGTGTGACTAACTGATTACCTGAACATTTCACATCCCCTACGAGAGCTCAGAAAGAGGGGTTACGTCAAGTTGGAAAGGGTGTACTGAGATAACGCCTAACCAGAGTGACTCTACCCTCAATTAGCTTCAGATTGACTTTTCTAGGAGACACACTTTAAATCAAGGGATGAATTACTGACACATCACATTATACTGCCAGAAATGTAACATAAACTTGCTCTTGTCCAGCAGCTGCACGTTATTCTTTTATCTGCTGGAAGCCCCCCCTCTCCCAGAGGAGCTGCACAGGGAAGCTGATGTCCCTTTCAGCCACCCAACGAGAAGCTGCCATGAAAACACAGACTCATAGAAACGACCTTAAAGATCATCCCGTCCCACCCCCCCCCGCCCCGGGCAGGGCCACCTTCCACTAGCCCAGGTTGCCCAAAGCCCCGTCCAACCTGGCCTTGAACCCTCCCGGGGAGGGGGCAGCCACAGCTTCTCTGGGCAGCCTGTGCCAGGGCCTCACCCCCCTCACGGGGAAGAATTTCTTCCTCCTATCTCACCTAAATCCACTCCCTGTCAGTTTAAAACCGTCACCCCTCATCCTATCCCTACACCCCTGATAAAGAATCCCTCCTCAGCCTTCCCGCAGCCCCTTTCAGCCCTGGGGGGCCACTCTAAGGTCTCCCCGGAGCCTTCTCTCCTCCAGCTGAACCCCCCAACTCTCCCAGCCTGTCCTCACAGGGGGGCTCCAGCCCCCCCAGCATCTCCGTGGCCTCCTCTGGCCCCGCTCGAGCAGGTCCGTGTCCTTCTGCTGTTGGTGCCCCAGAGCTGGGCCCGGCCCTGCAGGGGGGTCTCCCAGAGCGGAGCAGAGGGGAGAATCCCCCCCCTCGCCCTGTGCCCACCCTGCTCTGGGTGCAGCCCAAGCGCAGCACGCAGGCAGAGCGCCCCGGCCAAGCCGAAGAGCAAAGCTTTGTGCCGCTGAGCGCAGGCAGACGATGACACCAACCCAGCGCCCGCCGCTCCCCACCGCGCCCGGCAAACTCCCCGTTTCAGCGAGAGCTCACCGCTTACTCCCCAATTTCGGGGGTGCCTGCCCGCACCCCCAAACCCCACCTCTCCCCGTAGAGCCCTCGGGGAGAGATGCAACGCCTCCGTGCCGCCGCCTGGGAGGGATGTCCCCCGTTCCCGAGCACGTCCCCGCTGCCCAGGGAGGGACGCGCCGGGATGGCCCCGTTGCCCGGGGACACCGGCCCTTACTTGTGATTGCGGTTGGGCACGGCCTGCGGTTGCACCTGCTGGAGCTGCTGCGGCGCCGGTCTCTTGCGGGCCTGGTCCAGGCTGGCCTGCGCCATCCCGGGCCGCACCGCCGGGCTCCCGCCGTAACCGGGCGGCCCCATGGAAGGGCCCTGCGGCGCCAGCCGGCTGCCCGGTAACATTCCGGGGCGCTGCGGAGAGAAGAAAACGGGTCCAGTGTCCGCCGAGAGGGCCCGTCCCCGCCGCCCCCGCTCCCTCCCGCCCCGCCCCGCGCAGCGCCGGTCCGCGCGCCCCCGCCGGCCCCTCCCCCGCCTCACCGGGTAGGCGGCTCCCGGCAGCGGCGAGCGGTACAGGCCCTGTCCCGGAGCCGGGCCCATGCGCACCGGCCCGCCCGGCGTGCCCGGTCCCAGCGCACCGGCTCCGGCAGCGGCCCCACCGCCGCCGCCGCTGGGAGTCACCGACTGGAAGCCCGCCCGCGCCGCCATCTTCTCCAGCACAAAGGGGAGCAGGCCGGAACCGGAAGTGCGTCATAGAGAGGCAGCGCGGGGGCCGCGCTAGAGAGGCGCCGCCCGCAGCCGCCGCCCTCTGCTGCCCGGAGGTCCCGGGCGCTGCGGCCGGGGCCGGGGGGGCGCTGGGGCCGCGGCGGGGTGCGGGGTCCTGGGGCTCTGCGGGACGGGGCAGGGCCTTGGGGCAGGGTCCTGGGGGGGCAGGAAGGGCATGGGGTCCATAGGGGACAATGTTTACGGGGCAGTTGCGAGGGCCATGGTGGTAGGAGGAGCAGGGTGGGAGAGGCTGAGTGCTGGGGGCTCCCATCTCCGCGCAAAACCACCTGGAAGAGAATTGGCAGGGCCTGGAACCCTTGGGCTGGCAGCCATCGAGCTCAGGGACCCGTCTACCTACCCCCGCCGACATCGCGCTCGTTCTGATCTCCCCTGTGATAATTTACCCCGGCTGATTCCCACCGCAGCTGTCGGAGCTGCCACACGGGAGTTACAGTCGGAGCCGCCCTGGAGTTGAGGAGGGTCGGGGTGCCGGTCTCACACTTGCCAGGCCATAACTGTAGCTCTCACTCTGATAAATACGCGCCTGTTGCAGGAGATGCTGGTCCCGAAGCCTCCCCTGCTCTGGGATGCGCTCGGAGGAAGGTGCCTTTCCCTGCCCCGGGGATGGACCCCGGCACGCAGCCGGGGCAGTGACACCTCGCCCCAGAGCTGCCATCCTCAGTGCCTTAGGAAGCGAGCTCATGGGGGCATAAACGCACAGGCAGTTTGTTCAGGGTTAGGCCGAGCACCCGGGAACAGGCTTCCTACCTCCCTTGACAGTGACTTGGGTTGCTACGGAAAGCGTGATTTTAGAATTAAAAGCCGCTTTCTGCAAGTATTAGCATTAAGTTCTTTATTCCTTGGAGCGCTCCTCCTTGGGGTTGCTCGGTGAGAAAAGGGACACAAATTCAGGCAGCATTGATCTGTGATAAAAGCCAAGCGAGCAGTCACGCCGCAAGTACGTGTTAAGCAATTAATGATAATCACGGGTCATTTTGGAGGCTGGCCTGTACGGTGCATGGCATTGTTGGCCGAGTGAAGAAGTGGGGATGGGGTGGCACCTTTTCTACCAGGTACGGCATTTCCTATCCTCGGTGAAAAATGGGAAGCTTTGAGCACAGCCATTAACTGTTGCCTCAGCATTCATGTGTCCGTGCAGTTAATTTAATGCCACCTCCGACAGGCTTGGCGCCCAGCAGCCTTATGAAATATTCATGGGGAGGAAAAGCAGTGGAACTTATCTGCTCTGTATTGTTCAGATGCAAGTTTGACTGAGACTTAAAGCCTGGCAGGAGCCTTTGGGGCAGGCTGGAAAGCTGCCTGGCCCTCCTGGGAGGGACGTGCGGAGCGAGGCGGGGTGAGAGCGACCGAAATCAAGGGCTGACCTGAGAAATTCCGAGAGGGAGGTGGCACTCGGAGCGCTGCTCAGCCTGGCGCAGGGAGCGGGGGAGCTGCAGGGTCCTGAGAGACCCCCCCAAACTGCACGAGCTGAGCTGGGAGCGACCCCAGCCCTCCGTCCCCAAGAGTGCTCTCTGTCCCCTGATACCAGCTGCCTTGTGTAAGAAACACAAGGAGAAAACAACCCCGGTTTCCTTGGCTCAGTGTCTCCTTACGCTTGTCCTTCCTTCTGCCCTGAGGGTTCGGTTGCTTCACTCCTCCCAGTGGAAATGGTTTGCGAAACGCTACCCTGTGCACCTTCCTTTTACTGCACCTGCTGGCACAAGGCAGCTCCTCTGACACCTCCTTCCCCAGCCAGGATGGCTCTGGCTCCAGGCAGCCGAGCAGCATCCAGGACTGTGTAATTATATCCCAGCGCCTGTTTCTGCTGGCAGCTTTAGCAGTGAGCGAGTGGTAACCGGGAATTATTGCCAGGGAGGAGAAGAGGTGATGCTATCTCTGCCGTGGTTCTGTGCGCGTCGCATGATTAATCCTCGCTCTGTGGGGTTGCAGCAGCCACACAATCCGCGGGGTAAACACAGCGGCGCGCGGGCAGGTGCTTCCCAGCGTCTCAGGCCTAGGTGTGTCACACCAGGGACGCTTCCCGTGAAATGGAATTAACTCCTCGTCTCGTGCACAGCCCGAGTCTCGCACCCCCGAGCCTCAGAGGTGGCCACACGCTTTGCAGGCTGCCAGCCCCGCGCCCGGCACCCGCCGTAATCCCAACCCGGCCGAAGCTCCCCGGCCCCCCACGCCGTCCTGCGACGCTCTGACGCTGCACGTCGGGGCCTGCAAACGTGCAGCTTTTCTGCTCCGTATCCGAGAGCTGCCGGGTCGGTGTCCGGGCAGGCTCCCTGCGCCGGCTGCGCTGCCCTTGGCCCCCAGGCCCCTCCGGCCCAGGCTGGCGCTCGCAGCCATCGCGTCCAGCGGCAGCAGAAGCCTCGGACGGCCGCGCTGGGGCTGGGGCTGCTCCTGTGACAGATGGACGGGGTGACCCGCTCCCAGCGCAGCCCAGCAGGTTAATGGAGAAGCTGGGGAAGCGATTACGGCGTGCAGAGACGGGGTCACCGCCTGCCCCCTGCAGCAGGAGCGGCTGCGAGTGCCGCTGCGCACCGGCAGCTGCTCCAGCTACTCACAGGAGCTGGCTGCAATTAATTTAGGTTCATTAACTCCCTTCTGGGCTCAGCTATATTATCTTGTTCCTATTCAAAGCCCACCCTATGGCCTCTGCAGCACCAGCTCTGGCAGAGAAGGGCCAGAACAGCCATAAGACCGTTCTAGTTTAAATGCAAAGCACCTGTCTGCCATTTCCAGGAACGAGAGGGATGTGGCCCGAGCCAAGGGACCAGGGGGAGTCTGGCATTTCATTATTCCTTGCCCACTGCCCACTCACTATTATTCAGTCTCCATGGGGTCCTGAAGGCTTTTTCGGGTGCCCGGTGTTGGATCTGACACATTACTTTTGCTCTTCGTAGCTGGGAATTTGTAGGAGAAAAAGTGTGTTTACATATGGCTCATGCTACAACTGCTACTAACTTGGTTAAATTAAAACCAGGTGATATTCAAGCTAGTGACTCATTTCTGCTGTCCCAAACCACCAAAGTGTTAGAGTTGTCAAAGATTAGCAGCTCTGCATATGTTAATTCTCCTCCTCCTGCTTGAGAGCAGAAGTCAGTTCCCATCCTCCCTCCTAAGCGTCCCTCAGGGCGTGTTCACGGGCAGCGGGCTGGTGCCCAGAGCAACCACCGTGTTGGCACAGCGCTCAGCGTAGGACAAAGCCAACGTGACTCTTCCACATCAGCTCCGAGGGGACAAAGCCATCGTGGCTCTTCCACATCAGCTCTGAGGGGACAAAGCCATCGTGGCTCTTCCACATCAGTTTCGAGGGGACAAAGCCATCGTGGCTCTTCCACATCAGCTCTGAGGGGACAAAGCCATCGTGGCTCTTCCACATCAGTTTCGAGGGGACAAAGCCATCGTGACTCTTCCACATCAGCTCGGAGGGGACAAAGCCATCGTGGCTCTTCCACATCAGCTCGGAGGGGACAAAGCCAGCGTGGCTCTTCCACATCAGCTCGGAGGGGACAAAGCCATCGTGGCTCTTCCACATCAGCTCTGCTGTTGCTGGTGTTCATGTGCGCCTTTAAAGACGATGCTGGAAATCTGGACCAAAGCTTTATCCTTCCCCCCCCCGCCCCCAGCCTTCTGATCTCGGCTCCAGGATTTCAGCGACGCCTTCAAGAACATCCTGGGATGATGCCGTCCCCACCTGCCTCCTTGGGGAGCATTTCCAGCAGCTCAGCAAGAGAGAGAGGCTCAGTGTTCAGGAGTTATATCATTCTTTATATCATCGTTAAGAGTAGCAGGTATTGATGTACAATGCATCTGTCATCTTATTGTGCTTCCTATGAAAATGTGTGTACATAGTACAGATACCAGAGAGAATTCAACACTTTATACACTTGAAGGCATTCAGAGATCAGTAACAGAAAAAAAAAATGGCACAAGAACAAGGCCTAAATGCTACTGGATGGGTATCTACACTGATATGATGCATATATAGAGATATATATATATATGTACACATATATATATAGTCATATATATTATATATAAGAAATATAAAATGCAGATGACATAATAGAAACAAAGAAGTGTATGCTTCAACAGGTGAGCGTCAAGGTCAAATCCCAGCCCCATCTTTAAAAGCTTTAATGGGAAAGAGAAAGAAAGAAAATAAATAAATGAAACGCAATGAAACGTCAGGAAAAATCCATAAGAAAATTTATGGATGTGGCCGACCCGTCATCTTTGGGCGATCGCTGGATACAAAGGACTGACCCCCAGTTCTTAATTTTGGTCAGGAAGCAAATAATAATAATGTCAATAATAAAAACAAAACTGCGGTTTAGAAATAAGAATTACTAAAAAGACTTATTGCAAAAGCTCTTAAAGATAAGTAGCACTTCAGCCCTGGGAGGGCTCTTGCTCGATGCGTGGGGCCTGGGGGCTGGCAGGGGCTGGGGGAGGCCAATTTCCACTGACCCTGGAGTGAAATGGGGGTGCACTTGTGGGCCTGGGGAGCAGAGACTGGGCCAGCGCCGGCCCCCGGCTGCCAGGGCAGGTCTCTGCGTGCCGGGGGGGGCAGCGGCAGGAGGAGCAGCGGCCAGCCCGGGGCCTCGAGCCGGGGGATGCCCCAGAGGCGCCCGGGGCTCGCGGTGCCCGGGGGCAGCTGCTGCCAGGGGGTTCGGCGGGGTGGGGGCCTGCCGGACCGGGGACCGGAGCCTGCTGTGCCGTGGGGTGTCCCTCGGGCTACGAACCCTTTCGGTGTCGGGGCTCCTGTGCCCACCCGGCCGAAGCGGTGCCAAGGGGCCGTCCCGTGTGCTGCCCCCGGCTGAGCCGGGCCGGTGGCTGCAGCTGAAATGGGGGCCAGGAGCTTTCCTTCTGCCTTTCTCCCCAAAGATGGCTGTTTTGGGGGGCTGCACGGGGTACCCCCAGGTTCCTTGGGGACAGGAGGGACTGCGGGGCAGGGCTAGCGCTGGCCAGGCTGCGCAGAGCCCAGGAGAGAAGGGCAGGGAGACCACACCATCGCTCGACCCGACATGGCCGAGGGAGAGTGCCCGGGTGACGGGGTCTTCAGCGCCGAGGTGGCACCCCCTGGCTGAGTCCCCTCGGGAGCTCACAGCCGGCCAGCGAGCTTGGTGGCCGGGCACCGCCGTCCCTGGGGCAGGGTGCTGAGGAAGACGTTTCGGAGAGGTGGAGGTGCCCCGTCTTCATGCGCGTGGAGTGGCCAGGGGTGCCCGAGCAAGGGCCGGCCACGGGCCACCGCGGTCCCAGGGGACAACGAGGCTCTCCTGGGGCTGCCGCACCCGCTGCCGGACATGCCGTGGGGCTCCTCGGTGAATCCCTCCTGCCGGGCACGGGGGTCCCAGCAAGTGCCGGCCGAGGCGTTGGGGCAGGATGGGCATGGAGACAATGGACAGACAGACGGACAGGGCTGTGGATGGAGACTCTGCGGCCGAACGGCTGCTTCTTCTTGGCTTCTGGGTTTCTAGTTAAAAAGGCCGAGGGGAGCCGAGGGGAGGAGACGGGGCAGGCCTGTGCCCCAGCCCGCTGTGCGTGTCGCTCCCCGCACCGCAAGGACGGGCCGGGCTGGAGCGTCCTCAAGTCTCTGAACTAACGGGGCAGGCGCGGAGCCGCTGCCGCGGGGGCTGCGCGCCGGGTTCGAGCGTCAGCCCACCCGACCGCCTGCCCCGAAATCCGAGGCTGTCGCTCTTGTCCGTGTCCCACCGTAGCGAGGAGCAAGGTCCCCTAGATGTGTCTCTCCGCTGGCGCTCGCAGGGAGAAGGGCAGCTCTCCGGAGGGCTTTGGTAGCTCAGGTTGTACATCCAGACGTCGGTTAGCAGGTGAAGTCCTCAAAGGTGCCCCGGGCCGGGTGATGAGGTAGGATGTTGGCTGCGTACGTCATGCCTGCCGGGTGGCCCCGTATGCTTTCACAGGGATTCTGTGGGGCAGAGGCCAGACGGGACCCTGGGGTCACTGGTTTCCCCCAGCCCTCCCGCAGAGCGCGAGTCCTGTCGCCCCACAGCATCTCGGCCTGGTCCCTCTGCTCCTTTCCCAAGCGCTCCCCGAAACAGCGACACCCCCACCCCACCCCGTGACGTATCTGGGGCAGCCTCCGAGCTGCACGCGGGGACCAGCAGCTCCCGTGGCAAACCCGGCGCTTACGTGGCGCTTCACGTCGTCCATGCTCAGCGCGACGCCCTTGTCCGTGTTGTTCCTCTTGTGGTTCTTGCGGCACTTGCCCCGCCGGCACAGCCGGTGCTTTATCACCTGCCAGAGCCAGATTTCAGTACCGTGGGGGCTCGTGGGTGGCTCTTCCCCATGTCCCACCTGAGTGTTTGGGTGCTCCAGAGTAACCCGGGGCAGAGACACTCACCTCGTAGGCGTAGTCGAACAGCTCCAGTACTGTGAGGATACTGGCCCCAATAAACAGCCCCATCTGCCCTCCGATGTCACCTGCACAGGAGAGGGAAGCCATCAGGGCGGCACGAGGCCGGCGTCCCATGGCAGAGGGAGCAGAGGAAGGGCAGAACTCGTCACGGCTATGGGGTGCCCCGCTCTGCAGCCACGCGGTCGGCACATCGCCTGGGAGCAGGGCCACGGAGCACGGGACCACCGTGTCGGGGGGCACCGGCCGGGTGCTGCCGCAGGGCCCCCGTCACAACCACCAACACTCACCCAGCAAGCCGGCCACCTCGTACGCCTTCTTCTGCTCGATCGTCTCATAGTTCAGGGCTTCAAAGAAGATATCCAGCACCAGGATGTTCTCCCTGTGCAGGACAGAAGCGGCGTCAGGCTGAGATTGGGGACGGAGGGACGAGACGCCGCCCCGCCGCCGTGGCACCAGGACGTTACCCGATGTACTGCTCCGATTTGTTGTACTTCTTGGCCAGGTACTTGGCGGAGGCCTTGCTGGGGATCTTCACCATGGAGAGCTCTTTGCCATAGCGGGTCACGTTGCAGGGCATCTCGCAGACGCAGTACTCGTTGTCCTTTTCCACCAGAAAATCTGGGCAGGGAGAGAAGGAGATGGAGAGATGGAGAAATCCAACCCCCACGGCTCGGTCCCGCAGGGCTGGGCAGCCTCACCTAAGGCCGGATCCGCGCACTCCTTGTACTGCTCCGGGGTGCAGTAAGGGGCATCGCCTGGAGGAGAGAGAAGGCGGGTTTTTGGGGGGGATCGTGGCGGTGGGCAGAGCCCGGCGGGCCCGGGCCCCACGGCGGGGCTCACCTGGCATGTGCACCATGCGGCAGTTGCAGTTCTCCACCAGGTAGCGGGTCTCGCAGTCGATGCGACAGGCCGTGATGCTGTAGGTGTCGTAAAACTCCGAGTCACCCGCCACGGCCTTGCAGTCGCCCCAGGGAGGCGGCAGGTAGATGAGCTGGGAGGGGGCAGAAGCCAGGAGTGAGGAGAGAAGCCCACCGGCCCCCGGCAAGGGACAGACACGCTCGCTGCATCGGTCCCCAGGGCCGGGTCCCCTTCTCCGTCTGTCGTGGGGACAGGGAGGAGGCTCGGTGTCCCGCAGCAGGTCGAGCCCCCAGTGTGGGGTGGGAGGGAGCAGCCCGGCCCCCCCCCAGTCCCTACCCGCTGCTCCTGGCAGGACACGAAGGTCTGGAAGCCGGGAGCCACCCCGAAGCCCAGCTGGTCGATCAGCGGGGGCTCATCCTGGCTGTGGATCTGCACCTTGATCCCGGCTTCGAACGAGGTCTCGTCTGCGGCAGAGAGAAGTGGGGTGAGCTGTACCCTGCTCTGCAAGAGGGACCAAAACTTCTCCTGTCTCCCACCCTTCCCCTGGGCAAATTCGTCCATTCACGTGTCCATCCATCCGACCATCTGTCCGTGTCCTTGTCCCCTCCGCCTCTGACCCTCCTGCTCCAGCACCCGGGGAGAGCAGCAGGGAAAGTGTTTGCCTCTATTTATAAACAAGCGATGGCTGCTTGTCTAAACCGATGGGGAGTTGCCATGGCGAAGAGCAAAGACAAGGAGGAAAAAAGGAAAGAAAAGGACTCGAAGTGATGAGAAATGGAAGGAGGGGAGAGGAGGGAGCTTGAGGGACGTGGTGGGGAGCTGGGAAGGGGCTGGGAAGCACCTCGGGAGCTGCTGGTGACCGAGCGGACCGGCTGGCAGAGCCGCTGGGGCGGTGCGTTACCTGTTTCCCCCCACACCGGCAGGTACTCGTCCTGCTGAATGTCCAGCATGATCTCCAGGCCGTTGCCGGTGCCCCCCTTCATGGTGATGAGCCGGGGCTTCCCGTCCTGCCCCGCGTTGAAGGTGTAGCACTTCCCGTAGCGGGTGAAAACCTGCGGCAGAAGACACGGGGCTGAGGCTGGGGTCCCGCTGCTGGCCCCGGCCCCGAAACACAACCGGGCCCAGCCTGGGGGTAGGATCCAGCCCAGGCTCCTGCCCTACAGGTGCTTCTCCCTGTTGGAACTGTCTCCTCTTGGAAGCAGAGGAGCAGATGTTCCCCACCGAGGCACGGGGATGGCGCAGACTCGGAGGAGACACTTTGCAGCGCCTCGACCCCACAGACCCCGCGGCAGCCCCGGCTCCCCGAGTCGGCGTCACTCAGCTCGGGGCTGGACGGGATCCTGACCCCCCCGGTCCCTCCTCGGCCGTTCCAGCCAACCCCACCCGGGGCGGCCGGCTCGTCTCCAAGCTGCTGCCAGCCTGGGCAAAGGGCCGGCGAGGCCGCAGAGCCCACGGTGCCCCGTGGTGACGCCGGATGGAGCTGCCAGGCACCTCCTCTGCCAGCGCAGCCCCGGGGCTGCTCTCCGGGTCCTGCCAGCGGGTCTCCGCAGCCGGTGCCGTCCCCACAACTCCAGCGAGACGCCCAGGTGCCGGCAGACAGGGCTGAGATATCAACCTGTCCCCGGGCGAGCTGGCAAGGGCAGCGTCACCCGTCGTCACCCGTCGTGTCTGCTCCGGCACGGCGCCGGCTGCTCCCCGCTGCCTTGGGGCTACTCACCGCCGCAAAGTCGCCGGGGCCGCACTGCTCGCCCCGGTAGCTGCAGCTCAGCAGCATGTCCTCCAGCTGGTGGCAAGTGCGGTTAAAAAACCCGTACAAATTTAAAGGCTCGTCCTCATCCCCGGGGCCGGGCTGCGCCGGGGTGAAGCCCAGCTCCATCCCGGGCTCGTAGTCGACCAGGGGGGCCAGGTAGAGCAGGTCCTCGTGGCTGAGCTGCGAGACCCGCACGCGGTTGATGTTGCAGAAGGTGACGGCGGGGAAGGTCATCTCGGGGCTGTCCTCCTCGCTGAGCAGCGTGACGTGGTGGTACTCCAGGTAGTAGACGATGCGGTCGGCCACCTGGTAGAGGAAGACGGAGAGGGAGAGGAGGAAGGCCAGCGCCCAGAGTGCCTGCCGAGCGCCCAGGCTGCCCTCCACGAAGATGTGGCTCAGCCCGTGCAGCGTGCAGCTGCTGGCAAAGGCCACAAAGTCCGTGGCTGCCCCCACGTCCTCCTCCTCCTCCTCTTCATCCTCCTCCTGCCCGTACAGGAACTCGTCTGCTCCATCCTCTCCCCTCCCAGCGTCTGCAGCATCTTGTGGTCTTTCCTCACTGGCGAATGAGATGGTGCAGAATATCTGGAGAGGCATCGTCCAGTGTGGGGGTCCTGGCTCCGGTGTGGGGGTCCTGGCTCCGACGTGGGGGTCCCGGCTCCGGCGTGGGGGTCCTGGCTCCGGTGTGGGGGTTCTGGCTCCGGCGTGGGGGTCCCGGCTCCAGCGTGGGTGTCCCAGCTCTGGTGTGGGGGTCCTGGCCCCTGCTCTGCCACAGCCTGGGGGTCGACAGTGGGTCTGTTCTTCAGCGTGTGGGTGAGAGGGGCTGGACGAGAGCGGGGAAGGAGGAAGGGCCAAGTTCAAAGAGAAATGGAGAAGGAGAAAGGAGCGAGAGGCGAGTGGAGGGAGGGAGAGGAGCAGAGGGATGCTTGGAGGGGACGGAGAGAGGAGGGTATATGAGGAGCAGAGAGGAGGAGAGGAGGAGCGAGGGGCGGTTCTGCGGGCTCCCCAGGTCCCCCGGGACCGGCCGGCTGCGGCTGGCAGGATGGAGCAGAAACGTCACCGGCTCCAGAAGCACCGACGTGTTGGGAGCTCCCGGTGCTGCCCCGGGGGGGGCCCGAGAGGCTGCTGTGTCCGGCGAACACGGGGGCTCAGGGGGGTGCGTGGGCCTGCTGCGTGCCCACGCCGCGTCCTCCCTCCTGGCTGCGGGGCAGCGCGGCCCTGGCAGCCCCGACGGCTGCTCCAGCCAGGCCCTCCCCGCCGGGCACCGGGCTGTTTCCTGAGCCGCCATATGCCGGGCTCGCCGGGCTCTTCGTCAGGGCGGCTGGAGCCAGAGGTTTTCCCAAAATATCAGTGCTGCTGTCGTGCTGCAGCGCCCGCCCAGCGCAGAAGGGTGCTGTGGTGTCCCCGGGCTCCGGAGGTGCCATCCTGCCCGGCAGCACCCGGCCCTGCGGGCTCCTCTCCCCCGTCTGGCGCAGGCGATGGCGTCCGGGCGGTGCCAGGTCCTTGTCCTCCTCCGAGCCAGGGCTGGTTCTGGCAGGATTTGGGCTCTGCCGTGGTTCCGGGGACAACTCCTGCAGAGCCCAGCCAGCACGCCGTGTGTCACTGTGCTGCGGGTCCCTGTGGGGCACAGGGAAGCCCCCGCTCCCCCCAGGGGACGGCGTCCAGGCTCGGTGATGCTGGGGGTCTTGGGGGGGGGGGTGTTCAGCCCTGCTGCAGGGTGGCAGGATGGAGCTGGTGGCCAGGCTGGCAACCCGGAGCAACGGCGTCTCCTCCCTGCAGCCCTGCAGCAGCACAGCCCCTTCTCGTGGTTTGCTTTTTCCCAGCACTCAGCACTTCATAAAAGCATCTGATGCGACCACAGAGCGATTTCCAGCCCCATCCCAGCGCCGCAGCTGCCAGCGCCGGCCCAGGGGGAAGGGGAGCATCTAAATACGGCAGCGCCCTGATGCGCAAGACCTGGACGGGAGGTTTTGGCTGATGCCCGGGTGTGACGAGCACGTCCCAGCCTGGCAGTGACTCCTTCCCCACCTGCACTGCGGGGCCCTGGGGCCCTGAGCACATCCCAGCTCGTGGACACGGGCACCACCAAACTACAACCGGGAAACTTGTACAAATCTGATCTGATACCAGGCAAAGTGATCTGCTCTTCCCCAGCCAGGGACGCCGGTGTAATGGGTAGAGATCCCTGCCGGGGTGGGCCCAGCCAAGATGTGACAGCGAATTGTCCCTCGAGGGGCCGTCCTGGGGCTCCCCAAGCTCAATATTCCCAACGGGGCCCTTGTGGAAGAGGGATGCAGCTGCCACAGAGCTGGGGAGGCTGTCAGCACCTGCGGGAAAGGGTGGGTGACTTTGGGGATGAAATTTCATAAAGCCAAGAGCAAGGTCGCGCCCTCTGGGAGCAACCCAGAGAGCTGGAGCTGGAAACACCCTGAGAAATGGGACCAGGGAGGCGGACTGGGGGGCTGGGAGCCACCGTGCCACGGGGACCAGGTCACATCCCCTTTGGTTTTGACAGGGATGAGCTGCAGCTGCACCGTGGGCAGGTCTGGGCTACAGAGGCATCAGGCCTTCACCTGGGAGGGGGTTTGGGGCCACTGGGCTGGCTCAGCCCTGCGGGAGCAAGCTGGGAGCAAGCTGGGAGCAAGCTGGGCTGATCTAGACCGGTGCTAGAGGACGCTGTTCGCAGGGAGCGAGCAGGTCCCTGTCTGGGATCGGGGTGGGATTTCTGCTCTTCCCCAGCTCTGGAACGGGGAGTTTCTGTGCAGAGTCTGCAGGAGGCAGGGGAGGAGAAGGAAAATGGAAGAGAAACCTGAAGGGGTTAGTTTGGCCCTGGCAGGGCACTGTGGGGCCAGCGGCGCTGCCCCGGGGCCCCGTGGGCCAGACCCAGATCAGAGGGGCTGATCTGATCCCAAGGCAGGAGGAGGTTTAATGTGTCTCCTTGGGAGCAATGGCAGCAGGGAGAGGGAGATGCTGTAATGAAAACACTCGTCATCGCCTGGGGCCATTAACCTGCCTGTTCGGCTTAAACAGCTCGCTGGGGCAGCAAGGATGAGCTGCCCCGGCTCCGGTTACCGCCGCCTGTCCCGGAGCTGACACTTGAGCCGGGGTGAAGGTGACCGGGGAGGGTGGCAGCCAGGAGCACGGTGGCACCGGGCACTCGGGGGAGCGTGTCCTGACCCCACGAGCGGGGACAAACTGTGGCGTGTCCCCGTGCTGCAGGCAGGAGGGTGCCGTCCTGGTTTGTGCAAGTTTTGGAGATGCTGGAGGAGTCCTTGGGCTCGTTCCAGCTCCTCCCTCGCCAGGAGTTATTTTTACCCTCTCTCAGGTAAAGCTTTGGCGGGGGAGAGGGATGGGGGATGCTATAATTAGCCGTGACATCAGCCCCCGTGGCGGCGCGTGCTGGGATGATGCCACCACACCCCGACCCACCGCTGGGCACCCGGGATGCTCGCTGCCCTCCTCCCTGCCGCAGCGAGGGACGCGCCATGGTGGAAGGAGCCTCGACTTTCCTGGCTCCCGCGTTAAGTGTTTGGCCACTGTCCCGTGGCGGTTCGTCCCCGCTCGCTGCTCTGCAGCTCCTCACGGGCCCGGGAAAGGAGGTTCCCCGGAGCGGGGGAGCACGGAGGCGGCGGGGGGGGAAGCGGGAGGGGGATTTGACGGCAGCAACAGCACATTTCACAGCCTGTCACGCTTTAATGGCAGAGGAGATCAAAGCCGGGATGGAGTTATTCATAGAGATAAACCAATCCCCGAGGAGGCGAGGAGAAAACAACATTGCAAGCTCTGTTATCCCGGGCCTGCAAGCAGCAGCCTGGCCCTGGGGAGGCCGTCGCAGAAAGCGCCCCGGGAGCCGGACCCGCTCGGTTTTCGGGGCGCTGCCTCTCCCTGCCAAGGACCCGCTGAGCCGGGGCCGAGCTCCCTGCGTCATCCCTGGGGGTGCCCGGAGTCCTGGGCTGACCGGTGGGGAGGGAGGAGGTGGGGGGCAACCCCACAGCCGCCAGAAGCAGGATTTGGGGGAGGGAGGTTTGATGGGGCAGCCGGGCTGTCCCGCTCCCACGACGCAGCCGGGTGGTTGCGGGGGAGAAGAACCAGGTTCGTGACGTGCCCTGGCCCAGGGATGTGTCCTGCAGCTCCCAGAGCTGCAAGATGGTGGTGGCGGCACCCGCAGCGCCTCGGTGGCTGCTCTGGGCAGGATGAGCGGCTTCGGGTCGGCTCCGGGGCTGCGGATCCCCTCCCTGACCCCGGTGAGAGGCAGAGCCGGGGCAGCCGAGCGGGATGGGATTGCCCGGGCAGCCGGGATCTCTGCCGGGACTAATCCTGCCGCCCCTTATCAGATGCTGCCACCTTGCCTCCGCTCACTCCGCCAGCCAAGCCGGGCGCAGCTTGTGTTATCCAGCTCTTTATCCCCCAGATTAGATGCTTCACAGTGGATTAGCATGTCACATTCTAATGCAGAAAAATTGATGATTAAAAAAGAGTTTTTCCTCTGTATTATTTCCCACCTCCGCCTCCTCTCCACCCCATCCCCTCGGGCCCAGGCAGCGCAGCCCCAGGCGTGGGGATGGGTGCTGCCGTGGCACCGGGCTCTCGAGGGGACGAGGAACCAAAAGTCCCTTTTTGGGGCTGTGCCGGGCTGGCGTGCTCCGTCCCGGAGGCTTTGGGTGCTGGGGCTCAGGGCGGAGGGGACGGGTGCTCCAGGTCCCTGTGCCACCCTGCCCCGGGTTATCGGCTGCAGACCCAGCATCTGCAGCACAGGACTTTAATAAAAAGCACATTATGGTGAGTAATGCGCTAAGTGGACTTCATTATGGACCCGGGGCCTCCCTGGCTCCCGTCGTTCCATACGATTTCATATCAGATGAGCCTTATCTCCTCTCCAAACGTTTCCATTTAAACTCCATTAATCTTTCAAAGCTTCCCTGGGCCTGCGCTGCCAAGCGCTTCCCAGCCAGCCCAGCCAGGTGCAGGTGCTGCTGCCTCGGGGTGCAGAGGCCACCTCCAGCACCCCCCCCGACTCGGGGAGGGGGCTCAGCCAGGGCCCCCCAAGCAGCTCCACGGGCGGGCGAGCATGTCCCCGCGGCCGGGCCCTTCGCCGTGCGTCCACAGCCGCCTCATCCTTCTCGCCGGGGATCTATTTACGCTCCTATAATTGAAACAGTTTGTCACGCCGAGAGCGTTGGGGTGATTTATCCGTCGGTGCTTCCCTTTGTGCCACGGAGGGGTCACCGGGACTCTGCCAGCTCCTGCCCTGCCGGGGTGCCGAGGATCCTGCCGAGGTGCTGCTAATCCCCGGGCGACCGGGATTATTCCGCGTGGACACTTATCCCCGTGCCTTTCCCCGTTTCCTGCCGGTCACGAATTACCCATAAGCAGGTTGCAATTTTTTCTGACATCCTTCACAATTGCTTAGACAGTGTGTGCAAGCAGATCCGAGCCGACGGTTTTATTGGTGGGGGGGAGAAAAAAAATTGTATTCCTATCTGGTTTTCTCGCCGTGTTCGCTCGCTCTGGCCTCTGCATGCGCCACGGTTTTCAAATCTAATCTAATCCAAGCAGGGTGGTTACGCGGCCCCGGCGCGTGGCTGCTCTGGAGGGGTCTCCCTGCTGCTTTACCGGGCCGTGAGGCTGTGGGGGGAGCGAGGAGAGGGGGCTTCAAACCCCCCACAAACCGGAGGGCGAGTGGGAAGCACCACGGCCCAGCGCCGTCCCCTGCCCCATCTCTGCCCTTATGGCAAGAGCCTGGATGCAAATGTACCAAACTGTCCATCCGGAGGGAAAATAAAGTAAAAAAAAAAAAAAAGAAAAAAAAGAAAAAAAGGTTATAATATCCAAGTGTCGGGGCCTGCGTAAATCAGTAAGAGCCCGCGATGGCGAGGAGCTTCTTGATTCATGGTTGTTGCAGGAATTGCAGCGGCGCGCACGGCCTGGAGAGCCCCGGCTCCGGCCAAACTCTCTGCGGGCGATAAAACAAAGGCGTCTATAAAAAGCCAGATAAATTAAACCTGAGGCAAAAGGCCACGAGACAGTTAATTTCCCGGATCTCTCCGGGGAGATCTCTGCTCCTGCGCGGGTCTACGTGTGCTGGGGACCTGCCCCCCTCTCCTCCCCACTTGATATCGGGGCGGGAGAGGGAAAATGGCACCAGGAGGTTTCCTGGGCAGGTTCTTTGAAATACCCACAGCTGGCAGAGGCAGCGTGAGCCTGGGTCTCGGATAAAGACCGAAGGGAGATAAAGGGGCAACAATTTGGGAAAATACCACGTGCTGGTGGTGACCCGGGGCTGCGCGAAGCGGCTCCCTCGGGGCCAGCACCCGGGGGCACACAGGGTGCCCCCCCGCAGCCGTGACACCTTCCCTCCGCTGCGGCCGGAGAGCACTCGAAAGCCTCATCTCTTCCAGCAGCCACGGATGCCATTAAGGCTTATTATGAATAATTAATAATTCATTTGTTAATGATTCTTTATGTGCGAAGGCAACGCAAGAGGAGCAGGAATGCCCTGAGGTGCATCTGAGCCACTCGGAGCTCTTGGCACGAAACCTCTGGGTGTGCAAAGTGCTGTGGGTGTGCGTGACCCCTCCGGGGGTGCAAAGTGCTGCAGTGCGGGTGTGTGTGACTCCTCTGGGGGTGCAAAGTGCTGCTGTGCTGCTCTGCGCCGTGGCTCTGGGGGCGCCCGGGGGTGCTGCTGGGGACGGACACCCGGCTGGGCCCGATCCTGATCCTCTGTGTCCTTGTCTCTCCTTCCCTGTCGCCTGCCGGGGCGGCTGGGAGCGACGTTCAGCGCAGGAGCACTAAATGGTTTCCCTGCTCCGTCGCAGAGCCACTAACGAAGCAGTTGCGGGGCACAGGCATGCCTCAGCCTCCCGCCATGCCGTGCCCAGCACCGACGCCCTCAGCCCTCTTGTTCCTCACCCTTCTCTGCACCAGCTCAGCCAAGATCGCGGCGGGTTCGGTGACATCGCTCCGGCGCAGTGACAGCACCAGGGTCACACCGTGGCATCACTGTCCCACTGCAGAATGAGTGTGAAATGCAGCTGGCTTGGAACACGAGCGAAGCCCCAAGCAGCTGAGGGATCCCCGGTCCTGCCCGCACCCCCAGGTGCCCGTGTCTGGAAAAGCTGGGATGAAGCTGGAGAAAGGAGGCAGCCAAGGAACAACGCTTGCCGGCATCTCTGCTCCGTGCCCGAGGGTTTAAACTGCTCACGGCTGCTTTCTGGATGATTTGCTTTGAGCAAAATACCGTGATACTGGAAAGTCTCCGAGCTGCCACTGAGTTGACAGAGTCGGGGCGTTCCCGACCCGCCGAGCTTCCCGGGAGAGCGGAGCCTCCCCCAGCCGAGGGCTGCCGTCCCGGCCGCGGTCCCGTGCACGGCTGCTCCTCTGCTCCATCACCTCCAATTATTTTGCACCAGACAGCCCATGTCCCACTGGGTTTTCTTCGTTTGTCTGGAAAATGATGCAACCTCCGGGGTCAAACGCTGCTGCTGGTCGACAGCAGAGAGAGGCCGAGGCCGAGGGTGAGCCCGGGCGGGAGCTGGCAGATGCTGCAGGTGGGGATGGCCCCGGGGAGAACCGCCGGGATGCCGGAGGTGAATCACTGCTCCGAAATAACGGATACATGCGAGCGGTTTCAAACGCTTATAAGTTATTTAGGAGCCCATGTGCCACTTTTTGAAGCGATTTACATAAATCACTTGAATGTTTTACAGGATCTGTGAATGCGCCGGCTCCGTCGGGCGCCGCCGCGGGGGATGTCGGGGCTCAGGGTGCCCCCGGGGACGGGCCCCAAACCAGGAGGATGTTACGTGGGGCCAGCGGCCGGCCCTGCTGCCCACGAGTGGCCCCCAAGTTGTTTTTCCAGAGCCAGATGGGCCCGTGTGGTTTGTTTATTGACTGTCTAAAGCTCCAGGAAATATCTGGGTATCAGTAATTCCCGCGCCCGGTCTCTCCAGCTGTGTTGGAGATGCTTTTCACTCCGGCTCTATGATTATCCACTAACGCTGCGCCGCGGGGGAGCTCTGCTCACCGCGGGGCTCCCGGCCTTGTGACTGCTGCAGCTCCGTGCCGGGCCATGGGGCGCTGGGGGCCGGACGCCTGGGTGCCCAGTGGGTGCTGGGGGGTGGGTCCCGTGGGGCTGAGGGTCGAGGTGGAGCTGTGAGACCGGCAGCATCCCCTGGCTGGGTACTCGCAGACCTGAGTGCGCCCCGTTACAGCCCTCCCTCCCAGCTCCCAGGGGTGCTGGGGTGTCCCAGCACCAACGGGGCAGGTGTGAAGGACATGAGGGTTTTTTTTCAGTGGGGCGGCATCAGCTGAGCCCCAACGCACACCAGCTGGCGTGTGGTGGGCTCAGCAGGGGGTTCAGAGGGGTGCAGAGAGGTTTTGGGGGTGCAGAGGGACACCGCAGGGTGCAGAGGGGTGCAGCAGGATCTGGTGGTGTCCGGTGGGGTTCAGAAAGGTGGTGGGGAGGTGCAGGGTACAGTGGGGTGCCGTGGGGTGCAGTGAAATGCCGCTGGACCCCTTCTCTGTCCCAGAAGCCCCCACATTGCTCCAGAGATGGGAGGAAGGAGGAGAGGAGAAGCATGGGCAGGGTTTGCTGGGACTGCTCCAGACCTTTCCTGCTCCCTCCCTTGCTCTTCCTCCGTGTGCTCAGTATTTCCAGGGCAGAGAATAAAAAAATCCGATGCAAAAGGCAGCGGCATGATCTCCATGTCAAACTCAATTCTCCCTAGTGCCACCTCAGCCCTGGAGCCTCATGGAAACGGTCCAGAGGTCTTAATCCTCTGCAGTTTATGGAGGGTGTCCCGTGCATGCTGCCCCACGGCTCCCAGCTCCCCTGCCAGGCTCGGCCACCCTGTCCTGACGCAGGACGGTGACGAGGAGTTGGGGACGTGGCTCTTCCCCGGGATGGGATCACGGGGTATGAGAAGGAAAAGCTGCCACCGGGCGCTGCACCGCGCCAGGCACGGCTGCTCCCATCCGCCCCGGCTGCACCGGCCCCGGGAAGGGGCTTCGCAGGCCTGGGGCACCGTCCCCAGGTTCAGTGCCAGGGTTATGTGGGGCTGCCCCAGTTTCCATCCCACGGGCCATACTGGGGTGGGGAGAGGAAGCTTATCCTCTGGGTTTCTCTTTGTGCCCAGGGATGGAAAGAAAATTCATGAGGTTTAGAGCCTGGAGAGAAGACTCCTGGGCCTTTCCCTTGCTGGGCGAGGGGCAGATCCGCGCGGGGTGAGCGGGGCTCCGGGGGCCCTTTTCCAGCGCGGGGAGGGAGAGGAAACGCAAGCTGGGAGCTGGTGGGGCCGCGCGTTCCTGCAGAGGAGCGAGGCCTTGAACTTATAAATAATGAAGTAGCAAGCGTGAAACATTGATCTTTGCAGCTAATGAGCACGTCGGGGAGCGCAGTCCCTAAACGGAGGCAGCAGAGAGGGCGATTCCCCCTTCCCTGCGAAGGGGAACGGGGCGGCTCCCCCTGCCCACCCCATGTGTGGCCCTGTGGCTCTGGGCGTGGTGACAGGGACATCCTCAGCCCGTGTCCCTCGAGGCTGTGCCCTGACGGGGGTCAGGACTTGCCCCTCAGCCTTGTGTTTGCCCCTCCAGACTTTAAGGCCGTGCCAGGATTTTGGGGCTGGGGAGAGGAGACGGCTGCTCCTCCCTGCGCGTCCCCCTCCCCGTCCCGGACCGCTGCAGTGGGGGAGCTTTGGTGGGTGCCAGACACCCCCATGGTGCTGGGGGGCTGGGAAGAGCCAGGGTGAAGCTGGGGTGGGCCAATTGTTTCCCCCTGGGTCTTCTTAGAGGGTTCAGTGCCCCACACGAGACGAGGCCCAGCCCGGTCAGCCCCACCTCTGTCCCTGGAGCATCCCCGCATCCTGCCCCGGCTGCTGCTGGGGAGCACCCGGCCCCTGCGGTGACCCGGCCGGGGGGGTGGAGGGGGACGAACAATGCCAGGGACCCCCCTGACATGGCCTGGCGATGACACCGGATGGAAGAGGAGGTGGGAAAAGCCCGTATGATCCCGGGATGAGTCTTCCCACAAACCCTGTGTGCTGGGGGATCCTGTCCCAGCTGCAGGCTGAGGGGGCTGAGACCCACACCGCCCCCCCAGGGGATGCTCCTGGGTGGGTGCATCCCCGGGGGGCGCCCGGGCAGTGCTCCCAGCACTGGGGGGGGAGTGAAGGCCTGGGCTGCTGCAGCTGCCCCCCCCGGCGATGCTCTCCCACCGTAGGGCAGCGAGGGGAGACACGGGCAGGCGGCAGCTCCCGCCGCCTTATTGTCACCCCGGATATTTCGGTTACGGCAGCCCCTCATTTGCATTCGCCGCGTCGCCCCCCCCCCCCCCCCCCCCCCCGAGCCCTCCCTTCTGCCGGGGACAGATAACGTGGCAGCGGCAGCCTGGCGGGGCCGTGGTGCTGGCGGCAGAACCGCGGCTCTGCCCGGCACCTTCTGCGCCGGCCAGCATCAGCATGCAGCCAGCATCGCCCGGGCGGCCACTGGCCCCCCAGCCATCCCCACTGGCCCCCAGACATCCCCACTGGCCCCCAGCCATCCCCACTGGCCCCCAGCTCTCCCCAGCGGTCACGGCACCGAAGTTAAATGGCTGCACAGGGGACAGGCGCAGGGAGAGGACCGAGGGGTGTCCCCACCGGCGTGCAGGCAGCTCCCCCCCGCCTGCGGGCTCGGGGCAGCCCCAAAATCCTCCCTGGCCAAGGCCCTCGCTGGAGCCGGCGCCTGCCCTGGGCCCACGGGGGGAGAGCGGCAGCGCCGGCTGCGAGAGCCCTGCTCGGGGCACCCCCTTAGTCTGGGCGGTGCGAGGGACTCCCCGAAACACAGAGCACCCGCAGCGGGGCGGCACGAGCCGCGGTGATGGTGAGTCACGGGGTGATGGTCCCCGGTTCCCCCCCAGCCTTGACCGGTGCCAGCAGGCCCAGAGCAGCCCCGGGCTGGCTCAGCCTGGGCGGCCGCGGCCGGAGCTGGGAGGAGGCAGCAGCGAGGAATCCACCCGTCAGACAAACCCCTCTCCAAGCCCGGGACCCCCGCGCAGGGATGGGGCAAAGGCTCCCCAACCAGCTCAGCAGGACGGGGCCCCCGCGCAGGCAGCCCCAGCCCCAGCCCTGCCTGTGCCAGGCTGCAAGGGGAATCCAAAGAGCAACAGAAATGTAGCACAGAGGCGGCTTTTTCTAATCAAATCCATTAAATCATCCCAACCTGCTTGCAACGAATAATCCAGGCAGGAATAACAAACCAGCTGTGAGTCTATTTTGCTTTTGCCGGTCAGAGGGGATGCAGAATGTCGGGTATTTGGAACCCGAGAGGTGAAGGCTGGGACCCGGGATGAGGGTCCCTGAGGATGCTTCGGCGCAGAAAACACAACCAGGCACTGGGAAGAGCCCGGCACCGAAACCGGCCAGTGGCCACATGCAGGCTGGGAGCCGGCCCTGCTCCCCGGCTGCGCTGGAGAGGATCCAGCCCCCTCCGGGCTGCAACTTGCCTCCATTTAATAACTAAAACGCCCGACGGTTGACAACAGAGAACGGCTCCATGTAAAGAGCCTGTCAGGGGAATTTAATGCAGATGATTAAAATCACCCGAATTGTGCTGGGACCTGGGCAGCAGCTCCGCAGGCGCCCAGCCGGTGCCGGCGCGTGCTCGGCGGCTTCGTCCCGCCGCGGGACACGAGTGGGACACCCCTGGGGATGAGGACGGGGACCCCGAACAGCACAGAGCTGCAGGCTCCACGCTGGAGCCGAATTTATTAGGCAGCACCCGAATAGCCGGCACTGTTTAATTCCCAGCTGGACGGGGGGAGAGGCAGCCGCGGGGGGATAAAGGCTTTATTGTGCGCTGGATCCGTGCACCAGCACGAGACGCAACCTCCGTGGTGGGGCACAACACCGCGCGGTGCCACCGGGACCTGCCCCCCCGAGGGACTGCGGGGCTCCCTCGGCTCCCCGCCGGCCCTGCTCTCCCACCGGTGCCTCCTCACCCCGCGGCAGTTTCCAGCGCGGCGTTTCCAGCCCGGCACGCACAACCCTCCTTCGCGGAGCCCAAGTGATCCCGGGGAGCTTTGCCCACGCGGGAGCACCCCGTGCAGCCGCACCGAGCGGCACGTGCTCCTGGGGAGCTCTAACAGCCAGCGGCATCCCTGGCATCCCTTAGCCAAGATGCTGCCGGTCCTTTCTGAGCTGAGAGGAGGCAGCAGCAGCTACGGGCGGACAAACACCCTCCTTGCACGGGGGAAAATGTGACCTTAGGCCGGGGCCGCGGGGGCACTCACCACTTTGAAGTCTTCGGGGGTGCACTGCTCCCCGCGGAAGAAGCAGGACAGCAGCATCTCCCGGATGTCGTGGCCAGCCCGGTCGTAAAACTCCAGCATGTTGAAAGGTTTGGGCTTGAAGTTTCGGAAGTTCGCCTTGTCCTGCAGGATTTCCAGCTGCTTCTCGTCGGCCGTTTGGGTGTCTGGGATCTCGTATCTTAGGGGAAAGAGGAGGCAGAAGCTGAGGCCTGACCATGGTGGCTGCTCCCGCCGGTGAAACCCGTTTGGGCTTCACACGAGCTACTCCTGCCCCAGCCCCGGCGAGGGCTCAGCAGAGTCCCAGGCACTTTGCACGTGGCGTTTTCAGAGCATTCAGCAGCACAAAGTGGCCAAGAGGCACGTGAGCGGCGGCAGGAGAGCGGGCGAGGAGGAGAAGCTGGGCACCAAACCCGTCCCATTTGCCCCAGAGCTTGTCCTGCAGCACCGGCCCTGGTCGAGACCAGCCCAGCCGCCTGCCCCGTGCCTTTGGCAGCCTCGCTGGGACGTGGGCTGAGTGTGCTGGGTCTCAGCCCCCATTCTTGTGGCTCCAAACCCCTCCCTGGGGCATGAGAGGGGGCAGCAGTGAAGCCCCTCAGCAAATGGCACAGGCAGGGACCGCGTGTTGCTGGTGGCACTGGGCTCATGCCAGTGGCTTGGTGGCACCAAGAAGCTGGGGAGGGCGGGCGAGGGGCTTCCCCACACACCCCGCCGCTGCGGAGACCCACGGCCCAGGGAATGGCACCAACCCGGCTCCTGGCAGGTGGGTGACGCTCAGCGGCTTCACCCGCCGATATGCCCAGCCTCGCTGCGCGTGTCCAGCACCCAGGACGTGGCGTTGGGGCTGTGGTGCTGCATCTGCCCCGCGGGTGTCCCAGGGCGGCCCTGGCCTTGCGGCACGTGCCACGCACCGGGGCCAGGAGCCACGTGTGCCGGACCCACCCAGGGCAGCCCAGGGTGGGACCCCGTACCCAGGAGCAATGGCAGGACCCGGTGGCTCTCGGCTGCCGGTGTTGCCACAGAGTGGCCGCATCCAGCTGCGGAGCTCAACTAACTCAGGATCCGCTTCCTCACGGAGGCTGCGGAGGCGCCGCCCAGAGCGCAACAGTCCAGCACTCGCTACGCTACCCCACGAGGTGCGGGGCTGGTGTGGTGGCCGGGGCCACGGACATGTCCCCTGGGGCCACCCCAAAGCACCAGCACCCACCTGTTATTGAGCAGGGCGAGGAGCTCGCCGGCGTGGTACAGGTCGTTCTTGGTCACCCGGCTGAAACGAAACTCGTTGAGGTTGCAGAAGGTGACGGCGGGGAAGGTGAGCCTGGTGGCCGCCACCTCGTCCAGTTTGGTGACGTGGGGGTAGAGGAAGTAGTACTGGATGCGGTTGGTGCAGACGAGGGCGAGCAGCGCCAGCGAGCCCAGGAAACACAGCGCCCAGACCACGCGCTTCAGCGACAGCCGCTCGTACGAGAAGATGTGCGAGAGCCCGTGGAGGGTGGAGCTGCTGGCGAAGGCCTGGATGCTCACCGGCTGCCCGCTGTCCACCTCCTCCTCGTCCACCTTCAGGTCCATCATGGTCCGTGCCGGCGCCCCGGGGCGGCCACTCTGCCGAGAAGGGAGCCTGTGGGTGCACGGTGCCGGGGCGGCCTCGTGGGTGCCGCCGCTGCCCAGCCCGTGGCACCCCCGTGCAGGGACGTGCCCAGCAGCCCTCGCGTGGGGCAGATGCTTTGCTGGGTCCTGCTCTTCCCCCCAAGCCTACACACACACACACACACACATATGTGTATTTATTTGGGTGCGACCTCTTGCGTTTCCTCCCCTCCCACCTCCTCTCCGCCCTCCCCATCCCATGGCAGGACTGGGGTGCCGTACCCCCTTCCCAGCACCCCACCGTATCCACCCCTCCCCTCCCACCTCCCCCCCCTCCTCCCCAGCTCCCCCCCCCCCTTCTCCACCTTCCCCAAATGGCACCGGCGCATCGACAAATAAATGAAGGAATCGAGGATGCAAACCTGGAATCAGGGCCGGCGGCCGCGGCCGGAGCTGGGCTCCTTCTGCTCCGCGACGGCGGCTGCCGCTGCGACGCGGGTGCCGGGGCTGGGACGAGCCTCCCTCCACCTCTCGCCGCTGGGTGGGAAGACGGGAGCGGGAGACGTGCAGGCACGGAGGGTGCGAGAGGCACCGAGCCCGGCAGCAGCGGGCGAACCGGAAAAGAAATGGGGGGAATAAAAATAGCCTCGGCGGTACCTTGGTGCAAGCGTGGGAGCGGGGATGCGCCGGGGCCTCGCTCAGCGCTGTGCGGGGGGACCGGAGGCGACCATCGCCGGAGAGGAGGCAGCTGCCGGGTGCGAGGAGAAAAGAGGAGGAGAAGGAAGGCGAGCAGGAGGCTGCTTCCCTGCCAAACACATGGATACCTCCCCCTGTGGCTATCTGGGAGCTGGTGATTTCTTCAGATGCATAATCCGCATGAAGTCATTGTCTGTGCGCTGGTGGGGCCGGAGGCCGCGGAGGGGAGCCGCAGGCCGGTGGGCAGCGAGGAGAAGGAGGAGGAGAAGGAGGAGGAGGAGGAGGAGGAGGAGGAGGGAGAGGCGGAGGAGCGGGGCGCTCCAGCGATTGCAGGCTGCTGGCAGGGGCTGTTGGTGCTGCTGGCGTGTGCATGTGGGTAATGTGTGTGTGTGTGTGCGTGTGCGTGCGTGTGCCGCTCCCATCCCCCAGCGCCTTCCAGTGATGCTCCGGCTCCTCGCTCCGCCGGAGCCCCCCCGGCCCCCCCATAGAGCCCTGACCCCGCTCTCCCCTGCCACGGCCTCCACCGCCCTCGCAGGCTTCGCCCACGGGCGACCCCAGCGCCGGGGCGGGTGCTGGGACGCGCCGGGGTGACGGAGCCGGGCGCCTTCCAGCCCTTTCTGGCCGCCTGCTCGGGGCTGCGGGGCCTCGAGCGTCTGCCCCGGGCTCAGCCCGGCGACTCGCTCCCTGCTGGCACGGGCCCCGCCATGGTCCTTGCCACGATGGGGACAGACGCTGCCGGGGGTGCAGGACGTGCTGCCCCTCTCCCGGCGACTCGCCTTCTCCCCTTTACAGAGGCGCAGAAATGGCGCTTTGGTTCCCAGGGCGCTCCCTGGGGCAGGAGGCAGCGGGTGCTGGGTGCTCTGCTCCTCCCCGGGAAGCGCTGCCCAGCTTCCTCCCAGTGCTGCCCAGCTTCCTCCCAGTGCTGCCCAGCTTCCCCTTAATGCTGCCCAGCTTCCCCCCAGTGCTGCCCAGCTTCCTCCCAGTGCTGCCCAGCTTCCCCTTAATGCTGCCCAGCTTCCCCTTAGCGCTGCCCAGCTTCTTCCCAGCGCTGCCCAGCTCCTCCCCAGCACTGCCCAGCTTCCTCCCAGCACTGCCCAGCTTCCTCCCAGTGCTGCCCAGCTTCCCCCCAGCGCCGCTGTGTCCCCAACCCTGCTTCACCCTCCTCTGCTCCCCACCGCTGTCCCGGGGAGCGGGGTGCCCTCACCCCCCTGGGCTGCACCCCACTGCAGATCTCCACCCGGCAGCAGAGGCTGCAGCAGGTGCCTGCCCAGTGCTCCCAGTGAGGTGACTGCAGTCAAATGGAAAAGAGCATTTCTATGTCCTTTACAAGTGTCACGTTGGGAAGGGACAGCCGGAGCCCGGGGTGGTCCCCGTGAGCTGTGTCCCTGCCCGAGGGCACCTTCCCAGTGCACTGTCCCTGCCTGAACCGTGGCTAATGGGGGCACAGCCAGTTTGGGGTCCAGCAGGGTCAGGCACGTGCACCCCGTCCTCAGATCCTGTGTCTCGGACACACTCAGTTTGCTCCTTTTCTGCAGCATCTTCTCCCAAACTGGATCCTTGCCCAGGCAGGAACCCAGGGTTTTGCAGCGGGACCTGCTTGGGGACATCTGGGGGGGGCAGAGTCGGGGCCCAGGGCCACCCCCGTGAGCCAGCGTCCCCCGTTTGCTCACCGCTGGGCACAGGGCCGGCCCTGTCAGCGCGGGGAGAGGCGGCTGCGAGGCCGCGAGCGCGACGTTCGCGTTTCCAGTTGGCCCCGGCTCTGCCTCTCCCTTCCCTGCCCCGTTCCGCCGCGCGTGGCCCCGCCGACACCCGCCTCTCCCTTGGGGCTGCTGACGGGCACCCGGAGAGGGACGTGCTGCTTGGGTAAGGGAGAAGAACATTTAAAAAAGGGGTTGCTTTTCGCCTTCCCTCTCCCCTTAGTTTTTTTTCTCCTCCAGATGAGAAGTCGTTCTCTGCGGTGGTTTTATTGACAGTAAAGCCACCGGCAGTGGCGAGGCTGCAGGCCGGCAGGGATGGGCTTTCGGGCTGGAGCGGGCGTGAGCCCTTGTTGTCCACCGCCCAAGAAACCCCAGTGAAGAGACTCCGCATCCCCCGGCCACCCTGGCTGGAAAGACCTTTCCTGGGGGGGCTGTCGGGGCCCCCCAACACCCCGGGAGCCTTTCCTGCAGGAGCTGGGAGGAGGTGAGCGGTCGGAGGAAACTTCCTTGCCGCTGGCCCCCAGCCAGGGAAGATGCAGCTGCATCCTTGGAGTCGAGTGGAGCGTGGGGAGCACGAGCATTTCCGCGTTATTTTTCGGGGGAGCCACGTGAGGGTTGTGTTAATTCCTGCTGGGAGAGGCAGCGGGACCAGCTGAGGGCTGTGGGGCGGGTGAGGAGCCAACAATTAGCCCGATGTGATAATTGATAACAGCAAGACACCGGGCAGGAAGGCTCGAAGGTGGGTAGCCAAGGGGTGGGCTGGGAGAGTGATGGGCAGCCGGGTGTGACAGGAGAAGGAGGAAGAGGAGGAGGAGGAGGAGAGCTGCTGGGGCTGTATCCTTCCTGTACAAAATGGGTGCTCAGCTCCAGCATGGATTCAGTAGCCAGGGCTCCCCTCAGGCATGCCCACAGATCCAATTAGCATGAAAAAAGTAATTAAGGGAAGGTGCTGCAGTGCTGAGGCTCCCAGTGCAGGCTCCGGCAGACAGGCAGGCACTGGCGTGTCTAGGGAACAGCTCGGGAGCTTGGCCAAGGGATAACTCAAGCCCGGGGGCTGTTTTTTCGCCTTGCTCCACCGTAGGCACCTCTGTTCCGGGAAACAAAGTCCCACCCTGCTTCTTGGAAGGGCAAGAGCATCCCCAGGGCAAGGATGGGCTTGCAAGGATGGGTAAGAGATGCTTTTCCATGTTTTTTTGGGGTTATGCCCTGCTCTCGCTCCCTCCTTCCAGGCAGCCCTGGCTTGCAAATTGCTTCTTTATCTGCACCCGCCGCCCAGCTGCTCTACAGGAGGCAATTTAATTCATAATGGTCTATTAAGTCCCGAGGGTGATGGAGGTGCTGGGCGATGCCGCTTCCCTTCCTGGGGCGTGACGGCTCCGGGGTGCCTGGCCCTGCGATCCCCAGGATTGCTTTTGTGTATTTAAGGGGAGAGATTTAATTAAAAGGCCGCCAGTGCCACAAAGCCCTCGCTGCCGGGGCCGCGGGGCAGCGCTCAGCTGCTGGTTGGGGGACGGGGACGGTGTCTGCCCCGCGCTGGGCGCCCAGCGTGGCTCTGACCCTCCGTGTTGGTGGGTTTTGCGTGGCTGGTGCAGCGTCCAGCCTCACAGCTCTTCCCGTCACCCCATCGCCGCCAGGCCAGGAATTCTAAGGGAGAGGGGGAAAAATTCAAGCCCAGCTCAAACCTGGGCTGAGTGACCTGTAAAACATCTTCACAGCCGATCCGGTGTTATTGAAATTGCATCCAGGAGCCCAGTTTTGAGGCCAAACACTTCCCAGCTTGGGGAAATAACCATCAGCATTATTAGCAACGGTAAATTGCATTCACATGAAGCACTGCGGGGCCTTACCAGGATTTTTTTAGATGTGCCTTCCTCGCGGGTGGGGCAGCTCCGGCATTAGGGGCTGTTGGGGCTGCGTGGGGCTGGGCACCGCTCCCCCCAGCCCCCAGAGCCGTCCCCACCGCCCCGGGCTGCCCCTCGAGGCATCGTTTTGCTCCAACCCTGAACCCAGAGCAGCTCCGTTGCCTCCACGTAGGTCCTGGTAGAGGTCCAGGGCTTCCTAATTCATGAGTACATCGTTAATTATCTGCTGGAAGCCAAAGCCTCAGCGCCTTGGTGAGACTAATGAGACTATTAGCAGAGCTGCTTCTTGCCGCCGCTGGCTCTGGCTGGCCCGGAGCACGTTGCCATCCCAGGTCAGCAAACGGAGGCAGAGATAAGCCTTGTGTTGCATCTTTTGGCTCCTACTTGCGTTTAAACAAAGCCTGACCATTTCTGAGACCTTTCCAAAGGAAACCACCGTAGCCAAACCCTGAGAAACGGGAATCCAGCACGAGCAGCTCGGTGACACCGTGAGATTTCTAAATCGAGCTCATCCCCGTCGCCCCGGCGGCGGTAGATCCGAAGGGTTCAACGACAGCCGGGGCGGAGGGTCGAGCCGCAGCACCCCGAGCTGCTGGGCGCAGGAATCCCTGCCGGGGTTATCGGGAGGGAAAACACAACCGTTTAAAACCAGCAGTTCGCCTGCCTCCCTGCTCCGAGCTGCTGGGTCACTCGCCCCCGTGCAGAGTGTCTCGGGCTGATTTATGCCGTGGTGTGCTGTGCTCTCCCTTGCACCCGCTTGGCTCTCCCGGCGCGAGGAGCAGCCAGTCCATTAAACACTGAGTCATCCTCAGCGGCATTTAATTTTGTGAGGGGCAGCAGTTTGGATAATTAAAGGCCTCTGTGGCCAAGGCCGGCGGCTGTGCAGAGCAGGGCTGGCGGGGAAGCCGAGGACACCCAGCAGCACCGGCTCATCGGGTGCCACCACCACGAGGCCCCGGCAGAGAGGTGCCTCCTCGCTCTCCCCCCCCTCCCCTCTCCCCCTTGCGTTTTGGGGTGGTTTTTAACCTTTTCCTGCCTCAGATGAGGGTTTCCTTGGTCAGGCGAGTGCAGTGATGCTTTCTGCTATTTCTGTCTGAATAAACCACGTCCTGATGGGATCTCCCATGGGCAGATACGCGATCTGGAGGCCTTGGCTTATTAAAAGGACAAGCTATTCGGGGAGCTGGTAATAAAGCCATGAAAGCTTTTACGAACCAGAGTTGAAGGCACTAAGATCGCTGTGCTCTGCGTGGGTGAGAAATTAGACAAGAGTTCCTCCGTGCTGATGGTTTTTTTCTTCCTCCCCCCTATTCATCTTTCTCAACAATTATCTTTTATTTTGATATCTTTCTATTTAAACCTTCAGAACTGCGCTGGGGATAAAAAGGAGGCTGAATCGCTTAACAACCAGGCACCTTGCAGAGCGGGTGCGGGGGACCTGGAGACACGGAGAGTGATGGGGAAGGGGGGAAGGTGGCTTCAGCTCTCCTGAGGTTTTGGCAACAGGAGACAAACTCCCCGGGGCCCGTCTCCTGCGGGAAAGCCGATACACCTCCTCGCCAGCAGCGAGGGAAGAGCCGTATCGCTGCGTCGATGTTGCACCAACATTGCGCACCTGGGTCTGAATATCTGGGATTTCCTCCTCTTGCTGCTCATCGCCCTCGGATCTGGGTGCCCCTCACCTGCTTCGGGGCTGCCATGGTTTTTACAGCCCCTTTCAGGGCTGTTTCTACTCTCCTGCCATCCCGGAAATCTTGCGATCGATCAGCTGCCGCTTCCCAGAGTTGTGAATGGCGCAGAGCGAACTGAAGGCGGATGGAAACCCTGCAGAAAGTCACTGAGCTGAGCGTGCCGCTTCATTAGCTCGAGCAATTAGCGCGAGGCAATGCAAAGCCACTGGCTAGTGCTCAACAGCTGTCCTGAAACACTTCCCCCGTGTGCTGATTCCACCTTGGCTGGCTCACTTGTTTTACCCTGTGTTCGGAAAAAGCCTCTTGTCTGGGGGCGAGCACAGCCCCGGGGCTGCTCCCTGGGTCTGAAGATGCTCAGGCTGGATGGGACCTGTATCTGGAAATGTGGGGCAGAGGCCGAACAAACTCATTTCCCAGGATGCTGGGCCGTGGCTGGGTCACGCCGGGATCCGTGGTGGCCAGCAGTCCTGCAGCGCTGCCCAAGGCCACCGCCCGGCTCCTTGCTCCCTTTGCCAGCCGAGCTCTCTGCCAGAAGCCGGAGCTGGTTTGGAGCAGAAATGCCCCGCGGCGGCCGTGGCCCCGCTCCCGCGGGTGCGTCCGGCGCAGGCGAAGCCCCTGCTGCGGCCCTGGGCCGCGGGCGGGCACCGGCACCGCGGGTGCGTGTACTGGGGGGGGTGTGCAGGGTGCTGGGATCCCCCCGGCCCTCCCCGGGCGCAGCTCCCACCCTGGCCCGCCGCCCCTTCTCTGCCTGCGCTGCCCCGGCGCCGCTGGCGGCTGCTTGTCCCCGTGTCCTTGTCGCTGCCGTAGAGCCCGTTCAGATCACATTTTCTTTTATTTCCTCTGACACTGGTTGTGGTCACAACAAAACTCATCTCATTAAGGAAACGCTGAGAGGAGCTGGAAAGGGAAATGGATCCCCCTCATCTGGTGAGTGCCAGGTCGGGTCAGTGGCTCGCGCTCGCTGTGGCCCCGAGCTCCGCGATGGCGAAGGCGGCTCGTGTGTCCTGGGCGTGCAAACCCGCTCGGGAGCCCAAGGGTTAACGCTGCCGCCGTGCAAACATCCTCCAAACAGCACCGATGGGAGCAGCGAGCCGCTCGGCTCTCTGAAAGCTGGCAAACAAATTAAAGCAATGTTGCAACTAATGCGTTTCTTTGCAGCAGAGAGGAGGAGAAGCACCGCTCAAAGGCTGAGGAGACAAAGGCGGTGCAGATGGGTGCTGGGGGACCCGGCGGGCGCCACGTGCGCTGCGCCGCTTGGCTCCCAGCTAAGCTCAGATTTGCTGCTCCGGCTCCGTGACAGCGGCGGGAATAACCTGGGGAGGATTTACAGGAACCACAGCATGGCCAAAGGGGGGAACCTGCCCGCCAAGGGCTGTAGCTGGGAGTTGCTGCTCCTTGGTGTTTGTGTCCCATTTCTCCGGGAGGAATTGCGTTGTGCGGGGAGGGAACGCAGCGCTGCAGCTGCCTGACACGCAGCAGTCCAGCATCTCCAGAAACGAGGTCCCGCTTGGTTTCTTGTGCTCTTATTTGCCTTGGAGAGAAATTAAACGGAGAGCTGCAAATCCCCTAAAACAATGTAATGAAGCCAGTGGCTGTGGTGGCCCCGGCGGAGCCAGGGCCGGCGCTGGTGGGTGCCTGGGGGAGGAGGCTGGTTGGCACGAGTTTGGTGGGTGGTGAAAGGGCTGGTGGGGTTGGGCAGCCTGGACCCGCAGCCGCTGTCAGAGGGCTGCTGCTTGTCCCCCCATGGCCTCCTTGTTGCCCCCCGTTTGCAGAAACGACACGTTTATCTCCTCGTTATACACAGGGAGGGGGGTTGCTAACCTCCCCCTGGCAGCCAAGCCCCTGCAAGGAGCAGATGGAGCCCATCTTGAACGTGCAATCTCAGCAAAAGCAAAGCCAATAAGTGAGTTAATTACCAGCACGTTATGAGAGAGCTGGGGATTCCCAGGGGATGGTGGAGATGAAGCGGCCCTTCGCTCGCCGTGCGTGCCCGAGGGGCCAGGGGAGCCGGCCGGCCGCTGCAGGAGCTGAGCTGCCTCCCCGGGGACGGCAAAAACGCTCCGCAGACCGACTCGGGGCTCTGCGGATATTATCGAGGTCGTATCTGTCCTTTCCCCTGTGGTTTTCCTGCCTGTGTCTCGTGAGGCGTATTCACGGGGTGGCTGCGAAGTGCCAAGCTCTCCACGAGGCAGCTGTGGCTCTGACTGTGAAAATACAAATATACCCGAGGGCAGAGCATCTTTTGCCTTTGTCTCACTGCTGAGCAAAATGAGGAGAGAAAGCGTAGCAGCTCCTAAACTGCCCAGTTTAAAAGTGAATGTTAACTGGGCTCAAAGGACCGCTGGCCCCTTACCTGGTGCCTTCGGGGCAGTTTTACTGTGCCCCCCCCTGGCCGTGTGGCGTCTGCCCCGCGATGTGAGGGACTTCCCAGGAGAAACACCTGCCTGGAGGCAGCGTGCTGGGCTCTGGAGGATGCAGATGCGCTGCTTTGCCCTCCTTAGGGCTTCTGCTCTGCTTCCCATCAGCTTGAGCTAATAAAGTTTGGACTTGTTAAATCCACAAATGGTTTCAAACTCGATTGCCCTGGGCTGGCTCGCAGCTCCCGTCCACCCCTCCCCTTGCGTATCTGCCTGGGAGATAAGGATGGCAGTGGCTTTAATTCCTCACTTATGCATCGGCTGCCAATTCTCCTGCCCGTTCACCCTTGATAAATATTGCACAAAGATTTTGGCTGCCAACGTGCCGGAGATAAAGGTCCAGTCCCACCAGATCTACTTCCTCTGTGCCTTTTTGTCTCGTTATGTGTCCAATTTGTTAAACAACTCACCTGCTGCAAGAGAGGCTCTTCCCCTCTCCGCTCCCGCTTCGGATTATTGCTAAACCTCCGAGCGAGCTCCCTCCTCCCCGTGCCCAGCCTTGGGTGGGAATTGAGGACTCAGAAAAGGCGCTGTCATTTCCAGGCCTTGAATTGTCATTGACTGGGGGATCGATAGCAGAGCCTGCCTTGGCTCAGCGCTCTCCTGGGCCCGGCAGGATCCTCTTCGCTGCCGTCGTGCGGGTGCTGAGGTGCTGCCCTGTCATCCACCAGCCTGTCCTTGGGAGCAGAGCCCAAACCAGGATCTGGGAACGCTCCTTAGCAGAAAACCTCCATCAGAGAGAGCACCAAAGGCTGTGGCTGGGCTTGGCCTTGCTAAAAATCCTCTTTGCACCCCTGCGGCCAGGCTGGATGAGCAGTTTGGGGCACCGAGAGAAGGGTTAGTGTTGGGGAGGCATCACCAGGAGCTGTGCCGCATCTTGCCCACCCATCGCGTCTGGGTTTGCTGGAACTGTCTCCCCCGGCTCAGAAACGCTCCAGGAGCTGGAACCCACAACCCGACAGCACACAAATGTCTTACAGGGGGTGCAGCACCCATGGGGAGCGATCGTGGCACGCACGGGGAGGACGCCCAGCGCCGACGGTCTCCGTGAGACCGTGCAGACAAAGATCCTGATGCTCCAGCAGCGTGTGAGAGTTGCTCCTGACTGAGCCTCCAATTTCAGGGCTGCTGTAGGCGAGAGGCCAGGCAGGGGCTATCGATTGGGGTGGGGAGGGAGAAACAGAGGGAAGGTCTCAAGCGAGCTTATCGCTGAGTATAGATCTGGTTGGCAGCATCTGTTAGAGCTGATATCCCCCCCGCTCTGCCTCCTCTCATGCAGCACCCTGGGTGTCATCTCTCTTATGAGGAGATCAAATTAAAAAAGAGATGAGTGACGCTCAGATCTGGAAGTGTTTGAGCTCAAATGTGGCACATTCATCTGTTATTCGTGCTGTCCTGCTGGAAGAGCAGCTGTCCCAGGCAGCTTCAGATGCTGTTTACCTTACAGGTCTCTGGATTCCCCACTTTGGGGGTGGCTCTGACAACACGGTTTGATCACTATCACTTCTAAATCCATAAGAAATGTCATCTAAAGTGCAACAAATAACGTTCTGATTATCTGCTGGATCCTAATGCTACTCCCTGGAGATAACAAGCTGCAATTTTCCCCCTGGGCCATACAATAATCGCCCCAATTACTCCCAAGCAGCGGTTATTAAACTCACGGCACTGTTTTCATTTAGAAAGCAAAAATAATTAAGCAGGTGTCTGTGTTCATTGTTTGGCTGGGAGTGACCGGGGTTATTTCTGCTTTGTTCTGCGAAAAACTCTTGGCGTCGACGGAAAACCTCCATGGCTTTTCCGCTCTGTGTGGCACAGTTCTGTCAGGAATGGTGCAGAGAAGCCGCCGGATGATCGACGAAATAAAATGCAGTTGGTGTCTGTTAATGCTGGGGTTGGGATCCCAAAGGATGTAACCTCCAGCCGACTATAACATCAGAGGGATTTAGGGAGATAGCGTGGTGAGCGGAGCTGGAATGTGATGGGCATACGAAATCACCCGCTGGTGAAGCTGTCGTGCTGGTTTGGTCTAGCTGGATCGGTGGTGGGTACCCCGGCTCCGTCAGCCTCCGGGTAGAGGGTTCAACGTCCCCTCCCCAACACCCCGGGGCAGTGGATATCTGCCCGTCCCGCGGGGTCTGCGGAGGCACCTGCATGCTCGCTCCCCCACGCCCGACTGCGCTTCTGCACCCACACGCGCGGCCTCGCCTGCCAAGGAGCCTTCCAGCTCCTGCAGAAGAGGAGCCGTGAAAGCAGAGCGAGCGCTGCCCGGGACGGAGGGAGGCAGCGCTGGTGAATTATGCATGACACAGGGAGGAAGAGCCGTTATCTGCACGGACAAAGGCCTGTGCCAGGCAGCTCGCCTCTCCGCTGTACCTGTACCTTCCTTTCGCCCGCGCTTTATCTCCGCTCCCAGCTTGTAATTCAGCCCAAATATCAGAGGAAGCTGGAAGATTAATTTTCTCTGTTTGCATGGCAAAGGAGAGGGGACGCACTCTCACTCCAGAATCCCAGCTGCTTAATCCGCCGCCAAGGCCTGATGAAGGAAAAGGCAAAAAATTTATCAGCCTTGGCAAGTTGCTGGTGCGGGGAAGGGTGTTGGGAGCCGGTGGCTGCGCTCAGCCTGGGGCTGCACGCCGGCCCCCCGCGAGCAGGTCGTGGGCTCTCACAGCAGAGCTTGGCCTGCGTGCGGTGTGGAATTTTGGGAGGGGATACTAGGAAAATGCCAAACCTTTCCCCCACCCCAGTGTTAGGGCCTAGAGGGATGTGTGGGGCTGGGGAGAGCTGGAGTCGTTCCCTACCCTGTCGGCGAGCGCGACCTGCGCGTCCTTCCAGCGTGGGAGCGTTCGCGGCTGCGAGTTGCTCAGATATTTAAGAGATGACAACTGTATTAATACGAAAACTAGATAAAGATCCCTTGAGTTTAAAGCAGGAAACATCAGCATAGCTCTTATTTTCCAGCTCTCTCCCTTAGCTTACTCCCTGGCTTAAATGAAATCATAAATATCAGCCCACAAAGGTCCTTTGTCACTGCACGCAGCTCCCAGCGACAAGAGGTCATTCATTAAAAGCCAGATTAAGGCAATAGAGACTCCCATTGTTTTTTAAGGAGTTCAGGATAAGGCCGTGGCTCCTCTGCTAACATTAATGCAGTGTTTCACTCCGAGAAGCACAGAGGATGGATCGTGCGATGTGCAGACAGGTTGGGCTGATCCCAGCCAAGAGCTCTTTACCCCGACGCCACTCGCCGCTGGAGGAATGATCCCGGGTTCAGGCAGGCAGGAGATGGCAGATAAATCTGGTTCGAGGTTCGGGCCAACGGTGCAAACCTTTGGCACCCTCTGGGTGCTGCGCCGAGCGATATTTTGCACAGCCGAGCGATGGCTGAGGCCCCGCAGCTCCCACCCAACGGCATGAGCGTGATGCCATCTGCCGGCCTGCGGCTCGGGCCAGGCGTGAGAAATTAGAAATTAATTCCCCAAAATGTCCAGTTTCCTCCTCCGGCTAAACCCAGGCTGCTCTCCCTGCTCAGCCCGCCGGGTATTTTCCTCACGCCACTGAATCATTCCTTTTGAAACACGTGCTGTATTAATGCATCAAGAAAAATGCACCTAAGATAAATTTTTCTGCTTTTTTTTTTTTTTCCCTGGAGAAAGGATGCTGTCTTAAACTTTCTAGTTGTGCTTTCTTCACACCCCCCTCCCCTCCCTTCCTTTTTTTTTTTTTTTTTTGAATAACCGTTCATGAAAACCATCATGGTCTAACCGGTTTTGGATTAAAAGGAACTTAATAAAGGTTTCCCCTGAGCACAAAGCGTCACAAATAGGTTTGCAATTCTGGAGTTAATTAGGCAAGAGCTGGGCACAGAGAATTGTGTTTGCGAAGCTCTACCAGAGGATGAAACTGGGAGGGAAAGGTTTATTACTGCAGGGCTGCTTGCTAGCACAGTGAGGCACCGGGGCAGATTTTTTTTTGCATCCTGCCCCAAAAAATCAAGGCCTGAGGTCACCAGGGAGCCTGTTGGCATCGTCATCAGCAAAAATCCTGGTCACATCGTGGAGTCCACGAGCGCTGCCCAGCCCTCTGGCGCCTGGAGGAGGCGAATGGGCTAAAGACCAAACGGAGTGAGACTGCAGAAGGAATTGGAGGAGAATTTCTGCTGCCTGAAAATGTGAAGTGCTTCCGCCAGTAATCGCCGGAATCATCAAATTAGCATAAATTCTATTAACGGTTTCCCAGATGAGACATTTCAAGGCTTCTCCCTCCCCTCCGCGACGCAAACAAAAGAGAGTATAATTACTTTGCAATAAAGCAGCTCCTGAAAGGGCCCTCAATCCTTTTGCTTTTTCTTCTCCCTTGAAATAAAGGCACGTATGAAAGGTGCTCCTGACCTCTCTGCTCTCATCATGCATCAGTCAGGAAGGAGGAAAGAAAAACGACAAAGCTTTTAGGGACTGGGGCTGGGACTGAGCAAGTGGCATGTGCCATAGGACAATGGCCCGTTTGCCATGTCCACATCGTATCGGCAGGTGAGGGGGAGTCTGAGAAGCTTTTTTTTTTTTTTGGGGGGGGGGGTGGAAACCGATGCCCTTGGGGCTCCCAGCCATCACGTTTGAGAGGAGCATTTGGAAGCACCACATCTGAACGCATATGGAAGAAATCTAATTTGCGTAACACTGAAACCCGGTACCTACAGCAGTAACTCACTACAAGCACCACGGGGGCAATAATCTGAAATAATGTGCCTTTTTATTGGCACGAGATTGCGGATGACAATTTAAAAGAGAAGAGAATTTGCTTATGAGCAAAAGCCTCCTTAACTCTTAAGAACGACACTAAAACAACCTGCCCATAAATATGATCTGCCAATAGAGACATCATAGCCGTGAAGATTTAATTACAGGCAGGAGCTGCAGGAGGCCCCGGGGCTGACACTGAAACAGCCGAACCTCCTCAGAAATGGGGGTGCAAGAAGTGCCGGGAGGGGATGTGCCTACACAAGAGGCTCTCAGCAGAGCCAGGTGTAACTATCAGCCTTCAAGTTGCTTTCCAGACTGGAGCAAATTGGGCATTTGGATGGTTTTCCGTTCCACGAGGTCAAATATCAAGGTCAGTGCCTGTTTCTTGCTTTGCCGTTGACTCAGAGGATGAGTTGTGTCTCTTCTGGGCCTCGGTTCCCCTATAAAACGTAGAAAACTTTGAGTATCTTTCTCAAGGAAGCCTCATTAATGTTTACTTTTCAGGAGACCTTGAGGCTTTTTACAATCTATTATGAATTAATTATTATTAATTAAGTTAAAGCAGACTATATAACCTAAATAAAGCAGTTCTGACAGAGCAGCTGGATGTTAGAGAGCAATCTGCTTTACAAACTCCCTTTTCCACTTAGCAATTCCAAGCATTTAGTTCCGCTTTCTAATTGCTAATATCCATTCTTCAATTACCCGCTGTTTTGTTTCAGATTTAAAAGATTAAAACGCGTTGTTATTTTATGATTATGCGATTTTGCTTCTTGTAATTGTTGGGTTTTGGGTTGTGTTTTATCGGTTTGCATATTAACAGTCTGCGGATGGAAGGCTCGTACACGGCTTGAAATGGGGTTTTGCCTTTTGGCACGCGGGACGGATTGATTGCTGGCTGTTACTTGGTTTCAAAGACAAAAATCAGTCGAGGCGTCGTTATTTCTCAAGCGACAACACTTAATAAAAGGCCTCCTGGTGAAGTGTCGACGTTCTGAGCTATGGTTTGCATCCAGCATCTTTGTTTAGGCCTTGCTGCGCTCTGCGGAACCGGGGCGGGGGGAGAGCTCAGCACCCGCGCCGTGTTTGCTTAAAATTAAACCCGGGGTTTGGTCTGAGAACAGTTTTTTTCTCCCCGAAAGAGCCGCTCTGGTGCAATGGCTGCACTTGGGCCCTCCATGCCGGGGGGGCCTGGGCCCTGCCGGCGTCCCCGGCCTGCCCTGTTGCTAAGCGCTGGCCGGAGCCGGAAACCAGCAGTAAAGATGGCGCCTGGCCGGCTTCAGCGCGCGGCCGGCCGCGCCCCCGCCCGCCCCCGCGCCGGGAAGTGGAGCGGACAGGCCACGCCCTCAGCAGACATGGCGCCGGCTTGGCTTCAAAGCCGCCGAGAGAGCAGAGCCAATGAGAGGCCGGGCGGGGTGGGGAGCGCGCTGGGATTGGCTGCCGGCGCGGATTCAAACCCGAGTGCGGGGCGGTTGGGCTGCGCCGTTGGAGTCGGAGCTGGCGCCGGGCTGGAGGCCCAGGTGGGTGCGCGGGAGCGGGGGGCCGAGGGGCGGCGGCGGGGGCTCGGTACCGGCGCCTCGGGCCGGGCCGCGGCGCCTCGGGCCGGGCAGCGCGGAGCCGCCTTCCTGGCGCTGGGCGGGCCGGCGCGCAGAGCGGGCCCGGTGGCGGTTTCCTCAGAGACCTTTTCCCTCGCTGCCTCCCGGGGGGGCGCCTTTACGGGTTGGCCTCGGTCCCCCGGCCTCCGGGGCTAATGATCTGGTAATTAAGGCACGAAAAATTCCCTTTGCGAGGAATTAAGCAGAGGATGAGGAAGAGGAGAGGCTTTCAGCAGAAAGCTTTCCCGCACCGTGCAGTCCGCACGCTATGGAGAGCCCCGAGCTATCACAGCTGTGGGGCCTGGAACTGCGGATCAAATATTTCAAAGCTTTCCACGGTGAGCCCCGAGCTGGGCGGTGTGCTCCCTCCTGGCACCTCTCCCGACTCTGCCCGCTCCTGGTGCGAATTCACTCATCGAGGTTGTCCTCTGTGCCCCGGCAACCTCTTGTATTAGTGAAGTAATTTCTGTGTTGCTGAGCTGGAGACTTTCCTCTTCGTTGCTTCTGTTTATGCCATTGTCGCTACTGTTTGAGGAAAATGTGCTGACTGGCTGAATTTTAACAGCGATTTGCAGGAGGAGCTGTAACTTAAAATGCAGCTAAATTTAAAACTGTATTAAAATTCCCCAGAATGTTGCTCCTATTTTTATCTTATGAAGCTCTGAAAACTTGCAGATTTTTAGTGGCCTATATAGTACCAAGTTATTCGTATACAGGGCATGGGCTGTGTTCTGCAGCCTTCCAGAAGGAGAACGATTTGGGATCGTTTTACCTCTGTACTATACTCAAGAATATTTGCAGCAATAAGATGGGGAACTGTACAGCTGCTCCCCGTGGCTCTGCTCTCCGTAAACTGTGGAGGGGTGAGGATTTTCACTCCCTGCTGAAGAATTTAGATGTGTTTATCTCCATCAAACATAACTCTTCATGTATTTTTTGTTTGTGTGGCTTCTAAAACTTGCCTTAAAAAAAAAATATCAGTAATTCTGAGGCTTTTGGGACTGGTAACACGTTTTCTGTTTGGGAGTGGGAAGAAAGGGCTGGGCTGTTTTGTTTAGCTCTGGTTTCTTGGCAGGAAGGTGGAGGCTGCGATGCTGAACTTACGGAGTCTGCACGATCAACTTATGCGCCAGGCTGAAGTTTTAAGTGAAGGCAATGAATATCGTAAGTTCTGTTTCTGAGGTGGGCTGTGCTGTCTTTGCTGTCAGAACATAAACACGCAAACAAGCATTATTAGCTTGATATTGAACAATCTGTTGGCGATGCTGTGGGTAATAAGGCTGCCACGGGCAGGCAGATTCGAGGGCCCTTTCAGTGTCTAGAAACACGAAGTCACGGGCTGAACTAGGCAGGGCCACGTTCTGCTTGTAGCAAGCTGCCTTCATCCACGTGGGGTCTCGTGTTGTAGCTTTTCTGCCTGATGCTGGCGTGAAGGACTTGGTCTGAAAAATGCGAGATCTCATGAACATCTATAGTGTGGGTGGGTTTGCCAAAAGGCTGGCTTCTCCACTCTTCAGTCAAGAGCCGGTTATATTAATAGATATCTGCTGTCAGGGGAGGGAGGGCTGCTGCATCTCCTTTGCTTGCCTGGGTAGCTGAATATTTACATGTCTGTTTCTCCAGAGTTTATTCAGTTAGCGAAGAACTTTGAAGAGCATCGCAGAAAATGGCAGAAAACTGAGCACGAGCTTGGCAGGTACAAAGATCTTCTCATGAAAACTGAAGCTGAACGGAGCGCTTTGGACGTGAAGCTGAAACATGCTCGCAATCAAGTGGATGTGGAGATCAAACGAAGGCAAAAAGCTGAAACGGACTGTGAAAAGCTGGTGAGTAATTCCTTTATTACCCGTTAGCTCTTTAGAGTGTGGAGACAAGGTGATTAAACTGCATTGATCTATGGAAAATAAGGACTGGTGCTCATGATAACTTTTTTTTTTTCCCTGTGAGGGGAAAAAAAAAATGCAACAACAATAAATTGGCTTGGCTCCTGGCAGCAGGCATCTGCTTTGGTCTGGAAAAAGACAAGTGGCTGCTGTTTGGAGCTGAGCTGCCATTCCCTGTTGCTTGTGCGTTACCTGCCATTACCTTACACTGTACGCTCGAGGTTGGTTCGTGAAGTAATTAAACACGGTTTATGCTGTGGCAGCCTCTGATATCATCTACCTTTGCAGGAGCGACAAATGCAACTGATTCGGGAGCTGCTCATGTGTGATGCCTCCGGGAGCATTCAGCTAAGTGAAGAACAGAAGTCTGCCCTCGCCTTTCTTAACAGGCCACAGGTTTCTGTAGGGGGTTCAGGCAACAAGAGGTAGGCAAAATTGCATTTTTGTCTCAGCAAAATAAGTTTCAAATATCAATCCAGCCATGTACCTCTGTGACACGTACTGTGCCCGCATCGACAGAATTTTACTTTTTGTTCCAGCTTGAAATACAGCTCTTCTGAGTCAGAAGGATTGTTCTGGAATCATGGCTGACTGAAAGCCAAACTGATACAAATTTCTTCTAATTTTTGATATTTTTTTTTTTTTAGGCTGTCTACAATAGATGAATCTGGCTCAATTCTGTCAGACATCAGCTTTGACAAGACTGATGATTCACTGGTAATGTAACTCCAAGTTCTAAAGTTTTCCTCTGCTGTAAAACCTTAGGGGTGTGGGTTAATCTCTAGAGACCTCTCGTGTGTAGGTTACTGTGGTATTAAACTGGTGGAGCTGATTTGCATTTCTCTGGTGTACCGTTGGCTAAAGCTTAATGAAAGTCCTGGCCAGAGGCTGTGTGGTATTTACCCTGAGCTAACCAGCGTTGTGCATTTCCCACAGGACTGGGACTCCTCTGTGGTGAAAGCTGTCAGACTGAAAAGGAGAGAGAAGCGGGTATGTTCAATTCTTCCCCTTCAAACAGATTCCTTTGTTAGCCTTAGCTGACACAATGTCACCATCTGTCATCTCACTGCCACCTCTAATGATGTCTCAGCCACTAATCACAATCAAACTTGGGATGGATGTGCTGCAGCTGTAATTCAGACCTGCTGTGTGGATTTAGATCGAAAGTTCATTCTGATGTTGCTGTTTGTCTCCTGAAAATGACTGGAGTTCTGCATATCTTGTTCTCTTACGGCCTAGATTTTGAAAGCAGAAAGCACTTGATTATTAACAGCTGCCAGAACAGGGAAAATCATGTCGGAAGTTAATATTTTTCTGCTCTATAAAAGAGCTTGTGCTTGTTCTGGTCTGCTGTATGATGTGGTAAGCACAGGGGGGAAAGGACAGCCTGAAATCAGCACTGGCAGAGTTGAGAAGAGTCTGGGACTTGCTTATTTGCCACCTGATTTTGTGTGTGTGGTTTTGTTTGGGTGTTTTTCCTCCTCCTCTTTTTTTTTTTCCCTGAATTGGATCATAAAGCTCACTAGGAGAATTATTTGAAAGAGCAGTATATTGAGGCCTCCTGATACTTCGTGGCAACCTTGAGGTTGCCATGAAGAAGAGGTACTGTGGAAGAACTTAATGCATCTGTGATTTGTGCAGACAATTCAGTCCTTCTAGTTATGCTGAAGTAGTATAACACGAAGTTAACAGCATCCCTGCTTCACAGACTCAAATGTTCTGTATCTTTCCAGCGGTCTTCCAGGCAGTTCATTGAAGGCCCACCAGCTCCTCAGAAGAAAACCAGATCCATTGGCTCCACAGTGGACCAGGTATGGTGGTCCCAGCTGGGTCTGGGGGTGCTTCCAGTCCTGGTGTGTACCTCCTCCTAGGGCCAACGAACTAGAAAAACCCCGTGTCCTGTCAGTGGTGCTGCCACTAACCACCTATTTCTTGTTACAGGGCAATGAATCCATAGTGGCAAAGACAACTCTCATGGTCCCCAACAATGGTGGCCCCATTGAGGCCATCTCCACTATCCAGACGGTGCCATACGGGCTGAGGAGCCAGCGGAAGAGTGGTGGGTGCCTTGTCTCTGTCTGTCCTAGTCCTGAAGCAGCTGCTGAGCAGGCCGGAGGCTTATCCTGATACATTAGAGTTGCCTCCTGCCAGGATCCGGGCAGCTGCCTCTGGTTTATGATGCACCTGCTTTCAAAGCAAAGGCTATGAGGAGTGGAGGGTGATTCCACGCAGTCAGTGCTCTTCCTCTTCTGTCTTTCAGGCCCTTTGCAGCCTTGGAGCAGCGAGTCAAGCCTGGGCAGTAAGCAGCTGGAATCTAAATCGGAGACTGATAGCTCTGGCACCCCGCAGCACAACGCGGGAGTGAGGCTGCATGATTTTGTTTCGAAGACGGTAAGTCTGCGGGCAGGACAAACTTGGAAAAGCATTTCCTTCCATTTTTAAATGTGTGTGATGTCAAGCTATTGAGAAAAGGCCACCAGCTGTTAGGTCTTAAGTCAGTATTAACTCTACTGGTTACCTGCACGGGTCAGGACATGTGTTACTCTGTGGTGATCCAGTTTGAGTCCTCCAGAATTACTCCACAGCACTAATCTCTTCCCATCTGTATGCTCTGAATTGTTAGGTTATCAAGCCAGAATCGTGTGTTCCATGTGGAAAGAGAGTAAAATTTGGAAAAATCTCTCTGAAGTGCAAAGACTGCCGTGTGGTGGCTCACCCGGAGTGTCGGGACCGCTGCCCTCTCCCCTGCATCCCCACCTTGGTGGGCACTCCTGTCCGCATCGGGGAGGTGAGCCTGGGGGGGCCCTTTGGGCAGAGGTGGAGCGTGCTGAGGCTCTGACGAGTCTGCCTTCCCCAGAGGAGCTCCTGTTGCTCAGAGCTGCATAATAAAATGCAAATGTATCCTCCAGTAACCAGGGTGGTGGGCGGGAGGGATGCGGTGAGGAGGGTGTTGAGTTGGGAACATGGCAGCTCTGGGTAGGCAGTCCTGCAGCATTGGGCTGATGAAGAAGAAACAATGCTTGTTTTTTAAGCTTAGATCTGTGAATTTCTAAGACTTGCCACGTCTTGGAGACTGAGCATTTTGTTTTTATTTTCCTTTCTGCCTCTTAGGGGACCTTGATGGACTTTGTCCCTTCTACTCCTCCGATGATTCCTTCCATCATCGTGCACTGTGTTAATGAGATCGAGCAGCGAGGGCTGCATGAGGTAAAAAGAAAAACGAGGTGTGAAACAGCACTAATGAAATGGGTTATGGTGTTAGGGAAACAAATCGTTAACCCAAATATCTCTTATTTATGGTGTATATAGTGCTGCTCAGTGGGTGACTTTGAGCAGCAGTGTTTGTGGAGAGCGCTCGGGAGCGGAGGGAAAGTGGGAGTGGAAGAATGCAGCTTTCTGCGTGTGGTTGATGTTCTGCCTCTAAGCAATGCTTTCTGTTAATAGACGGGCCTTTACCGGATATCTGGCTGTGACAAGACAGTGAGGGAACTGAAAGACAAATTTCTTAGAGCAAAAAATGTTCCTTTGCTCAGTAAAGTGGACGATATCCATGCGATCTGCGGCCTTCTCAAGGACTTTCTACGCAGCCTGAAAGAACCTCTTCTCACTTTCCGGTTAAACAAGACTTTTATGGAAGCTGCAGGTAAGGAGTTGCCAGGTGACACCTCCAAGCCTTTCCCTGGGCTTGGGGGTCACGTGCAGTGGCTCTGTGGAGCCCTTGTGCTTGTGGCCGTGTCGACGATGTGCTGGGAAGATCTTTCTTGGACGAGGAAAGAAACAAGTTCTAGTGCTTGGGCAGGATACAAAAATATTACAACAGCATGTGGAGTTTCTGGCTTCCTTGCTTCTTGGCTAGCTATTGCTCTGAGGGGACGGTTACAGCTGTGCCTCTGGGATCACTTTCTGAGGTCTAAACATTTTTATTATTTTTTTTATTCCCCCAGAAATCTCAGATGAGGACAACAGTGTCGCTGCCATGTACCAAGCGGTTGCTGAACTCCCTCAGGCCAACAGGGACACCCTGGCTTTCCTCATGATCCACCTGCAGAGGTACCTTCAAGTGGCCTGGTAGTTCTGAAAGATTATTCTCTAATTGGCTCTCATTGCTGCTTGTGAGCATAAAATCTTCATTCTGGAAGAAAACTGCTTTTTCAGAGGCGGAAATGTGTGTGGGATGGGGGAGTTGTATGACAAGTGAGGGGAGAAGCTACATTCTCTGTTAATTTTTCTTTTAACGTAGGGTGGCTCAGAGCCCAGACACTAAAATGGATGTTACCAACTTGGCCAAAGTCTTCGGCCCCACAATAGTGGCCCACGCGGTGCCTGACCCTGACCCCATGACGCTGCTGCAGGACACGAAGCGACAGCCCAAGGTAGGGCAGCAGGAGGCAAACGTGTCCTGCTCCAAGAAGCCACCTGAATCTCTGGAGGGAGCCGAGGTGTCTCACGGGTGTCTCTGTAGGTGGTGGAGCGACTTCTGCTGCTGCCCGGGGACTACTGGAGCCAGCTGATGGCCGTGGAGCAGGAAAACATTGACCCCGCACATGTAATTGAGAACAGCAATGCCTGCTCCACTCCGCAGACCCCAGAGGTTAAAGGTAATCCCTGGGGGCTGCTCTATGGGCTGTGCAGCTGCTGTATTAAAAATTAACGACCCTCAATCAAAGCTGCTTGTGAGAGTGTTGGAGCTAGCCCTTCCCGCAGGCTTGATGGAGGAAGAGGGAAGAAAAGTGTGCCAGGAAATGCCAGATTTGTCTGGTATTTTTGACAGATGCTAGGGAGTGTCTAATGTTCCTTGCATGGCAATGAAAACTTCAGCTGTCCTCGTGTTGCTCACTTTGCTGCCTCTTTTTCTCGGCAGTGAGCATGCTTGGACCCCTCACTACTCCGGAGCATCAGCTCTCCAAGACGCCGTCGTCGAGCTCCTTGTCCCAGAGGGTCCGTTCCACCTTCAGCAAAACCACCCCCAAGTAAGTGCCAGCGGGTGCTGTGGAGCTGGTGGGACGAGGAGATTAGTTCAAGGAGAACTAAAACTAGACTTTTGGACTCAGTTCTGGGAACAGCTGGATTTACTACTCGGTCAACTCTCCCTTAATGAGCGCTGTAGTAACAGCGTGAGCTGTGTAACGATTCCTGAGCATCCTCTTGGGGTAGGGGAGGAACCCGTGGCGTGGGAGGGGGTGAGTGACCCCTGGGAAGGGCAGAGTCTTAGACCTTGGCACCCCTAAATCCCCAAACTGGTATTTTTCTACTTCTCTTGAACTAGATTTGGGAGCAAAAGCAAGTCAGCAAACCAGCTTGGGCATCAGGGCAACTTTTTTGCCTCTCCTATGCTGAAGTGAAGCAGCGCTGGGAGTCGGTGTCGTCCCAGCATTTGCACGCCAGTATACACCAGTACAGGAAACACGACTTCTCGCCACGGCCCTCGGCAGCTTATGTAATAAGATTTTTTTTTTCCTTTTATCTTTCAGCTTAACTGAAACTTTTAATGGGATTTTATTGTGCAATGTATTTTTATTATCTAATGTTGTGCTGAATTTAGGATCGGCGAAGAAAGTAACTAACAGGATTTGTTCAAAGTGTTAATTAAAAATGTTAGAGGAACTCGTTGACACTTTTCAATAGCATCCAGTCTTCCACCCATACAAAGTAGAACAGTCATATGGGTTTTTTTAATTGTTGAGTTTTTTTTTTAAACTCTATAGATTGTTTTTTCACACAGCAGTGACACCCCAGGGGAACTCTGTCAGGATCCAGTCCTTCCAGCAGCCCACCAGTATGTAATTGTTGCCTTGTGGTGCAGCCTGCAGACCTGAGGATGGCAGTGTTGCCTTTGTCTGATGGGCCAAAGACACTTTTAATTAACTGCCAGAGGAACTGGGGCTGCTTCTAAAGAAATATTTCCTGATACTGTGTTTACGAGGGGGAAATTTTGTAAAGGACTGTCTGTAGATGCGACCCAAAGGGTTCCTGGGTGTTCTAAACCGGTGGGGGGGATGAGGGTAGTTCAGTAGCACCCTTGCTTTTGGGGGTCCCTGCTTCCCCCAAATGGGGGTATGTGACCTTGCTCAGTGCTGCGTGGAAAAAAAAAAAAAACCCAAACCCATGTGTGGAACACGTACAAAGGCTTATAAAATTGCTGCTTTTTTTTTTTTAGTTGAGTTCTGGAAGACTGTCCTGACCTGTGCAGTTAAGTAAATCCATGATTCTACATGACCTGTGGTTCTGGTTCGTGGTTTTTAACTCGTTCCGGAGTTGTAACCAGGGCCTGTGGAGCGAGGTGCTGTGCTCTGAGCAGCTCCTGCCCTGGTGCAGGATCAAGCACTGGGCTGTGGCTGATGGGTCTGGGAGAGGGAGGAGAAAACCAGGTTTGCCCCTCGGTGTTGTAGCAGGAGGTGGAATGGCCTGGCCTGAACGTGTGGCCTGGGTTGTGTCTCTGCCCCTTGGTGGCAGGGCCTGAAGGGTGAAGTCCTCTCCAGCCGTGTTTGCACCCCAGCTCTGACCCACTGCAGGAGCTGGGGGGCTGCTGCTCCCCTTCCCCAGGGACAGAGGGGCCTTGGGGACACCCTCCTGAGGGGTGGGTGGGAGCTGGGAGCAGAGGAAGAGCTGAACCCAGGGTGTGTCTTTGGCAGACCCTGCTCTGCTCGCTTTAGGCTGCAAGAAGACACCAGACATCGTGTGGAAAAGAATTTGGAATATTTATTGATTGAAGAATATTAAAAGCCTCACTCTGGCCCCAGGCACAGGGGTGAGTACCTTGGTCCTAGTGATTCCTCTTAAGCGGGTACCAGCACAAGAAAGCAAAGCCCCTGTTTTATGCTCACAGGGGCGAGTGCGCACACACACACACACACACTTAATGTGCATACAATTAACTATGTGCACCTTAATTAGCAGCTAGCTCTTGCTACATTTGTGTGTTAAGCAGGTGGGCAGCCCAGGGACCATCTCTGTCCTGAACACGAGGGCTTCACCCTCCTCACGGCCGCTCAGCACTCGGTGACCTTATGGAGGAAGCCATCTGCTTATTTGTGCAAATGATGGAAATCTGATCACTGAAGGGAACTCGCTGCTCACGCTGCCCAAACCGGCACTTAGTTCTGCTCTAACAGCCCCTCCGCGGGAGCGACGCGGGTCTACACCTGCAAAGGATCCAGCTCAGAGCCCTGAAGCCGAGTTCTTCACCGTTTCATTTTGGGGCTGGGCACAGGGCTGTGGTACGGGGACGGTCCCAAAAGCTGACAGAGCCCTTGTGAGGTGATGGGCTTGCTGTGGGAGGGACAGACAGACAGACACTAGTCCTTGATGCCTTCTAGCTTTGCAGAAGGACGCCCTGTGTTCTGACAGGGGCTCCTACTGTCAGTCTAGGTCGGTTCCACCAAATTCAGCGGGCAGGTGGCGGTCGGTCTCCTCGATGAAGCGGTAGAAGGTGTCAGCCTCGGCAGGGGGGTAGTACCGTGCCATCTTTATCAGCCTCTGCCCACACTCCTTCCTCTCTCTCGTCATCAGGGGAATTTTGTAACCATCCATAAACTTTGCTTTCGCTTCGTGAAGTGATCTCTTCTGGTACAGGAAGAACCTTCCCCAGTAGAGATAAAGGGCTTGAAGGCCTTTGGGGCTCAGAATGTCCTTTCTTTTCTCCAGGTCCTTGTAGATCTTCTCTTCCTGTGCTGGGTCTCTCGCACCACAGAGCTCTGCGAATTGCAGCTTTGCAAACACGAGCTCAAGGTCGGGATGTTTCTGAAGAATTTGCTCGAGGTCCTTGACAGCTGCCTCCAATATATTATTCTTGTCTTCCTCCTTCGCATTAAGCCACTGCAGCTTATAGCACTTGGCCAGGGTTTGGTAGAGAAGGTGGTAATCTGGATCCAGCCTGAGGGCTCGCTGCAATACCTCAGCTGCTTTCTCCGTGGATCGTCGTCGCAGCCAGAACAGAGCTGAAGCTTTGAGGACATCAGGATCGGAGCTTTTCTCTGCGCTTTCTTTTATCAAGCCAATTGATCTTTCTATATCCTCTTGTTCGAGTAGCTTGGCTAAATATATCTTGGCTCTGTAGTTATTTGGCTGCTCAAGGATGGTTCTTTCCAATTGGATTCTGGCTGTCTCTGCAATGTCAGGATACCAGAAGTAACAACAGGAGAAATAAAGAGCCGTTCCGAGCCCAGCACGGAAATCTCTGTTCTCTGGCTCAAGCATCAAGGCCACCTCGAAGCACTCTCTTGCCCTTTCACCGTTACGGGCTCTGATGGCCAGGAGGGACCAGCCTTTCTGGGCCTGGATGTAGGGGACCAGCCGTGCGTCCCAGGGAGCCGGGCAGAGCTGCTCGATCCGTTCCAGGTAGCTTTCAGCCTCCCCATAAGAGGCCTGGAGGTAGTGAATCCAGGCGTAATTCCCGTAGATAACCACAGAACCGGCCGCGGCCGCGTGTGCTCTCGGGGGCTCCTCGCCTGGTCTCTCGTGCTCCTCTTCAGCATCTTTAAGGCTTTGCAGAGCGGCTCTGTCCTGGCCCTTCAGCTGGTGCAGGTACGCCTGCAGCCCCAGGAGAGCGGCCCGGTTTGGGTGGACCGTGTGTTTGATTTCGACAGCGAGCTTCTGCAGGATGTGGGAAGGTGCGATGTGGCCCTTTACGCTCAAATGCCAGGTGAAATGGCATTGAAGGGCATCCAGCTTCTCCTTCAGTTCCTCCTTGCTACAAAGAGGAATATGTGGGTTATGAAGAGGCAGCGTGTGTGGGGAGGTGATACCCACAAGGAGTAAGAAAGGAGCTTCTTGGTTGTACAGGAAAAAAAAAAGGAGGGAGGGGTGGAAGATGGGGTTCTCCCAGCCTGCTCTGTGTGTCCCTTGCACTCGAACTGCTACAGAACTTTTAAATCTTTGTCCTGATCAACCCATTTTTAGGGCACTGTCTGGGAGGCTTCATTCCTGGCTTGTTCTTCTGCAAAGGGGAGTCACCAGTGCCTGGAGCCAGGGCTGCTCTCTCATCTTACCTAAGACAAAGGCCCTGGGCTGAGCTGTGAGCCAAAACCACAGGATCAAACCCTCTGAGCTCCCCAGGGGGAGGAAAGGGGGGCTGTGCTGTCATCTGAAGGGTGCAGCAGGAGATGGTTCACTGAAGAGAGAGTCCAACAAAGAGCCATGAAGATAATGGCCTGGAGTGTGTGAGGAGAGGCTGAGAGCTGGGACTCTTCAGCCTGGAGAAGGCTCAGAGGGCTCTTAGAAACGTATATAAATACCTGAAGGGAGGGTGCAAAGAGTCAGAGCCAGGACAAGAAGCAATGGGCACAGACTGAAGCTCATGGGGCTCCATCTGGACAGCAGGAAGCTTTTCTCTGAGCTCTGAGGATGACAGAGTACGGGCAGAGGGTGCCCAGAGAGGTTGTGGCTCCTTCTCCATCCTTGGAGATACTCAAAAGCCCATCCAGGATGTGGTCACGGGCAACCTGCTCTGGGTGGGTGACACGGTGACCTCCCGAGGTCCTTTCCAACCTTGCCCATCCTGTGATTCTGAAGAAGGACACTGCTGAGCCTTGGCAAGCCAACCCCCCTTTTTTGGGGAGCCACTGCGAGAATAGAAACTCTGCACTTACTTCATCGTTGCCGTGGGTGTAGTGACACCGTCCGGGAGCGGTGCCTGGGGCTGCGCCTCCTCCACGCCGCAGCAGAGACGCCGGGCAGCACCGACTCTGCGAGCTCTCGCCTCGGAGACAGCACTTCTGGCCAGGGTCTGATTTAAAAAAAAAAAAAAAAAAAAAGTGTCTTGAGTGAAACAAAACTGAAAGAGGAAAGCTTAAACAGAAAAGAAACTATTCTGGTCTTCCTGCCTCAAAGCTGGTATCTTCCTTTCACAAAATGGGGCTGAGGCCTGGGTAGACAAGAAAGGAAATCCGGTGGCCCTAGAGACCTTCTCCCTGCTGAAAAGGACTTTGTTAGCATTAAAGCTTTTCAAAAGTAACAGGTTTGAGGTGGGAGAAGAGAAGGCTAATGGGCTATGGAATGCGAATCCGACATTGCCAAGGCTCCGTACGACCCTGGCACTGGGGCTTGTCAGCCTGGTTTTGCCTGGATCTGTCCTGACCCGCCTGGAGCTGCCGTGCTGTGGTTTGTTTGGCTTGTTTACCTGTAACAGCAACCGCCTAGCAACAAGGTGGCTGTTACCCACTTGATTTTTTTAGCGATTGAACTTTCAGTTTTGTGTAACGGGGAGGTACAAGGGTTGTGCCCGCGATAAATCCGTGAGGAGCGAGCGGTGCCTGCGGGTCGGTCACTGAGCAGGGTGGCCCCAGGGCTACGGGTGACTCCTCAGTCATCCGTTGCTGATTATTGAAGAACAGTATTGGCAGGTGACAGAAAACACTCTTAGAGGTAAGGATGGTTAAAGATTAAAACAAAAGCATTTCACAGACAAGGCTTTGGGAGGGGACAACAGGCTCAAAGATAGTAGAGCCTGGCAAAAGGAAGAAGATAAAGGCACAGAACCTTGAATCCAGGAACAAGGAAACCTCTCTTGGTCATGTGCTCAGAGATACCATAGAGGCTTGACCGAGCTGTGTCTTTCAGATGAATTTAGCACGTTGTAATGTGAAAAAAAACCCCACACGTCTTGATGAGGAACAGCCCTCTACTCAGGTATGGCCCCCGCCCTTTGTGTTTGCACAGAATGATGAAAGGACACCGTGGCTTTAAATGGAGCCGGGGCATGTTGGTAACCAGGAGGAACAGAGTGACAACAAACTAAGCACTGGCCACTGCCTGAAACCTGCGTTCCAGCCGTTTGAGGTGTAGAAATACATCACTTGCCTGCGTGCGAGTGGGCTCGTGTCGTGGGATTGGCCCCTGCACCCATCTCTGCATGGATACGGATTAAATAAATAGCTCCACTCTGTGCAGTTTTTGGCTCGTTGCATGCTGGGTCAAAGAACCCAAATTTTGGGACAACAGTAACAGAAAAAATACGGGTGAAACACCGGATACCCGCTCTATCTGGATGTAACATGGAACTGCAGGTTGGTGAAGACAAACACAAGTATAGAGAGTAACGGAAAATACATTAAAACCAGCTCCAAGTAGACCCTAAACTGAGGAGGAAGAAATAATCAACCTTACTAAATAAATAAATAAGCAAACAATATTCTTCCCAGCAACGAAGAAGAAAAACCCAATCTCTCTTGGTTTTTTTTTCCCCCCCTCTCAGGATGCTGATGAGTCGCTGCAGCAACGCAAAGGAAGAAGGGAGAATTGATCATCAGAGCCATGGCGCAGATATTTTCGTCTATTGTGTTTGGTTTTTTTCCTATTACTGACAACCTTTGATAGAAATTGAGTAATTTGGGTATCAGCTGTCAGCGCTGCTGTAACTGGATGAATGGGAAGTGATTGCTGTATCTTGATTAGACCGAGGCATTAATTAGACTACCAGTAAGTTCTAATTGTTGAAGCCACACGTAAGCATCTTCCTTCTGTGCCGTTTGGCTCGCGCAAAGCTGCGTCTCCGTGGCCTGTCGTGGCCAGGATGGGGCTGTGTGGGTCGGGCGATGGACAGAAGCTTTGTGTCCCTGGGGCAGGGGTTGAGCTGGGCTGTGGGCAGCGCTGGCAGAACCGAGGAGAAACTCAGAGCTCGAGTCCCTCAAGGCCTCGGTTCTTGGCTCGTTCTCCTGCTAATATTAGGACTGCTTTGAGGAAGATTACGGTTCTGTGAAATAGCTATTAATATCATACAAAGCTTGGATGGAAGTCAAAAATAACAGCAAATGAGAAAATTACCAACCACAGAGCCAAACAGGAAGTACAGGCAAGGCTTGGTGTTGTGAAAGATAAACGGTGGGAAGGAAAAGCGAAAGAGCTGCAACAAGGCGCCGAGAAGAAAAATACAACTCGCTCTGGAGAACAGTCCTTGGCTCCAAACCGGTTGCGTTACATCAAATAACGCTGATCGGATTCTCGGAGCTGATTGAGAGGAAATCCTGGTTTATTGGCCCAGACGTTTCCCGAGTTTGGAAAAACACTTGTCTGTCACAAAGTTCCTCTGCTGCCTGCTCGGGAGCGGAGGGGGCTTGAACCAGCCTGCTACTGTAACCCCCCCCCCGGCGGCCTTGGGAAGGAATCTGCTGCTCTTCCTTCCCCAGTCTGTTCCTTTCCCCACAGCGGTCTGTTACTGGGCAAGACTGGAGGGCTGAGCCCTGGTTTTCATCTTCCTTTGTAACAGCTATTGTACTTGCCGTAATCGAGCAGCAGGGAGACCTGGCGTGGTCTGTAGGAATAAATAATCTTTATAAAACCAAACGAACTGATTAGGAAAGGCAGAGGCCAGTAGGCTCACCGCCCTTTGTCAAGCAGGAAAAGGAAGAACAAAAATCCGGACTCTCAGCCTCATTGGGCACAATGAAGGGGCTCTGAACCCCCAAAGTCCCCCACAGTGTGAAGCAGGAGGGACAGAGCCTGGAAAAGCTGCTCTGACAACAGGGCCTGCGGGGTTAGGACAGCTCAGGGACCTTCAGCTGAGTAGCAAAGGCCAGAACTAAAACCACACTGAGGTGCAGCTGCAGGGTTTCCCTGACAGAGTTTGAGTCCTGGCTGAATATTTAAAATCTTTAAAAACTTTGGCACTGAAGTACAGGGCGAGGCTTCTCGGAGCAAGAACGGGGAACTGGAAGGTGGTTACAGTCCCCGTTACACCTTCTCAGGTCACGCTGGCTCTGCTACCCCGGGCTGCACCGCTTGTGGTCCTGCGTGGGGACGCACACGCTCCTCGGGGGGGGTAAAGGTGGTGAAAGCAGAGTCGTGCTGGTGTGGCAACGCTTGCACAGAGGTGTTGGAGCCGCAGCATCGCTGTCGCTGCACAAACCCCTGGCCGAGAGCTGCGTTGATAAAAACCCGGGCTCTCCACCTGCCCAGAGACTGGAGGGCGTGCAGAGAATTTTGTGTCCTTTCCGACACCCAAATAGGTAACGTTTCGCCCAGACAGGGGTTTCTATCCTTCCGAGATGCCTGTTGTCCTGTGTTGTGAGACAACAGCTCTACCCCAGGCTCTCCTTGTGCCGGCAGATGGCAGAGGGTTTCCACCGAGGAGCTGCAGGACACGATGCGGGGTGGGGGGGGATTCTGCGCTGCCGTTCGCCTCTGAACACGCTTTTGCACCACTTTTAGATTTCTGCCTCACAGCCGGGTTATTTTTTAATATTCCAGTTTTTCTCCCCGCCCCCTTATTTGGATGAAAAGATCTATATTTAGAAATGTGGCAGCTTCCCTTGGGTGTAAACAGGGAGGGAAAACAGAGCAGGACTTTAGAGCGTGAGCTGTCTGTGGAGGGCATTCAGCCTTCTGCACAACCGGGCTGGGAAAGGCCCAAGAAAATGACCGGGCAGCAAGTTTAAAATGAAAAAGGAAATTTTTTTTTTTTTTTTTTTCCATATAATGTATACTGAAACTGCAAGAGCAGCATTGTGTAACAACAGCCTCTGCCTCGCCAAAATATTTGACCTTGTTTTCAAACGCTTTGAACGTTGCAACAGAGATCAGCCTCTCTGTGCGTGCCCTGATTATGGCACTCGCCTGAATTACCTGATCCCGGCAACGAGATATATCGAATTCCTCCGGATCAAGGTGGCTTAGACATTCAGCTTTCCTGCTACCTGAGCATCAGGTGACACGTAACCCCCAGAGACTGGGTTTGCTGCCGTGGGATGACGCAGGGAGCTCAGGCGGCGGCAGTGAAGGGCGTCACTCCAGACGGTCCCGGTTCCCCCCAGCCCAGCCAGGGGCTGTTTATGAAACTGAGTCTTCTATAACCTGCAGCAGGAGCTGGGTAACATCTCGAGCATGCACAGAGGGCAGAAAAAGGGAGCTGTTAAGCAGTTCAAAATTTTAGGCTGAAATACCTCCCTGAAGCGCCCATCTCTCCTGAATTTATCTCCAAAAATACGAGGATTCGACCGTTTACGGCTTGGCGAGCCAATGAGGCCACCGCAAAGGCTTGATCAACAGGAGAAAAATAATTCTAGGGAAGAGAAAATAGATGATAGCGAGGGGTTCAGTTAACTGACCTCAAAAACACAGCCCTCGGTGCCTGGTGCCTACGTGACCGCCTCGCCATCTCGCACGTACACAGGGTACGTCTGCGAAGTGCTGGAAGACACCCTGATAGCAACGAACTCCCCTGGCTCCTCAGGGAGGGCTTCTTATCTCCAAGAGCAAAGCCTTCCCTTCTATCAGCGCTTAGAGAGACACTCAACTGTCTTCCAACTGCTCTGATGCGGAGATAAGCCCAAGAGCGTTGCTGCTCAGCGAGGCTGGGAAACTCCAGGGCGCCAGGGGCTGGTGTAGATGGGGCAGCTCGGCCATGGAGAGCAGCAAACCCCTGCCCTGAGCCTGCGGGAGGGCTGGGATCCAGAGAGCTCTCCCCACCTCTCCAGTTTGGCCCAGCTCGTGCCCCGCGAGGGGCTGTAGCCTCCAGGGCCGGGTGGCACGGGGGCAACTTGCAAACGCAGGTGACAAAAGCCGAAAGTGGCTCTTAGAGATGAGCCCCTTGCCCTGCGTGCGAGGAAGAGAGCTGGCTGGAGAGCCCGGGAGGAAGACCAAGGTCTACACTTCTCCCAAGCCCACGCAGTGCAGAAAGCTCAGGTCCTACCTAGTCCTAACTCTTCCCGCAGCAGTGACTGCCTGGGGCAGGGGACACAACCTTCCAGCCGCCTTTAATGCAAACCATTTGTCTAATTCTGTATTTCTCTCACTGGGTTTGGGATTTCTCTCTCTTGTGGCTACGGGGGGGTGTCTCCTGGTTTTTTGGAATCAGAGTGTGTTGCAGGTCAGCAGGGGCAAGGCGGGGGGCAGCAGAGCTGCCCAGGTGATCAGCGATTTGCATCTGAGACAAACCAAGACCGGTCACCTTCGTGTTGGGAGCATTTGTGGCTGCCGAAGGAGTCAGCAAATGGCCCCGACTCTTGTGACAGGGCTGGGTTTGAATCCCAGTCCCAGCCCACAGGAGAGGCTGAAGAGGATCCGTAGGATTTGCAAGGTTATTAACTAATGAAAGCCAGAGCCCCGGAGAAAATCAGATCCTCTGATTCCAGCAGCCAACTGCTGGCCCAAAGGCACGTGGTCCTACTATCGTGGCATAAAAGTAATGAGAAATTGTGGTGGTAAGATTCTGATAAGATTGCTGCAATAGCTCTGAGCCAAACTCAGAGAGCAATGGGAAAAGAAGAGAAGCTGAAGCGATGACAACCCAACATAATGTGTAGAAAGAAAGAATAATCACCAGGGGATGATTTAAACAATGTGTTAATTAAAATAATATAGATATTGAGGGGACAAATCTGTTTCCTGCACAACTTAGAAAAGAACAGAACATGGGATGCTTGGACTAGTTAACAACAGCTGTGGGTAAGGGTAGGCAAGAAGATCTTCCCTGGTGAAATGTTTGGGTGTTTTGCATAGGTTTAAAGAATGTAAAAGTTCTGAGATGTGGCTGAGCTCATAGAAAGTCCCACAGAAACGCAAGGGAAGGTCCGTCAGGCAGTTCAGGACAACTCATTATTCTGGGTGTATCAGAGATGAACGATTCTACAATTCCTTGGATTCTTCCTTGGGTAGGAGATAATTTTACCGGTGAGTAACAGAGAAATTTCTGTATGTGGAGAGGGGAGGGGAAGGAAACAGTAGATCTAAGTCTGTCTTAGAAAGAGAAGAAGTTAATAGTGGGAAACGCCAAGAAGGTCGAAACATGTCAGTCTAATTGCAAAGGGTGATGGATCAGATAAGCATCATAATTGACTTGAGTGGTAAAGAGGGAAGAAATCTCAATATAGTCAAGAAAAAAGCAAGCTCAAGATGCACTTACATTCATTATATACATGCAGGCCACCTGGGCAAGATTAAATTCGCTCGGCAGGTGGGAGAAAGCTGAGAAGGGAGCCTCCACTAACCTGGGGAGGATGGAAAACGGTCAAGAAAAATGCCAAAGGTTCCTCTTAAAAAGCAGAGTGAAGATCCAGAGAGAATTATGTGGTGTTGGGATCTGGGAAAACAGCGGAACAAGCAGTTAAACACGTTGTTTGTCAGCACCTAAGGAAGAACACCAAAGAAAATGAGAAACAGGCAATACTAATTTGGCAAGATCCAACCGTCCCAAGCTAAAATAATTTACTTCTACAACGATGTTACGAGCGCTGCGCTCCAAGAAGAGGCAGTAAATACAGTTTTACAGCTTTTGACACTGTTCCACGTGGTACATGAGCAATAGTTCAGATAAAATCACTCCAGAGTGGGTCCAGGAGTGAGCGAGGAGCCCTGTGCAGAGGAGAATGTTCGGTGGTTTCCTGGCAAAGTGGAAGGACGGAAGCAAAGCAAGATTTTAGGAGCAGGTTAAAGAAATGGGTCAGGAATGATGTAACTGGTCCTTGATTGGGCAGGAGGATATTTCTTTCCTGCCTCTATCGATGGAGGCTTCTGTACATATTTTGGAAAAGGACGTAGTTTTAATTGCCATGAAACAAAAAAAAAAAATTATTTTTTTCTTTTTTTGCAAGTAGGAAACTAAAATACACCTTGAAACAAGAAGCCGCCAGCAGCTTTATCTAACTAAAGATAACAAAAATACAGTGCTAAGTGGCTACAGACAGAAAGATCCTTTACAAAGTGTTAATTTGTGAAGAAATAGCTCAAACTGAGCCGGGATGCCTGCTCTCTCCCCAGCAGGGGTGGAACCTGGCTGTTTCTGCAAAGAGATCTCCACCGTGTTGTCTGTTCCGGAAAAATCCCCGTTTCCCCAATCAAACGCTGCTTCTCTGGGTACGTCTCTCTGAAATGTCAGTACAGTCTTGCTGAGAAAAACCCTTTTTTACCCTCGGCCAAAGTCACAAACAAGAGATTACGTGATGTGATTTCCTGTGCGAGCAAAACTGGGTTTGGTGACCCACTGAACCCCTCAGCCTTGAAGGTTGAAGCTTGTTTTCTTGGGCTTTAACTTGGAACCAGTTCAGCAAAGTCGTTTTGTCCTTTTATCTGAACACCCAAAAAAAAAAAAAAAAAAGGGGGGGGGAGAATAAAAGTATGCAGTGTCTTCTAGAAAAAGAAAACAAACTCTATGACTCCCTAACTCTGACTCTTCCTCCATCAGCTTTCAGGAAACAAAGTGACAGAGGTGAAAGTGTTTTATATAAACTATAATTTCCACCCAGTGAGGTGACGGCTCGCTGCTCACTTCTCTGTCAGGTGGGGCTGAAGGCGGCCATCTCCCTTCTGTCAGCTGTTTAACGTCTTTGTGGGGACACGGGCAGTGGCACCGAGTTTGTCACCGACGCCGAGCTGTGTGGGGTGGTGACACGCTGGAGGGGAGGGACACACAGGGACCCACCCCGAGGGGCCTGGGCAGGCTGGAGAGGGGATGGACAAACCTCATGAAGGTCAACAAGGCCAAGGGCAAGGTCCTGCCCATGGGCCGGGGTGATGCCAGGCACAAATCCGGGCTGGGCGAGGAGGGGATGGAGAGGAGCCCCCAGGAGAAGGACCGGGGGGGTTGGTGGATGGAAAACTGCCTGTGAGGCAGCAACGGGCGCTGGCAGCCCAGAGAGCCCCCCGTGTGCTGGGCTGCACCCAGAGCAGGGTGGGCACAGGGCCAGGGGGGGATTCTCCCCTCTGCTCCGCTCTGTGAGACCCCCCTGCAGGGCTGGGTCCAGCTCTGGGGCACCAACAGCAGAAGGACACGGACCTGCTCGAGCGGGGCCAGAGGAGGCCACGGAGATGCTGGGGGGGCTGGAGCCCCCCTGTGAGGACAGGCTGGGAGAGTTGGGGGGTTCAGCTGGAGGAGAGAAGGCTCCGGGGAGACCTTAGAGTGGCCCCCCAGGGCTGAAAGGGGCTGCGGGAAGGCTGAGGAGGGATTCTTTATCAGGGGTGTAGGGATAGGATGAGGGGTGACGGTTTTAAACTGACAGGGAGTGGATTTAGGTGAGATAGGAGGAAGAAATTCTTCCCCGTGAGGGGGGTGAGGCGCTGGAACAGGTTGCTCAGTGGCTGCCCCCTCCCTGGCAGGGTTCAAGGCCAGGTTGGACGGGGCTTTGGGCAACCTGGGCTGGTGGAAGGTGGCCCTGCCCGGGGCAGGGGGGTGGGACAGGATGATCTTTAAGGTCCCTTCCCACCCAAGTCTAGAATTTCTCACCTGGGCAAGTCTAACGCCTAATCGCATACGAGACATCCCACCAGGACGGAAGGTCCTTTCACCTGCTCACAGCAGCATCTCCTGGAGGTTTTGCTCCTTCTTCATCTGCTTGTTCTCCTCCAGGACGTACCTCAGCCAAACGCTGCCCCTGGCGCGTGGCAAAGACACGGTGCTGCGAATACCTGCCAGTCCCATCCCACCAGCTGTTCTAGTGGCTTCAGTTATCTGCGGAATCAGACAAGAAGAAACGTGTGGTGGTTGTGTTGTTTGCAGCATCTTCGTAGCCCACGTTTGGGGACAGAACTCGGTACAACCACAGTGGACTTTGGCTTTGTATCTACTGTTCTACTGTCTATTGCTTGGCCAAAGTCTTCTCCAGGGTCACGTGGCACACAGGTGGCCCACAAAGACTTTGTCTTCTTGTTGTTTTTTTTTTTTTTCTTTTTCAGTTGAAAGTACCTGAAGCCCTGAGAAGGCTGTCAGAGCCTTCCCGAGTGGTTTATTTTTAGCATGGCATCAAAAGCAGGCTCTGTGCCCTGAGGCACGCCGTTCCGTCATGCGAAGACACTTGAAAATATAAAACTCCCCCCCTTTTCAACAGAAGCGAGCTCTTAAACCTGCCCAGACTTTCTAGTGGCTTAATTCAATCCCTGCGATCATATTTCATTGGACGGGATTTTATTTGATGTTTCATTTTTGAGACGTTGCTCCCCACGGAAGTATTTATGGAGCCCCTCAACCCCTCTCGCTAGAGCCCGAAGTCCTGAAATCTCTTGCCCTAAAGGCTCTGGACGGGTCCTGTGGTGCTCGGATGATCCCAGCGGCGACTTTGGCCTCGTAATTGCTGACTGGGCGAAACGAGAACCCCTGATTATTTTTGCAGACGGCGTTCCTGAGGAGCAGCCTCGCAGCAGCTCACCCCTCGCTTACGAAACCCCGCGTGTGCGCGCGCGGGAGGTTTCATCCGGGGCTGGAACACATCAGCCAAGTAGAATTTCCTTTGAGCTGCAGATAAGCAGATTCTGGTGATAGAGAGGCCCTGCTCAAACAGACACCGGGCTTCCAGCTTTCAGAACAGCCTCCGGGGCCAAAGGGGAAGGGTTTATTGTGATCATACAGAGAAAAACAACACTCCGAGAGATGCATCACGCCCTGAGCTGTTAACCCGCTGCTGCCAAGGGTGAGCATCCCCACAGCGGCCTCGCAGCTTAGGGCACGTGCAGTGGGGGCTAAAGGTTTTCTAAACCCGTGCAGGATTTGGTAAGAATTCCTCAGGAATTGGCAACAAAGAGTCGACTCATTGTGCGGGGAACCTTGATCAGCCGTGGAGAAAGCTGATCGGGGACTTGCGCGTATTGAAAAATCAAGTCGTCTTTGTGAGCAACCTGAATGGTCAGATTACAGAAAGTAAATCCCTGAAAAAAAAACCTAAAAAAACAACAATCCCAGCCTCTTCACTGAATGCTGCAAGAGCTCAGCTTGCTTGGTGTTGAGTTGTGAAACGTGTCAGGGCACGCACGAGATCACTTCTTCGAAATCACAACTCTTTTCAGCATCAGCAGAATTAAAAAAAAATTGAATAGTCTCCACTTTGAGAGAGCAAAGAGAAGCAGGTCTCTGCACTGTCCAAAAGATGGAGTGGGATAACAAAGTTGGGGTCAAAACCAGCAGAAGGTATAGGCAGGGTAGAAGGGTTCTTGGAGGAAAATCTTAGAAAAATCCGTAACAGATCAAGCACAGAAATAATAGACCAAGTATTTCTGGAAAAGCGACGGAGAAGCATTTCCTCATTTTGGGCAGACCCCAGAGACAAGCCCTAAGTGCAGAGAAACAGAGGCAAAAAGTTACCCCATGGTCACAGATGATTTACAAGCGCAGATTAGAGTTGGTGGAGGTAAAAAAAGTGTGATTCGAGGGACCCCCTTTCTGGTTACCAGAGGTGCAGGAGACACTGACGGTGCCACCCCGATCCCGGGGCCGGGTTAGGTGATGACATGGCGGAATCTCACTCACAGGGACTTTGTCCCAGGGTCCCCAGCTGAAGAAGGGAAGAGCAGGATAACGACCCGCTGAGCAACGACCTTGAGTCGCAAGGTCACGCCGTATCCTGGGAGCTCCTGGTGGGACGGGAACTCCTCAGCCTGCCTGGAGCCAGCCGCAGCCCCCAGGCTCCCCATGATGTGGGTACGGCCCCCCCATGGTGCTCCCAGGGGGACACCCCACTCTGCCCCCCTCCCCAGCCCAGTGGAAGATGCTCCCAGTGATGGTTTGCCCGCACCTTCCACAACCCGCCTCAGGGTGGTGCTCCAGCCAATTTTCTGGGTTTCTAAAAGAATTTGCTTGCGTTGGGGATGGCTTTTCTGTGCAGGTCTTTGCTTAAAAGTAGCAGATGAGGGTGCACAGGGCTCAGGCCTTGCAGGGAGCCTTCAGCCGCCTCTGCCAAACCATTCCCTGCTTTGAAAGGTTCATGGTTCCAGCTCACGGACTGGAAGCCCCCGAGCGGCTGCCGGGAATGAGTCACAAACAAGGTCCCCGTAGGAAAGGAGAACTATGGATTCATAACCTTGACCATTCTGAGTAGGAAAAGTTTATTTGTCCAGCTTGCTTTATAAATAACCCAGAAAGCAGCAGCTTTGTTTTCATGGACTGGACGTGCGGAGGAACCTCAGCAGAATGCCTGTCCCAACCCTGGCAGCCCTGGCTGGGGAGACCGGTCCCTGGGCAGGGAGTTTATTTAATGACTCACAGCACCCCAACAGGATAAGACCAAGGAGCAGGACCTGTGCCTCTGGAGAGGAGGAACCTTCCCGCTCCCCCTGGCCCCTGGATCTTGCCAAAAATCTACCCTCCATCCTCACGGTGTTTTGAAGTGCTGTAGAGCGAAACGCGGCAGCGGCCTCCCCGTGCTGCGACTCGATGTTGCTGTGTTTGCATCCTGAGTGAGAAAAAGGGTTAAAAAAACCCGCCTGGAGCAATTCTGTGGAGAATGGAAAGAGCTGAGGTCAAAGAGCAAAGCCTTAACGGAGGGACAATGGGGGGACAATGGGGACCCGTGGAGTCACCACACAGGTAACTCCAAGGAGAAACTGAAACTGAGGGGAAAATGAACCCTGCGCAGGCACGGTTAACCCTTGCTTTTTAAGGCTGTTGGCAGGGAGAGTCTTTTAGCAATCATGTGCTGCAGGGATGAGGAATCAGTGACGTTAAGCTGGGAAAGGTACTTAGTGTTTGCTCCTAGGCTGGAGCGAGGCCTGGCCCCCCCCAGCAGCCCACGGTGCAGGAGTCAGGCAGAGATGCTGTGGCTGAGGAGCAGCCAGGCCTCATCCCGACTGCTGTCCCACAGAAGATCCCTCGCTGGCCCCATTCCCAGCACTGAAAACATGAGGATCCCCTGTTCCCCCCCCACAAGTGGTTTGGGGACAGAGAACACCGTTAATGACGTGATCCTTCCACTAATCATGGAGGTTTTTTGATCCTTCCATCATCTAGTGCTTTTCTCCCTTTTGCAGGGCAGGAACAGCTCCAGCTGTTTGGTTTGTTTTTTTTTTTATTAGAGGATCTGAACAGGTGCTGGAAAGGGGCAAACACTCTTTTACACCAAGTAATAAAGCTGAGAAATCACAGGATCCTTCAGGAATGGCAGAGGCAGCCATCAGCCAGGCACCTGAGCCCAGCATCGTTTGACCCGAGACTTTACAGAGCCTGATGGTCAACTACTGAGCATCGAAATCCTGGAAGCCTTGGTCATGGGGTAAGCGTTAGACACGGAGAACTTTGCAAAGTATGTGGAAAAAAGAGGAAAAGTAGAGGGCGAATAGAAACCCTGTGCTCAGCACTTCGGGGCCTCGCAGCCTGTTTCTCCCACTGCGAGCAGCTTCACCTCCCCTAAGGCTGGTTTGCAGGATACTAAAGACTCAAACAAATCTTGAAAACTAGATACTTCCCTTACCCAACCCTCTCTTCCTTCAGCCCTTATCTGCCCTTACCTGTCTCCAGTAGGTCGCTTTAAAAGTCCCAGACACTTCCTTCCTTTGTTTGTCTTGGCCAGAAAGGGAAATGTCTTGTGTGTCAAAGGTTTAGTGCAAATTCCTGCCCAAGCTCTTTAGTACCTCTGGCCTCAGTAAATCAAACTTCTGCTCCTGACTTGAGATTTGCACAATCAATCAGACGCTCTCTCCCCACTCCCCCTCTCCTGCCTGCACACAGGATCGAGGTGGAAGAGACAAAAACAACGAGGGGTTGAATCCTTCTGGCTGGTGCAAATGGAGGGGGGAGGATCTGGGTTTCAGAGAGGTTTGCAGGGAGCCAGAGTTTCTTCATGTCTGTGCCGCTGTCCTGGTTCTTCAAGGGCCTGGCTGAGATGGCTGAAGAGCAGCAAAATACTAGCCCTGAAGAAGTGGTGGTTGGTGGGGAAAATATGAGCAATTAGTGGTCAGATGTCAAGCTGTCAGTGATCTGGATCAGAACCTCCCAGGGGGCATCAGGCCTCTCCCAAGAGTCTTCTCTTTCTCCTGCCATCCCACTCCTGTTGGGCCCCCATTCCTGTTAAGGCTTTGTTCTGTATTTTCTGCATCCCACTAGATGCCTGTGCCCGCGTGGCAGCTCTCAGAACTCAGAGGAAACTGGAAAAACATCCCTTATTGCAGCAGGCAGAAGAGGGAGAGAAGTTTTAATGCCTCCTGAGCGGAGTACAAGGACTTGAGGTTTCAAAAGAGAAATATCCCATCACCAACCCAGCTAAAACCCTGCAGGCATGAAGCTTCCCCTTTGGGTGGTGAAGATGCTCAGAAGAGTCCCCGTTCTCCTGGTTTCACAAGAGGAATTAAGTCATTTTTGGAGCAGGGATTTATGGTGGGATTGGCACGATGGTTTGGTGAGAGCAAGGGCTGCTGGTGGAAGAAAGCTCGAGAAGCTTCGTTCCTTGGCACGTTGGGCTGAGCGGCTCTGATGGGACACAGCACTTGTCTTAAAACTGGCACAATAAAGCCAGGAGCAAAACTGAGCGTGTGGGGGGGGTCATTTTCAGGAATTCCTGGCAGCTCTTGTGCCTGAATTAGCTCCCCTGGGTTGTTTTCCAAATGAACTGTGTCTGAGCAGCACGTTCGGAGGGATGGAACAGATCAAAGAGCACGAAACCTCCTTGCCTGGGGTGGGTGATAAAAGAACACTTTTCTGAGCGTTCTGCTCATCCCTTCTTCTTTGGGAAAATCATCCGGACTTAGAGACCCAAAGCAGGACTCTGGGGTCCTGGCTGGAGGTGTGGGCAGGAGGCACAGCCCTCGGGAGCTCTACCTGGCTGGCAGCGCCTTTTCCCTTTCCCCAGGGCCCACAGGAGGGAGACCGAGACTCCCCGTCATCCTGGATGAGGGAAAATCGTGCTGAGCCCGAGACATGATCTGTCACTTCCATCCCAGACCTTTGCCTGGGTTTTGCTGACCAGAAGAAGAGACCTCTCCCTCGGGTGAGCAGCTCCGCGGCAGCAGGTGCAGAACAAGAGCGTCGGGTGGAGTTTGAAGCTCTCCGAGGCTCGGCGGGGAGGGGCGAGGTGGCTCGCCACAAGCCTACCGCGCAGGCAGCACTTCGGTTGGAAGCTTCTTCCTTTGCAGATGAACACCTTGATCTCAGCTCCCCGCTCCCCTCCTTCTCACCGAACCAGCCCTGTGTGGTCGCCTGAGAGCAGCGCACCTGCCCGTGGGGTGCCTGGTGCCAGCAGCTGCTGAAACCACAGCTTGAGCGAGGCCGGCCTTCCTCTCCCCTGCTGCTGTGCTGCAAGAAAACAAACCTGAATCGGGCTGTTCTCGCCCCAAACTCTCCGGGCAAACAGGAAGCTGCGAGCAAGGATGGCAAGAGCAAGTTTATGGGCTCTTTGGGTACCGCGAGGAACAGACTCCAGACACCACCTGCAGTGAAGCGAATGAAACAGCTTTCCAGGTAAAAACATGCATCTGGGTTTACCCGGCCAGCTGATTCACCAACATCTGTATCCAAAATTGGGGATGGGCTGAGGACTTGCATTCCCCTCCCTGAGCTTTGTCTTGAGACGAAACGTTAAACTGATGCACCATCTGCCAGGGCAGCAGCTCAGGTGCAAGCGGCTGTTGCCAGAGCTGCCGTTAGAGCCAGGGAGAAAAACTGATGAGGAGCCGAGAGATTAGTGGCCCTTCTCCTCCACAGTCAGTGCCACAGAGCAAATCATGGCTCCTTGGAGAGGGAAGGTCTTTCTGCTCCCACAATGCTCCTTCCACCTCAGAGCTCCTCCAGAAATGCGGAATAAATCCATCTCGGAGGGACGGCCACCGCGTTGTGCCCCTGGCTATGTTAGGTCCAGGCAGGCCTGCGAGGCTCCCTCACTGCGATTTGCTCTCGGAGCAGACAGGGATTGTCCGTCTGTACGTTGAGGGAAAGAGGACAGGAGCAAGCTCGTGCCTGGGGAAATGTGGCCGAGTCAGATAAAAGCTGTTTTGCAGCGAGTTACGCTCGGCTGTGAAAAATATCTGCCCAGGGAAAGCCTAGAGGGGAAAACGATCAGTTTAAATAAATCGACATTGAATAGGACAAATGCCTGAGGAAACACGCATCCAGAAAAAAACAAAAAGACAACCTACCAACCAGGTTGTACTTCTGTAAAAACGCTGACACCGGGTTTAGGAGCAGGATTTACCCAAGCCAAACGCACCTACAGCTCGGGCAGGTTTCTGCCGCACATGCGCGCTGAGAAGCAGCTTTCCTGTGCCCGACACGAGAAGTTCAGAGCCCTGGGTGCTATTCTGAGCATTTCTTTTTAATCATCAGGGGTTTCTCAAGCTGACGCAGAGGCCGAAGGGAAGCTTTTGTGCGCCTGCTAACGCAGCATCATCCTGCCCGGTGTGCAGCTCCCCGGTGAATCCCAGCGAGGAAGAGCAGCACCTGGAGCTGATCCGTGAGGGGACACCACGGTCCCAGCAAGGCACCTCCACGTTTCTCCACCTCTGCTTCTTCATCCTGGCCCTCTCCTCCGCTCCCCCAGCACCAAGGTTACACATTGGCTATGTGTACGCTCAGGGTCTCTACTGTTCTAAGCTTTTCATCCCCAGCCACGCACAGAATCTGACCTGGAGCTCCCTTGATCCAGCACCCGCCTGGCTGTTTGACATTTAAATCTCTCCGTAGCAATGAGGATCCATCACGAAGGCACAGGGAGAGGTTGTCGATGGCAACACGGGAGCCAACAGCCGTTTCTGTAGGTCTTTCTGCTGAGTCCCCGCTGGAGATGCTCCTACCTCTGGCACTCCCAGTCTGTCACCGGAGC